>NC_090735.1:52338719-52403719 GCF_036898095.1 Palaemon carinicauda
TATATATATATATATATATATATATATATATATATATATATATATATATATATATATATATGTATATATACATATATATATATATATATATATATATATATATATATATATATATATATGCATATATATATATATATATATATATATATATATATATGTATATATATATATATATATATATATATATATATATATATATATATTTCTTTCCTGTCATGCTGAGCAGTATTGTCAAACGTATGACTCGTCTGTCTCTCCCCATCCCTCGGGTAGGAAAGACCCAAGGAACACACTAGCAGGGGTCTCATTACTGGACCCTCCGGAGGAGGATGTCCTTCTGTTCACGTTCGCATGCAAGGAAGAGTGGGGAGCTCATCCGCAGGACCGAACGGTTGCAGGTCATTGGTCTCTGGAGGAGAAGGCCCTCCACATAAACGAGCTTGAACTTCTGTCAGTGCAAAGTAACCCTGATGAGCGACAATGCCACCGTCGTCGCCTACATTAAGAAAAGGAGCGGTCTGCACTCCCGTTGGATTCACAACTTGTCGGTGGAGATCCTGTCATGGGCCGAGGACAATGCCATATCCCCGACGGCTAGATATATTCTGGGGAAGAGGAATGTCATCGCAAACGGGCTCAGCAGAAGGGTACAGGTGTTGGTCGCAGAGTGGTCCCTATATCCGGAAGTGGCAAAGACAGTGATAGGAAAGTGGGGCTTTCCCTGTATGGACCTCTTCGCGATGAGGCTGAACGCAACGCTGCCACTCTTTTGCTCTCCAGTGCTGGACCCAGCAGGGACAAGACAAGCAAGAATGACATTGATGGCTGCGTGGTGGCCCAAAAATGAGGAGTTCTCAGATTTAAAGTCCTTAGCGGTGGATTCTTTTTGGCCCCTACCGCTGGGACAAGATTTGCTAAGACAACAGCACTTCCGGAGGTTCTATGAAAGCCTCCCAAACTTCTCCCTTCATGCATGGAGACTATTAAGTGTTTGCAAAGAAGGGATGGGTACTCCAGAGGGGCAGCCACTCAGATGACGGGTAACTTCAGACAATCCTCGAAAGCCATATACCAGGCAAAATGGGCGGCTTTCGGCAAATGATGCACCAAGGAAGGCATGGAGCCCCTCAATACCTCAATCCTAGTCATCGCAAACTTCCTGGTCCACCTACGCCTTGATCAGGGTATGTCATTTCTGGCAGTGAAGGGATTCCAGGTGGCCGTGGGTCAGATCTTCTTCCTCAAGGGGTTGAACTTAGGTTCCTCCAAGTGTCCAAGTGGCTCTCAATGCTGATAAAGGGGTTTGAGCACACATTCCCCCCCCCCCCCCCAGTGCTCTCAAGGCACCCACATGTGACATCATCAAGGTCCTTGACACCCTGAAGAAGCCTCCATTTGAACCTCTGTGGCAAATTACAAACAGGTAGCTCACCCTGAAGAAGGTGTTCCTTCTCGCCCTGGCCATGTCCAAAAGAGTAGGCTAACTCCATAGGCTTTCAGCGGCCAACTCACATGGGTGGAAGGAGCTGGTTTTCCAACTCATCCCCTTCTTCATGGCAAAGACAGAACACAGCAGTAACTGACCCTCAGTTCAACGACTTTTCCATCCCCGCCATCCCCAGGACAAATGACCTGGAGGACCTGCTGTTGTGCCCGATGAGGACGGTGTGGAAATATCTCTCAAGGACCTCTGCCCTCCACCCTGTTCATGACTACAGAGATAGTGAAGAGGGTGGTCTCGAAGAACACAATCTTCTTCTGGCTCTGGTAGACGATCCGCAGGGCGTACTTGGCGAAGGGTGAACCCTCCCCAAGGTCTGCCAAGCCTCGTGACATCAGGGGCATTGGCACCTCGCTGGCCTTCGAAAGGAACATGGCTGTTGGCCAGGCACTGAGAGCAGGCGTCTGGACGAGGCAGTTGACCTTCACAGCCCACTACCTTAAGGATTGTTCCTTCAGGTCTCAAAAGGGGTTCAAGCTCAGTCCCGTCATGGTCACCTAACAGAGGATCTAAGGGTGCCCCACACACAACACAATCCATATGGAACATCGAGGGGTAGAGCGTCTCAAATCCCTATCCTATCCCTTCTAACTGCCATGGACTGCTTTGGGAAAGAAGAAAATATTGTCTTAGTGAGTATTCTCTGACTACCCTATTTTTATTTACGTTTATTGTTACACTTTTCCCTGACAGACCTTATCCCTCTCTGCGGGCCTCATACGTCTCCTACAGGGGTCTATTCCCCGCCTCCTAATACTGAGGCTCCTTTACATTGGTCCGTGGCAAGGATTCGTGTCGGAATAAATGACAATTTCTAAGAAAATTGTATTTTTCCTTACATACCACAGACCAATAGTTTAATTGGCCCCAATCCTTCCCTACTGATAGGAACGGTGTTTTCTGGAACCAGTGTGGAATGGTTGATGTTGACCTGAGAAGGGGGTTGGGAGGGTATCTTCCTGTTGGGGGGAAAACTCTGGTCGGTGAGCTGGCACTCAAAGGTGTCTCCTAAACATTGGTTTATGGTAAGTATGTTAGGAAAAATATAAATTGCTTAGAAATTGTCATATATATATATATATATATATATATATATATATATATATATATATATATATATATATATATATATATATGTATATATATATAGAAACTAATTAAAATTTAAATAATAGTAAAATCAAAAAATAAACATGAGCAATACTACGGAGGTATCTTCCATTGAACGATTCTGATAATGGGCAACATTTAAAATTCAAATTAGTTTTAAGTGAATACGGGAGTCACATTTAGGGGGGGGGGGTCATCCCAAACGTCTACACATGTACAACTTGCGGTACAAACCGTCTTCACGGTACAATTTCGTTAAAACTAGAGGTGCATAAAATTTTGGCAAGGTGGTTTTCTCTAGTACGCCAGGACAGTAAAAGGAAGACAGGAACGTCACTTGGATTTCTGTGAGCATTTGGCCGTTTTAGTAGGGCGCATCGGCAACAGGTGACGTTGCGCTTGTCTGCTGTTTACTTACTTAAGTCAGTGTTGCCAGATGAAAAAATTTCACCAGCGTTCTGTTCAAACTATGATGGATGTTTTTTTTATCAGGCCTGATACATATATATGCTACACTATGAATAAAACAAAATTTAGCATTGAATAAAACGTTGCCATTGTTTTTTTTCATTTAAGCTCATGATTATGTTGTATTTCTATCCTTCTTAGGGGAATTTATGATCTAACAATCTGGTAATACTAAGTCAAGTGTTACCATAATATGAAAAATAAGACACATATGTTGGATATATTGCTCTTCAACCGTGAAATATCATTTAATGGTGCATTTTCCTCGCATTTATCGATGCAAATTTAACGTAAAGTTATATATTAAATGTGTATACGATTATAACTTTCAGAATGAGTATTTTATCAAAGTCCGAGATTATACATTGAAATGGGACCTATGCTAAGGCCGCTTCGAGACACCTTTATTTTACTAATGCAAGTGGAAACTCGTACCTCTAGAAATAAAAATTCCATTAAATGCCGAAAAAATTAAGAGGCTCTTTTCTGACAATTATCTCTATATTGGATGACCCAATAAGCCTAAGACAATATTAGATCATCCATAACTTTTCTTCTCCCATCTTAGTTTAGTCTTAGGCACATATCCTCTTTCGGATGCATATCTTTCACATGTTCTGTAAGTTATATTAGCAATATTATATATACATGAAATACACAGCCTAAGCTTAACTTTCGTTTAGTAAATGAACAATCAACAAGATAAATGAGCATGAAAAAAAGAATGTAGGTAATCTAATGATCAATATGATTTAATATAGATCTATGGACAATCATTAGATGGATGATATTAGACCAATTATTGAATATGAACTTTCCGAAATACCAAATACCAAAACCCTGTAGAGTTATTTTTAGCTAATTAATAGGGCACGTCGGCAATAGATGGCGCTGCGGTTTTTTTTCTCTCTTTCTTTTTCATAAGAAGGCTTTCCGGTCTTCCCTATACTGTCTTTGAGTACGCCTATAGGCAATGTTGCCAACTTTGCATGAAAAGCACTATTTCTAGTGAATTGGCTTCACAAACCGCATATATTTTGTATTTTGCTCATAGCCCAAATTTATTTAGTTTGGTGCATTTTCTAGTGCATCTCTCTCTCTCTCTCTCTCTCTCTCTCTCTCTCTCTCTCTCTATACATATATATATATATATATATATATATATATATATATATATATATATATATATATGTGTGTGTGTGTGTGTGTGTGTGTGTGTGTGTGTGTTGTGTGTTTCTGTTTTTATGTGTAGGTTACGGTGCAATCAAATCAAATATCCCAAGTTTAGTTGAACTTGCTCTACAAACACACACACTCTCTCTCTCTCTCTCTCTCTCTCTCTCTCTCTCTCTCTCTCTCTCTCTCAATGAAATTTCTGAAACCATAGTTGTTACTCGACACTATGATTTCGGCTCTACTAGTTTTGTAATATTTAAAGTAGTTTTACTGAAAATATCACTTTTGTTTATTTTTCATTACAAATTATTTTTCATGATAGAGTATATTCCTCATATTCGGAGTTAATAAAGTTTGATCCTGTGTGGCAATTCTTCAATTCTTTTACAAGGCAATAAGTGAAGGCCTACCTAATTGCACTGTATGTCAGCCGTATCATTCGTATAACAAACTGGTATCCAACATTCGCAATAATTGCACTGTTACCCTTGACTTTGTTAATATTAGTTCATCTTCCATGCGAAGTATATAATCACCAAAATCCTTATACAAGTAGAAAACTACTCCTATCGTATTTCTAGCGCATCTCAGGCCTCAATCTAGCTCATTTATGGCTAACACAGTTAGCAACACCGCTTATAAACTGTGGTGTCATTACATCTGAAAAATGTCTTTACGAGATTGGGGAAGAAAATTAGTGCAATTGTGTTATAGAGGACATTTTCATGAAATTTACGTTGTGATTAGTAATATAAGAAATTACCATCTCCTACGCCTTTAGACCCAAGTGACTCGGTTAGATTTTGCCAGTCGTCTCTATCTTGAGCTATTACTTCAATAATTCTCCATTCATCATCTCTGACTTCACGCTTCATAGTCCTCAGCCATGTAGGCTTGGGTCTTACAACTCTCCTTGTGCTTTGTGGAGCCCAGTTGAAAGTTTGGGGAACCAATCTCTCTCTTATAATTCCATTTCTATAAGATATAAGAAATAATACAGTGCATTTAAGTCTAGTGTAGAGTGTATTGCCATTATGCCAATTTAGTTGCAGCTACTTAAGGTAATAAAAGTGCAAAATTTGTTTTACTTGTATTTTGAATGTATCTGGTGAAAAGCTTATGTTTTCCACTTCAAAATGCGATATAGCCTAATCACTATACAATGCCAGGTTTCGTTTTCCATCAATCATCAATTTTGGTAGATAGTCACTCGGAAATTTCTTGAACTTCCTTCTTCGAACAATTTTCACAGCTTCTGGGGGCCGTAATTACATATACCCATACATTTCTTTTTATTATAGAAAAGGGAATCTTTGGCTAATCTTAAATGACATAGAAATACAATAAAAAGCAGCTTTAATATTTTCTTTTTATTAAACCTTTGAATTATTTATGTTTATCATATAATGTTTATAAAATTCCATATTAATCTTAACAACATATGTTTTCCAGATAATCTTTTTAACGCCTACAGATATCTACAAAAAAATTTCAGCAAATCTTCATCTTTCGCAGAAAATAATGTGGCAACACTGAGCCAGACTGTGGAATAACTGTGACTGCGGATTCCTTAACGCTGTCGCCATAGTAGCTGTTGTTGCCCCTCTTTCTGTCGTAATTAGGCCAGAGTGAGAATTATGATATTAGGTAAGTGGGTTTACGTATAGGGCTAATATGCTATTTAAATAGGAAAATTGGACACGAGTTGGATCCACCGTCATTTGGTTTTGATAGAAAAAAAAATCTGGTAAAAAAATGCTATAATAGAGCTAGACAGCTGTTTTTTTCCTTGCTGTTAATATGTTTTTGGGTAATTGTGTAGGAGACCTCCGCGCTCGATTTAAAAGTTTCTAAAGGTAGAAAACGAAAGAAAACAGTAAATTAGAGCTACAGTTACCTTGAAACTGTGAGATAATCCTCCTACAACCACCTAACTCTTACACAGAAAATGTAAGAATAAACCTACTACTACAATTATGGGGGACCCCAGTGGGAAGCAGGGTTTTTGGGTGGGGGGAGGAGGAGAAAAGTGATTTTTCGGGGCACTACCGAACCTAATACAACTACCTACCCTACCCTGGGGGCCATGTACCCCTACCTAGGCCTACCGGGGGAGGCTCCGCCCCCCCTGCGACCCCCCCTTAAGGCCACACTATTTTCAGGGCACCACCGAACCTAAGACACCCACCTAACCTAGCCTATGGGGCCCTGTACCTCTACCTAGGCCTACGGGGGGGGGCTCCGCCCCCCCTGCGACCCCCCCTTAAGGCCACAGTAATTTTCAGGGTACCACCGAACCTAAGACACCCACCTAACCTAGCCTATGGGGCCCTGTACCCCTACCTAGGCCTACCGGGGGGGGGGTCATAGTGCACTAGTTTGTCTGCGGATTATAGTGGTTACAGGGCTCATTTGAGCAAAAATAAGACACAGTCAACAATAACAACAGACTTAGAAAATTCAGGGAAGACAAGAGTAGCGTGAGTTTGATCGTCGATATTTCGACTATTAATGAGGTTACACAACGTTAACGTAAACTGCAAACTA
Source organism: Palaemon carinicauda (assembly GCF_036898095.1). Classification (NCBI taxonomy): domain Eukaryota; kingdom Metazoa; phylum Arthropoda; class Malacostraca; order Decapoda; family Palaemonidae; genus Palaemon; species Palaemon carinicauda. The sequence goes on from NC_090735.1 coordinate 52,345,522, forward strand.
CCACATACCTTACTGTTATGGTGTAGGTGGATACAAATCTGCTGCTGCCAGGAGGAAGTGATGAAGACCACACTACGATCACACCGGAATGCTAATTTGTTGTAATCTATATGGCACACATTTTCACAATTAGGGCACTTTTTCTCTGCCAAAATCAAACCATGACGTTGAGCAAATGCAATTAGCAAATCAACTTTCCCTGAATAATGTACACAAAAATCCCCATAAGAAATAAAGCAATTGTCACAAGTGACACAGTCGGAACGGGATGAAGGTCCTGCTAATTGCTCCATACTTCACGGAAAAATGAGCTTTTCAGTTTGAAGGGAGATCCGAGACGTGCAAAAATATTCCTCCGCGGAACTTCACGTAAACTGTGGTAACTGGTGGAAAAATAGCAGGGATAAGTGAAGTAATAAGTGTCAGCATTGGCTAGATTTGTAAAAACCGCCATGATTGGTTTTCAAACAGTGTGACGTCAAGAAAACACCTGTTATTGGTTAGAATAGCATTGAGAACTAGTCTGCCATACGCAGTAAGGCGGTGAAACAGCTCATTTTAGCCAAGACATCACACAGTAAACAAAAACAAACACTTAGAAAAAATCCAAGTGAAACATAACTATACACACGAATATCTTCGTTAAATAGAAGCTGCTCATATATTGACTATTATATAAGCGTTCTATATGATATAATAGTGAATTGTAGGTGTTTAAAGTCTTCAAGATCTTCCGCGGAGCTCTCCTACACATTTACCTGTTTTTGAACCTGGAATATCGCGTTTCCATGTTTGAAGCGAAATCAAATCACTGTAGTTTAGATTATTTATTTACAATTCCTCATTTAGTCATTGAAATATGTATATGCTATACAAGTCCATTTTTTAGCGTGAATCGCTGGTAGCCTACAAGTAGCCTTGATCTTTGCCAACTCTGTATGTGGCACTCCTACCTCTACGCAACGAACGAGGCGGTTAATGCCCTCTCTTATCTCTTCCCGTTGGTGCGCAGTGCCATCACTGCATCTCACGAGAATACGAGATGCACTACAGGCAATAATCAAGTGCCGTTGTTGCATTCCTGCAACATGTTTCATGTCTTACTTTGGTATTTGTTTACCAGACCACTCTCTCCATATACTGCCAAATTATTCAAAGCTATTGTTTTCCTCCATTAGTTTTTCACAATTTTAAACTATTCGCCACATAGGAAACAAGATGAAATTAAAAAAAAAAACTATTGAATTTCAAAAAAACTAGCCTAGTTTCCTCACTAAACAACATGGAACTGACATGAAATAAAATATATTCACATCCTCTTGACACTTCTTGGCAAATCTCTCACATATAAGTAACTTTAGATGCAAGTGATCAGTTTCCCCATAACAGATTTTTCTTTAATTTTCCACTTTCGCTTGGTATTAGAATGTGGGTGCCATTTGTAATTTTAGATGCATTTTTGTGCTCTAAAACACTATTTGGTAATAGTATAGAACACCACGCTCTCCATTTACTCCAATATAGTGTAATCCTGCAGTTCTCACCTTCTTGCACAGTAATTAGGTGGTTATTTAAATTCTGGGAAAGCAATAATTAGCAAGATATGTTGAAGAGGGGAGAAGGGGTTATAAAAAGAAAATAGCTCGGTTTCCTCACTTAACGACATGGAACTGACGTCAACATAGTCAACCAAACAGATCGTGATGCCAGCGTACATAAACAGAAGTTCGTGATGCCAGCGTACATTTGATATACTGTATATTCAAAATATACTTAATCAAGAATTGTGATTACTCAAAAGTGTCACTATTTGTAAATTGCATATTTTAAGGACACTTTTGAGTAATTAATCCATTTTTAATTAAGTATATTTTGAATATACAGTAAATCAAATGTACGCTGGCATCACGAACTTCTGTTTATGTACGCTGGCATCACAAATTCTGTTTGATTGACGATGTTGACATGTCAGTTCCAAGTCGTTTAGTGAAGAAACCGAGCTATTTTCTTTTTATAACCCCTTCTCCCCTCTTCAACATATCTTGCTAATTATTGCTTTCCCAGAATTTAAATAACCACCTAATTACTGTGCAAGAAGGTGAGAAGTGCAGGATTACATTATATTGGAGTAAATGGAGAGCGTGGTGTTCTATACTATTACCCACTATTTCACCAGGGAAGCCAAACCCGGAGTACGAGCTTGCTAAAGGTTCCCCAACTAGCCTAACCAAGCATGTGTCTTTACCTACTGGGTCACCTCCCCTGTGATGCCTCCTAGGGCAATGTGTCCTTACCTTATTGTTTGGAGGTATGTAACCAATGTTTTCCATTATCCTACTCTCTAATTATGACTAGTTTATTTCTATATCCTGACAGTGTTAATGGTAATATATACCAGGTCATTTGGTAATTCTATTCAATAGCTCCTCCACTAATAATTTTGATTTTTTTCCTGGTGAATTACTTGGTGCTTTATCTAAAGCTGACTTTTTTTTTTTTTTTTTTAGGAGGAACAGTATTTTTACCCTATTTGTTAACCTTTCCAATCTTGGGGACCTACAGTGGGAAACCGGGGTTTCTGGGTGGGGAATGAATTAAAGAATGCATTTTAATATGCAAATAATGGCACATGTAGAATTAGCAATAAACAAGGTCACCATCTAAGCTAAACAAATCACCTAACCTAACCTAGTAGCCGTATCCTTACCTAGCGGGGGCTGCTTCATCCCCCCCTCTGCTACCCCTCCTTTACACAGCCCTATTAGATATAAAATAGCCTAAAACCCATTGTGTATTTAGTTAGGGGGAGGGTAAAGGTGAGCTGCACCTTTCCGACTCAATACCCAGTGCACAATAACCTCAAGAATAAATGAGCACCAATCATTTTTAGTTTTGTGAGAAATTCTAAATTAATTTTTAACAAATTTATAACTAAATTAACACCAATGTAATTGCATACAAGTAACAAATTAGATTTTATATCTAAATGAGACTTTTTGGGCTCAAGCCATGACGTCCTGATGGAAGGTTCCTTCAGTAGCTTCCTAGGGTATATTTAACTACAGTGGATATTCCCAGAGAATTAAACTAAAGGTTATCTCAGAATTCTAACTTCTGGTGCGAGTACCCTAAAGGTTTCCCTCTAGGATATCGTATATCAACAGGGGATGCATGTATTAACATACCACATAGCTATCTGCACCCCATATAGAGTTAACACTTCGATATGGAAAGGTGGCTGAGTAACTGAGGAGCCGTTCCAAATTTACTCTCATCCGTGGCTACTTTTGGTACTCGAGACGTAAACAAACGGGCGCCATTGCTAAATGACGTCACGTCCATCCTCATCCTTTCGCCTGTAGCTTCTACGCTAAGTCGGATTTTTCCCAAGTGACTCTTTTATCTGCTTACATCGCCGTAATGTCACAGCCTTCAGCCTCGCCTTCTTCTGGAAAGTTGAGTACCAGGTCCTAGTATTGTTTAAATAAGCTCTGGCCGTAAAGTAACTTCTAATTTTCTTAAAATATCGTGTTTTGTGGCGGAGCTGTGCCGATACCGGACGCGCCATGACGGCGACGCTGTTCACGTTGCATGCCTTATTTAGTTAGCCAGAACAGCCTTCTCCGGTCCTTTAACTAATTAATATTATTAGTTATCTAGTCTTCATAGCTAGGAAATCATTATATCGTGTTTTAGCGCTCGTCAGACTACGGTCGCTGTTCGACCCCATACTAGATCACTAGCTTAGCCCCTAGGCTTGACAGCCTAGTGCTCTTTTTCATGCATGATATATTTTAGTGTTCCTAAGTTAAGTTATGAAGATTTTGGCATTATTAAACATACTAGTTGCTGTGATGTAAGTGTTTTCACCTTCGGGGACCATACAAGGGACTTGAGTTGGTTGTGTACCAACCCCCTCCTAACCTAATGTAGGAACCCTTGTATGCTCCCTATTCCCCCTGCCTGCGGGTAATTCCCTCTGGGTAGACTTGCCTTCCATTCTATATAGGGAGATCTTGTCTACACCCAGAGTATTTATCGCTTCTCTACCTACCCTAAGGGAATGAACCCCCCTTAGTGTCGTGCCTGAGACCTTAGGCCTTTCCTAGCCTAGGAGTTGGTCCTCCTAATCTAGGTTAACCTCTGGGGGTAGACTCTGTCTTATTATAGTTTGGGACAGTACATTAGTACTGTACTTGATCTGGGCTACCTATCCTAGGTTAGGGAGCGTTCTCCCTTGCCTTGGTGGCCGCTCTCATACAGAGTCTACCCATTTAGAAAGACCCCTACTTCTCCCTCCCCACTCTATCCCTTTGGTGTAGGCCTGCCTACACACCCCTGTCCTTGGTCCTATAACTCCTCCCTTGGGTGGAGTGGTAGGGCTAGCCTTGTTCTCCTGCTGAGCTGGCCGCTCTGGTACACATACCCTTCATAGCGTTCTATAAGGGGGGTTGCCGGCGGGGGATTCCCCCTCTTTGAGTGCTCTCTATCCCTCCCTTGGGTTACCTCAGGCTCCCGGCCGTCTGCCGGCCCACTGCCGCCGGATGTTAGGAGTATCTACTCCTATTATGAGTGCACTCTCTCCGGGGGGGATGCCGGAAGGGTACAGTTTAGGATATTACCCCTCCCATCCCTCCTTACCTTTTTCTCTCTCTATCTTGGTGCCGGTCCCTTGCCGTCTCTACTGCCGGCGATAACCGCCACTACCTCAGGTGACCTTTATTCATAAGATACCTTCCCCCTCTAAGACGTCAGCCTACCGAGTGCCGGAGGCTGCTGCCTTCCGTCGACATACCGCCGACGTCCCACCCCTTATATTTACCTAGCAACAGCTGGCCGACTTTCGGAGTCTGCCGCCCACACGCCGGAATTGATTGCCGGCAATCTAGGTATCCACCCTTATATATATATATCTCTCTTTTATGAATTGAACTAGGGCTCACCATGCCGTCAGCCTTTGGCTGCTGGAGCCCGCCGCCTCTGCCGGGGATCCGCCGCTGTGCCGGCGGTCGCTACTGTGGTATTATCCATCGCGGTTGCTCAGTGTGTCTGCCTTGAGGTTTTCCACCCTGCAGGACCGGCCTCCGGCGTGCCGTCGGTCTATCGGCGCCCCCTCATGAGACGCTAAGGGACATGTACCCCTTCCCTGGCCACCTCCATATAGGTATTGTTATACCAACTAAAATAGTGGCTATGCTGTTTGATTGCACATTACAATAATTCCAGCATATTCTGTGTATCTCAGTGCAGTCGATTGCCGGAACCTACATTTACTAAGGGATTTATCCTATTTTCCCGTCTCCCCCAAGGCTCTGAGTGGTCTCAGATCCTGGTACACTTTGCGGACAGTTCCTTTTTAAAAGCCTAGCTTGGCTCATCCATACGGATTTCCCTCATTTGTGACCCTCGGGTCCAAAGGAATTGTCTACGGATAAGGTTACGGTAACCGGTTGGGCGGGATTCACAAGTATGTGTCTATCTACTTCCTTTCCCGCTCATCAATCTTGAACATTATTATGCTATTATAGATTAAGTTATTCTTAATTCTAGAGTAATGTAAGTCATTCTTATGCCTTCCATGTACTCACGATCTCTTTCTTTTACAGGAGGAGTATATGAAGTGCGAAAGCAACTTCTGTGGAGTGAAGCGCCCGGACTTCTACGGGCACAAGGCGTGCCGGACCCACGCCCCCTGCGCCGCCAAGAAAGGCGACCTTAAATTTTGGGATCCGCAGAACTATTCAGTCTGCAAGAGTCTTCTTGTCGAGGCGTTCGATGATCCTCCTACCACGGAGGTAAGGGACATCGCTAGAGAGAAGCTACGCAAATGGGTGCGTGGCTTCCAAAAGAACGCCACTGGACCGTATCTTCCCAATGAAGACTTGAGGGCTTTGCTTTTTCCAAAAGCATCCAAGGACTCGGTGGTCCCTCGAGAACAAATTCCCACCGTCCAGATTGTGGTCGAACCCGACGTCATCATGGCACAGTCCATGCGTGAGTGCCATCTTGATTCCGACAACGTGGAACGTATGTCAGAGGTGTCCGAAGAGACGGAGAAGAACCTCATGGGCGAGGAGCTTGACTATGAGGAAGATCAGGTGGAATACCCTGATTCGGAGAACGAGGTCGCTCCTGATCCCCCAGCAACTCCAGCACCGTCCGAGGAACCTGTTCCTTCGACTTCTACCACCCTGGACCCTCTTCCATCGGCCACTCAAGAGGTCTTCAGAATGCTTGAAGCCCTCATGGATAAGAAGCTGCGCGAGACTCAGGAGCAATTCCGGACGACTCTTGTCGGCTTCAAACAACCGAAGAAGATTTCGGTTAAGGACCTCCCCACCTGCTCGGAAGCTAACCCTTGGAGATACGCCGAGCATATGCCAATCACTACTGGCAAGATCTACATTAGTGAAAGGGTTGGCTCTATTTTGTTGGAAGAAGTGGAGTTCTTCCCGAATTTCAAGGCTTATCCGGACTGTTACGTCCGGCTCAGGTCCGAACCAGCCTCAAAAGAAGAGACCGAACCGAAGGAAGTGATTGTTCGATCTCGCGAAGGCCCAAGCTATGCTAGCTCAGGCAGTGAAGAGCCGGGGTTTCACAAACTTCAAGATACCAGCGCTGAGTAAGAAGCATCCAACCTTCGTTGCTCCAGCTACTGCGACCTTCCCCTTTATTGAAAAGGCCTTCCAAGCGGTCATGAAGGCTGTGGAGGAAGGGAAGCCTTGCCATGCACTGGAGGAGTGCAGACCCTTCTCCCTTACTCTTCCCCCCGACGATAGGAACTGGAAAGACATCCAGTCGACCTTCACGGTAGGAAAACTGGAACCTGATGTGGCCGGTCGTCAATTCAACGAGGACCTCCCATGGCTGAATGATCACCTCCTTCGTAGGGAACAGGATACGAAGGAGAGACTCGCCGCTTCGCTGTCCCATCAGGTACAGTTAGAACTCATGGCCGGGGGCACCAGAGTCCCGGACTTTTACATGGTCCTTGCTAAGTTGCACCTGGCGACCGTGACCAAGGACCTATACAGTTTCGCTAGGGCTCGTAGAGCCTGTAGGGAAATCGTATTCACCAGTGCAACGGTGAAACACGAACCCCGGAGACTGATTTCCTCCAATATCTGGGGCAAACATCTCTTCCCGTCTACCTTGGTGAAAGAGATAGTGGACAAAGCTGCTACGGAGAACAGGAACCTTCTCCATAAGTGGGGCATGTCCCGAAAGAGTAAGTCCTCTCAGGACGATGGCCCTCAGCCTAAGAGGAAATCCTCGAAACCCAGACCCCAGCAACGTCCGCCAAGACGACAGTTTCCGGGTCCCGCTACTCCCCAAGTGGCTACACAGCCACAACAGACCTTTCAATTGGTCCCCCAGCCGGTGGTGTCGCAGTCACCGGTCTTCACCCCTGCCTATGAGCAACACTCGACTGCCTTTTGTCCCAAAGGTAGGGGCTCAGGCAGAGGCTCCAGCAGAGATTCTTCTCGCGTCCCTCCAGAGGCAGAGGAGGAAGGAGAGCTAGCGGCCGAGGTGGCAAACCCTCGGGACACCAGAAGCAATGAAGTGCTTCCGGTGGGAGGAAGACTCCGCCAATTCCAGGATCGTTGGACCTTCGATCCCTGGGCACACAGCATCGTCAAGAAGGGACTGGGCTGTATCTGGATTCAACCACCCCCATCCTTCCAGCAATTCTTCCAACAGTCAACCCCCCTCCTGGAAGAATATGTCCTGGAACTCTTGAACAAGAAGGTGATCTGGAGGGTAAAGTCAATCAGGTTCCAAGGGAGAGACTTTTGTGTTCCCAAGAAAGACTCAGACAAAATCAGAGTCATTCTAGACTTGTCCCCCCTCAACAAGTTCATTGCGAACAACAAATTCAAGATGCTGACTCTGCAACAAATAAGGACCCTTCTGCCTCACAGGGCCTACACGGTCTCCATAGACCTAGCGGATGCCTACTGGCACATTCCAATGAATCACTACGCTTCCTCCTACCTAGGATTTCGACTCCAAAGGAAAAGTTACGCCTTCAGGGCCATGCCCTTCGGGCTCAACGTGGCTCCACGGATCTTCACCAAGCTGGCAGACGCAATCGTCCAACAGCTACGTCTTCAGGGCGTCCAAGTGATGGCCTACCTAGACGACTGGCTAGTCTGGTCGACATCGCCCGAAGATTGTCTGAGAGCCTGCAACAATGTCACCCAGTTCCTAGAGCATCTGGGCTTCAAGATAAACGCAGAAAAATCTCGCCTCTCTCCAGCTCAGAAGTTCCAATGGTTGGGAATCCATTGGGACCTTCAGTCACACCGCCTTTCCATTCCACAGAAGAAAAGGAAGGAAATAGCAGGGTCTGTCAGAAGGCTTCTAAAATCCAAACGGATCTCAAGACAACAACAGGAACAAGTTCTCGGCTCTCTACAGTTCGCCTCTGTGACAAACCCAGTGCTTCGCGCACAGCTAAAGGATGCCGCGGGAGTCTGGAGACGATTCGCATCCATCGCTCGAAGAGACCTCAAGAGATGCCTTCCGAACAGACTTCGCTTACTTTTAAAGCCGTGGTCAGAAGCAAAGGCCCTGAAAAGGTCCATCCCTCTTCAACACCCGCCTCCATCGATCAACTTCCACACGGACGCTTCACTGGAGGGGTGGGGAGGTCACTCCCACCAACAACAGGTTCAAGGAACATGGTCTCCCCTATTCAAGACGTTTCACATCAACATCTTGGAGGCCATGGCGGTTCTTCTCACCCTGAAGAAACTCTCCCCGCCTCCCTCGATCCACATACGTCTGACTCTGGACAACTCGGTGGTAGTCAGATGTCTCAATCGTCAGGGCTCGAGATCGCCCCAGATAAATTAGGTGCTTCTCCCTATCTTTCGTTTGGCAGAAAGGAAGAAATGGCACCTGTCTGCAGTTCACCTACAACGTGACGGCGGATGCTCTATCGAGGACAAGCCCAATAGAGTCGGAATGGTCTCTAGACGCAAGATCATTCTCCTTCATCTCTCACCAAGTCCCGGAACTTCAGATCGATCTTTTCGCGACGAGCGACAACAATCAACTTCCTCGATATGTGGCCCCGTACGAGGACCCCAATGCAGAAGCAGTGGATGCCATGTCCCAACCTTCTGCTGAAAGTCCTATCCAAACTGAGAACCTTCAAAGGGCCAGCGGCCCTAGTGGCTCCCAAGTGGCTCCGGAGCAATTGGTATCCCCTGGTCCTGGAGCTGCAGCCCACTCTGATCCCCCTACAGGGCCCAGTTCTCTCTCAACAAGTATAGAAGTCGACTGTCTTCGCTTCATCACTGAAAGTCAGGGACCTTCATCTCATGATTTTCTCTCCTTAGCCGCAAAGAAAAGGTTTGGGATCTCGAAGAAAAGCTTAGACTTCCTCGAGGAGTACAAGACTGAGTCTACCAGATGGCAGTACGAATCTTCCTGGAAAAAGTGGGTCTCCTTCGTCAAGGCAAAAAATCCTACGGAAATCACCATTGATTTTTGCATGTCCTTCTTCATTCACCTTCATGGACAAGGCTTAGCGGCCAACACGATTTCCACTTGTAAATCGGCCTTGACTAGACCACTCCTATACGCCTTCCAGATTGATCTGTCCAGCGATATCTTCAATAAACTGCCAAAGGCATGCGCTAGACTACGCCCAGCACCCCCACCAAAACCTATCTCCTGGTCCCTGGACAAGGTGCTCCATTTTGCTTCTAGCCTGGACAATGATTCGTGCCCTCTGAAAGACCTGACTCAAAAAGTTATCTTCCTTTTTGCTCTCGCCTCGGGAGCCCGAGTCAGTGAAATAGTGGCATTATCAAGAGAAGAGGGTCATATCCTGTTCGCCGAGACAGGAGATCTTACCCTCTTCCCCGATCCGACGTTTCTCACTAAGAATGAACTACCCACCAAGAGATGGGGCCCTTGGAGAATCTGCCCCCTGAAGGAAGATATCTCTCTATGCCCAGTGGAGAGTCTTAGGTCTATCTTTGAAGAACTTCAGACTTCGGTGGAGGACAACTCTTCAAAGGAGAAACATCTGGTAGCGACCTGTCACTGAAACAACTAAGAGCGAAAATCACCTACTTCATTCGCAGAGCGGATCCTGACAGTACACCCGCAGGTCACGATCCTAGAAAAGTTGCTTCTTCTCTGAACTTCTTCCAGAGTATGGATTTCGAAAGCCTCAAGAGCTTTACAGGCTGGAAATCATCGCGCGTATTCTTCAAGCACTACGCAAAACAAGTGCACGAAGTAAAGCATTTCGTGGTAGCTGCAGGTAGTGTTATGAAACCTGCTGCTTAAATCAGCATAGAACAGTGAGTTACTTGGGACTCTAACTCTGCGGGTGCCTTTGTTGACCCTATTGTGATACATAGTGATTTAATGGACACTTAGTGTTTCTAATAGACTGTTCTTTACCAAGGTGAAATGTCATAGACTTTACATGAGTGCCACATGCCCTAGGGCATGGTGTGTTTTCTTTGAATTTTAAAAGACTGGCGTTCCTCTGGAACTTGTGTTTCTAAAAAGCAAACTTTTCTTTTCAGAATCAAGATTACCGTCTTTCATTTCTATGTACATTATTCTTTATTATTGTAAATAAATTCTATAATCATTATTGTAATTACTGCCATAATGATCTGCAATCCTAAAAATAAAATGTGTATTTTATTCCCATGTGCGTCTCCTTTCGCTCCTATTCCTTATCAAGAAATATACGATTGTTATAGTTTCATTTACCTCTTTAATGATGATCAAAAAAGAATAATATAAATAATTATGTTATATACTGACTCATGCCTTGATAATATTCCTATTCGAATATTAACCTTTGTCCTGTCTCCGAGACCAGCATGATCTCTCCTCCAGGGGAGTAGTAATTATGTTATATACTTACTTATGCTTGATAATATTCCTACCCGAATATTAACCTTTGTCTTGTCTCCGAGTCCAGCATGATCTCTCCACCAGGTGAGTAGCTCTTCAATGATTGCTTCGAGATGTTCCTATTGTCCACCAGGACTTCCCTGCCAGGGGGGCGGGAAGCTAGTTTATCATAGACTCTCTGGTAAGGACATGTTCTATAATACTGTTCAAAGCCCTTGGCACTTGGATTAAAGGGGAAAAAATCCACGATACATTAATTCTCTGGTACACTTCCATCAGGACGTCATAGCTTGAGCCCAAAAAACGGATTTTGAGCGAAGCGAAAAATCTATTTTTGGGTGAGATAGCCATGACGTCCTGATGGACCCTCCCTTCTATTCTAGTTCAGCCTTTCAGGCACCTCCCTGACCTACTGTATCGCGGAGATTTGTAGAAGCTGAGCTCAGGATGAGGATGGACGTGACGTCATTTAGCAATGGCGGCCGTTTGTTTACGTCTCGAGTACCAAAAGTAGCCATGGATGAGAGTAACTTTGGAACGGCTCCTCAGTTACTCAGCCACCTTTCCATATCGAAGTGTTAACTCTATATGGGGTGCAGATAGCTATGTGGCATGTTAATACATGCGTCCCCTGTTGATATACGATATCCTAGAGGGAAACCTTTAGGGTACTCGCACCAGAAGTTAGAATTGTGTGATAACCTTTAGTTTAATTCTCTGGGAATATCCACTGTAGTTAAATATACCCTAGGAAGCTACTGAAGGAACCTTCCATCAGGACGTCATGGCTATCTCACCCAAAAATTCCGTTTTTCAAACCAAGTTCCCTTGAAAATGGATGCATAAAAACTACACCTTTTTTCACTTTTAATAACACTGTGATCTTGGTAGTATATTATTCTTTCGATGATACCACAATAATGCAAAAAAAAATCTTTATAATTTAGATAACAATTGAAACAAGAACTTGGGAGACTATCCACTGAAATTGAGGTCAAAGTAGATGTTAAATGAGAAATTGCACCAGAAGTTGAAGGTTCACATGCCTCCATGGCTCTCAAGAGACTGAAAAATTAACAGTGGAAATTGTGTGAAAAGTGTCAGTCTCCTAGTAAAACTTTGACCTGATTGGGTATTCAAGTCACATTTTGTTAAAATGCTAGTCCCAAGTAAAATGTGGATAATTATCATTGGTTAAAAACTATGATGTTTAGCTGACATCTTGGTATGTAGAGAAGAGGAATTTGAGAGAGTTATGAAGTCGAGGGACTTAGTTTTTTCAGGTGGGTCAAATTTAATTTAGATTTTTAAACCACATCTAGACCTAGCGCCCCTTAGATTTATATATCCAACGAAATCTTGGACTTCAATCTTTTTAGTGAAAGTACTTAAATTTGATAACTTGCTGGCAGAGCTATTGTATAGGATTACCAGTCATTTATATGCTGTAACCTAACCTTACCCAACTAACATAGTTTAGAGGACTGTGTCCGGCTCACTTAGTGGGGTAGGCTTAACCCCCCCTCCCCTCATGACCTCGCCCCACGTTTCCTAATACAGTACGACCTACTGTCATCATCATCATCATCTCTTACGTCTATTGACGCATAATAGTAAATAAGTTTAGTATTTTCGCATAGTACCCTAGGTCGTTACTCATGACCTACTGTACTATGCCAAAATACTAAGCCCTTGGTAAACCTTAATAAGACCATGTAAAACCCCTTATATTAGATATTTTTGTAAATAATTGTTCCTTGTAGCAGTTCAGTAAGTGGTGTTATAATTATTATAAATTACCTAAATTGATTAAGCACCCCTCTAACATTAATGATTTACACGGCAGCCACCCAGTTACTTTAGGAGGAGGATTTAAAAGTTTTCTGGACTAGGTAAATATCCGAGTACTTCAGCTTTTAAATTTCAGAGGTTTTATTTTATTGAAATTATAATGTGATAATTACGTCAGAAGTGAAACAGGAAAGAGCACAAAAAGTGCTTGATGACTATTGCACAATACTACATCACCACCTTCCTAAATGATAACAGTGTGTGATACAGCTGTACTGTTCACAGTTTACTTACTTGACTTAAAATTAACTTACCATAAATTCTTGACGAAACCCTAAAAAATGGCCAGCGCTCTACCATTTCTTATTGCAAATTCTGTTAGTAAGAAATTAAGTTCATGCTCAGTTTTGATTCTATTAACATGCTTTCATTCCCAAATACATCAACTGTATGTTTTTCAGAGTGCTTATTTTTAAGTTTATGTTCAGTTTTGATTCTATTAACATGCTTTCATTCCCAAATACGTCAACTGTATGTTTTTCAGAGTGCTTATTTTTGTTTTACTGTAGTCATTCATTGTGGGTGATAAAACCTTTTTGTTTCCCTATTACCATATAGTATACTGTATATAGTTAAGCTTAACCCAAAACAGTGTTTTATGGGATGGTGAAAACAGAAAGTTGCATTTGTAGAAATAATCTAAATTGCATTTAAAGATTAGCAACTGCAATAATGTTTTTGTGTACAATTTATCTATATCACAATACACATTCATCCAAATCTTACTTGAACCATGTTACATAATACTGGGTACCTGGTCCTAATGTAATCTCACCTATCTTAACCTAGAGAGCCTGTGGGTCCAAAGTGTAAAATGATGGGATGTGTCCTAACCTTACCTTATCTTACCTTAGTATGGGGTCTTAACCAGACAAGAACTTGAATCCAGAGAGCCGCCTAAAAAAAAGCATTGAGCATCCCCCCACTTAACCCAATCCCCTTTGTATGGTTAGTGCTGTCATTTTCCTTTCTCATTGCAATGTAGGCATTACTTACACCCCCATAGGAGCTCCCACTTTTCAACATTCTATTTAGGCCTACGTCTGTTCTTGTTTTTATTCATTTTGCTGTCTCACCTCTTTTAACTTTTAAATCATAGTGCAATTGTGAGATTATCTATTACAGAAATTACACTCTGGCACTGATCAGCTCCTCAGAGCAGAACACAAATGTCTTCCTGTTAAAAAATCTTAAATTGTGAATACTTGTTTGCTTATGCAGGGTGCCATTCGTCATTTAAAGGGATTTTTTCCTATTTGAGGTAGGTAGCTGCAAGCAAAATCTTTCAAATAAATATACTTGGCCAAAGGAGTTTTTACAAAATAGACAGCCAATGTTAAACTGAATGATCTGGTGGTGAAATTTGGGAGGAGTCACATAACATCCCATGTAAGAAGGCAAGAGAATTTAGGCAGTGTTAGTGGAAAACTACAGTAGGTAATGATTGCACAATACAGTAGAAAGCACTGCCAAGATTGCATGTGCAATCAGCCATTATCACCTTCCCAAGCACAACAATTAACTCAGAATATGATAGTACTTATTTAATCCTTAGATATTTAAGTTATAACTTGTAAATACAACAGTACACTACTCTTCATTTTATTGGTGTCTATGTAAGGTATTTCTTGCATCCCCTTCATATTCTATACATTATAATATATACAAACCTTTTCACTATTTACATTGGAGATATATTTCCGTGACAGTTGAAACCAGCCATAAGATTTTAAAGTGAGGTGTAACTATCTACTACTAGTTAGCAGGTGGTACTTGCCACCTCGTTCACACTCGCACTAGTAACAATATTCCACGTTATTTTGGCTCGTGGGTGAATAGACATTCCGTCTCTCTCCCGTTAACCTGTAATAAACTGAATTTGACTCCGTAGAGGATGAATAAGTAGAAAAATGTTCATCTGACCCTGGACTTACCTTAGGTGTGTACACCATCGCTTCTAGCGAAGCGGCATCATCCTCCACCAGGGGACCATCTTTCGTTGCCACTCCTACCTTCTTTGGGGGGATTCGGGTCTCCTCATTTATGGAATGACTTTTGAAAGTAATACAGTTAGAGACAAACCAGGAGCGCTCTCAACCTCAGCAGGGCTTGACCATGGTCGTCCCCTTCAAGACTAGAGGTAATGCACCAATAGAGTTCTTGTGCCCTTTGTTTCAACACATTCTGCTTCTACTCGCCTTTGTTCCTGTTGTTCCGGCGTAGGAATGAGAGCAGTTGTAGACTAGTTCCCCTCAAAGTTTCCAGTCCAGGAATCCCTTTTTTAGTGAACCCAGACCTACTACTAGAGCTTAAGCTCATTGATGGTAAGCAGAGTGTGCTGCTGGGAGGTTCACCTCCAGGTGTTGGTCAGCCTTAGCATGCCCAGGAAGGACTCCCTTCGCCAACTGCAATTGTAGGGCAGCCATCCCATTCTTGGGAAGACACTTTGCCCCTCCTGGCAGTGTTGGGTAATTATCTCGTTCATGGGAAAGGTGCCCTTCATCAGAGTTGTCCCCCCCCCCACAGTGGCCTTTCACAAGCGTGTGCTCAATTCATGGATGCCTTGCTATTGCTCTTCAGAGCATAGCGTCCTGGAGCTAGACGATGATGGGGTTAGGTCGCTGCTCGCAGCTCCCACCCTTCATTGTTGTACCCTCGGGGTACAGGATGGTGATGTGTACGGTTGCTGCCTCTCCCATCGTGTCCTCAGGGCACAAAGTGTCTCAAGTAATTTCCCTTTCTGAGTCATTGCTGTCTGTTGGCCACTTGCGGTCACTACCTCTCTCATCTGCGAGTCTTGCTGGCTATAACTCTTTGGGATTATTGTCTACACCGTGCTCATTGGGCACAACAAAGCTCAGAGAGTTTTGTGAGGCCAGGCTCTTGGGGACCTCCGCCTCATGGTTTCAACCTCTCAAGAGGGAGAACCTACTGTTCTTCTAGTTCATCCCAGCCTTATTCTTCTCTTTGTTAGCAAATACCTCCTCTGATAGGAGTTCATAAGTACCGAGCTTCATGACGTGTTAACTTATGTTAGCAGACTCAGTCTCGCAGAGAAGTCATGCACTGTGTTGCGTACTCATCCACTGAGTGCTAGCGATGTGGTTGGGAGACCTTCTCTGCCTGACGAAGGTATGCATGCAACCCACATTGCTCACCATAGTGCTCATAGTGAGTTGGTGGGTTCCTACACGCCAGTGCACAGAGCTTCAGCTTCTCTTTTGTGCTCGCTGGTGCTCGCCTCAACAAGCTATGAGTTCGCAAGACTTTCCTTGCCAACCTCCTCTGGGAACCTGGCGAGTGTTTGTGTTCTCTGCGTACTTGGGCAGATAAACTCATGCATGTGGGACTATTATTTTTCATAAGAGAGAGACCACCCAACACTAAGCGTAGCTAGGTGTTCAGGCAAACATCCCTCTGATGAATTCTACGCAACTACAGATGCTCGATAATGCCCCCATGATAAAGGGCAGGTACAAGTTACTGCCGTTGCGCATGCGCACTTGCCCAAGACAAAACCCTCAGGAGTTATTGCCGTAAATGGGAATGCCTACCGACCGCTTGCAGCTTCCGCTTGCCACCATTGTGCCCCGGGGTGTATCGAGTTTTGGGAGCACAGTGAGTCTGGTTAGGCATAATCCTGCAAGGTTATTGCTGCAGATAGGAATGCTTTCTGACTGCTTGCAGCTGCCACATTCCACTGTTGTTCGGAAGGCCGGAAGGCAACGAGTCTCATAAGGCAATCTTTTGGGGCTACCATCTCTGGCTTCTCTTCCCTATGTGATAGAGAGCTCAATGGAACACTCACCTGGTGTCGGCCTCTGACCAGTTGCAATCTCTCCTCACCCCTTCTCGCCCTCAGGGTGCAACAGTCTAGTGAGACAACCCTTCAATTTTAGTTTCCTAAACCTCTATTCCCAAAATAATAGAGTCATATTGTGCTTAGTTTTATGAATGATAGCAAGCAAGTATTCGCTTACAGGGACGCTTGTCCCACACACAAGGTGGGTGGGCAGACACCTACTACTGACAAAGGTCTGATTGCTTTGCTAGTTGTATGTACTTTTTGTGGGTTTTACGCATGCTCACAAACATGTTCACAGTGCTACGAATCGTCAACGATCAATTCCTTTGAGCCCATAATGTTGCGCCTCATCACACACTTTATTCCTGCAAGTAACTTCATGAGCTCCGTGAGGGTGCTCATACATGGAAACATGTTTATGATGCTCAGGCCCGTTTTTGAGCACTTATCCAGAGTCAGAGACCCACAACTGCATGCAGGCAAACAAGCTGTTACTGCCGCCAACAAAGGCAGTTCACTTCGCTAGTTGCATGTGTTACTCCCATGGCCAGATGCACACCCGTGAGGGATAGTAAGGACTACGTACCATCATACAATTTGGAACCTCATTCTAATAAATCATTAGATCTCTTCCTAATTCGATGGTTGTATTCCTTGGAAGGGAGTCAGATTATTCATGATCCTCTTACCTTCCCGTAACCAGACATAGGTAGTCTGCCCTCGAGTAGACTCCTCCTTCATTCCAGACAGTTCCTCCCCAACATCTCCGGATTGTTCGTCTAAGAATTGAAAGTACTTCTTTCTGATGAGTCTTTTTCTAAAAGGGCATCGACAGAGTGGTTAATGATCCTGATAGCTCCGCAGTGCCAGCAAATGCAATAGCTCCTAGACCCTACCTTGCTCACGGAGGCACAGATGGAGCTAGTTCCACTCCCGGATTCACTCAGGAAATCACATGTAAAGGTCTTACACAAAGCAGTAGCTTCGCTACAGCTTTCTGCCTGGAGGTTATCCAGCAACTCTTCATAGAGCGAGGCATTTCACAACCAGTTGCGAGGAGAATGACAGGTTACCCCAGGGAGTTGTCTTCTGCCGTCTACCAAGCAAAGTAGTCTGTCTTTTATGGTTGGTGTCGGGGAAGGGATATTACTCCTCTCGGTGCCACTATCCCAGTGATAGCAGAATTCTTACTGTATCTCTTGGAGGAAAATCTCTGCTCAGTCTTGGCAGTGAAAGTCTACCACTCGACCTTGAGACTAAATGGCGTTAGCATTTCTTAGACGGAATTGTCTCTCCTCATACAAAGGTTTGAGCACACATGCTCTCAATCAGAAGCCAGACTTGCAAAGGTCAGTGAGCTACATGGTCTGTACTGCGATATTGCCCATTTGAGGGGATAGAGGGAAGTGACACTTAGCTTTGTCCTGGGGTTTGTAGCTAAGACTCAAAATCTGGCTGTAGCAGATCCTAGATTTGGGCCGTTCCTGATTGAGTGTCTCCGTTCTGTAACAGATAACCCATATCAGCTGTTACTATTGCTTGTGAGGCCACTGAGGAAGTATCTCAAATGGTCTTGAAGCCTTTAAACTTACCTACAGCTCGCCCATCTCCAGCTCACAGCTAGACTTTAGACAACTCTCCTATCTGCCACTCTCCGATCGCCAGCTAACCAGTTGCCAACTTACCGATTGTCAGCTCGCTGATCGCCGCCTCCCTGGTCGTCAGCTTGCCAAGCGCCGATTCAACGGCTAAAAGATCTCCAGCTTCTTAAAGATTGCGCCGTTCCCCATGGACGTTCGACAACTCGTTGTTCGCCGTCTATTTACCCGACAGCTCACCGTTCGTCAACTTGATGTTCACTTGCTTGTGGCTCGCAGGCTCGCCATTAGCTGTTTACCAGCTCGTGATCATCATTAAGCCAGCTCAGGATCGTCACTAGTCAGCTCTCCTCAAGGTTGCTGTAGGAACCAGCAACTACTTCCAGCATCTAATGGTTAACCTTGGATACTTTGCCTTCCCAGGTAAAGACACTTCCGGAAAGATCCCTTCTGTCGGAGACCCTTACCGGTACTTCATTGACGCATGTGCTTCCCAAGAGTCTCTCTTCGGAGAGTACTCTAATCTAGACGGCATAGATTGTCTTCTCACCTCTCTTGGTCTTACGCTATTTCGGTAGCCCTCCCACGTAGAGTTGAAGGAGCTGCTCCCGAGAATCTCTCTTTAGAGAGTACTCCCATCTAGAGGACATAGGTCATTTTTTTTATTTCTGTGTTAGGCTTATGCTTCTTTGGTAGCCCTCCCCTGTAGAGTTGAAAAAGTTCAATGCAGATTTTGTTCTGGGAACCTAACCCTGCACAACCCCAACAATGACTGGGGTAAGGCACGAGCGCTAATCTTAGCGATTAATACCCCTCACCTTTTGGGTTTAGTTAGTTTCTCACAAACAGCGTTTCTTTGGTTTTTGAAGTTTTCATCTTCTGCGAACTTTGAAGAACCCACATTCATGTAGCCAGGTTTCTTTAATGAATTCGGCATGTTCAAGGACGTTCATCCCTCATGAACGTACGTTCTTCACCTACACTTCGTTCCTACTACAGAATAGTTTATGGGCCATGTGCCTCAAGGACCAGGTTGCTGCTTCAGCTGCTACCTCCTCCCTTGTTTCACCTATAGTATAGGATTACCTTTGCATGGATAGCAACTGTGTTAGTTATGCAGTCTCCTGTAGCAAATTGGATCTCGGACGTGGTTGTGTAGGCAAATTCTTTGAATATTTCCCCTCCCCTGCATTAGGAGGCACAACCTCATGTGGTTACCACCCCCCTCATTCTCTTGTTCTTAGATAATTTAATTCAGTGCAGTCTAACGCAACATCTGAGGCAACTTAATTAATTGCTAGAATCCCAGTCAACCCTGGGATGGGTAACCTTCTAGAACAACAGAGGTTGTTGGCATCTTGTGTTCTCACGGTCTCCGTCGGCCTACACGCCCTTGGACCTTCGTGTGAGCACCTTCAACCTCTATTCACAAAATCCTTTCCCGGAGAAACATATTTGCCCAACCCTTCACGATACTTAGTCTTTTTGTGAACTCGGTCAATGGCTCTTTTATGTAACCGGAACCCTCCCTTTGGCCGCAGTTGTTCGAAAGGATATCTTCCTTTCTCACCCTAGAGTAAGGTTTTTTCAGTAATGGAAAAAACCCTCCTACAGCTCAAAATACTTGGGTCATGTTTTTTTACCAAGGACAGAGTCCACATCCAAGCCACAAGAGATACTCATTTGTCTCTTCCATCCTCCTTTAGGAGTTGGGTAGCAGTCACTCTTTATCTTCACAATCTGAACATTTGGTCTCGTAAGAAAATGCGGTTCATCAAGATACTGCTGAGCTTCTTTGGTCACTTCTTTCAGAAGTCTCCACTTTTAGCCTCTCATCTGGGAATGAATTTAATCATCTATCGCTGTCATGGAAGGGGAAGGCTCGCGATCATACAAACAGTTAGCCCCTGGCTTCCTGTACAATATCGACCACTAGGACTGATACTCCTAGTCCCCTTTTTGGGGTTTTTACCCTAAGGTCAACCTTCCCCCTCAGGATCAGCCTCGTTTCCGAAGACTTCGGACGACTGGCTGAACCTAAGAGTCTCGAGCTCCTCCGAGACATCTCCTCGAGTTAACCACAATCTGAGGATTGGAGTAATCTCAAGAGAGACCCGACTGTCATAGCGAATACGAGTATCCATAGACATGGTCATCAGCCAGCAGAAACTCCCACAGGTTCAACAAGACTGCATCAGTCTCCGTCGAATCCAACCTCTTTAGGAACAGCCAGATCCCAGGTTCTTCGCCAACATGGATCTTCCTTTCCTTTGGTTCTCTACGAGATCCAAGCAAGAGGCTGTCCTGATAAGGAGGTTGAGAATCTCATCCAGGGAGTCAATTTCCTTGGTTTTCCCGGATTTAACGTTTCCCATGAAAGCATCAAAGAAAAGGGGGGGAGCACATACGGTACCACCTGTCCTCAGGACTATGGTCCGAGCACGAGTAGTACCATCTCTTAACATCCTAGAAAGGCATCTACTTCTCTCGGGAAGATTTGCCTAGGGTGACGGCAGTGATTCATCTGTTTTCCCGTTCACGGGAAACACTTCCTGCTCCTAAATGGTCTCCCCTTAGGGGGATCCTGTCAATGGGTTTTGAAATTTAATCAATCAACCCCTTCTACGGGATACTTCCTCCTTTGCCCTCTGTTCAGAGGCCTTCCTATGGGAAGCAGCATGGATAAGAAAGACTGCGTTCACCTATTAGGCTCCCTTTTTATATTAGGGAAAATTACTTCAGACCACCACCGAGCAGGTCTCTTCAGCAGTCTTAACTCATTAAGAAACTCGGCTAGCACACCAGACTCGTCTTGCCTAACAGCCCTATCACGTCCAGCGATGAGTCTACAACATCGGAGAACCCATTGAGGACTTCCTTTACGACTAGATGCTGCGAGGTGAGGATCGTGTAAGGCTTCTCTCTTTTCTCGTGGGTGTAATTCTGGTAATAAACCCTTAAAATTGCTATCGAGAGGAAGGCTGCTCCTAGACTTAGGGGACGGGAGTCCATTGCTCGTTCCTCGAACATCTCCTGACTGGAAGAATATGCCTTTCTTCCTTGTCTCCAATCATCGCTCTTCAGAGTTTGAGCCTACCTACCCGTAGTCGGGTAATAAAGTCCCTCTATGGGGCATGGGTTGCTCCCTTTTGTCCCAGGGGTGCCCCTCAATGACCCAGGACCCCTACACATCAGAAATTCACCTGATCCAGAGGACAGGTCTCTCCTGGTGTTACCCTCGACCAAGAGAGAAGGTACACCCTATGGGTCGCCCTCAATGTCTCTCACTCACGGTGTGTTTGTGTTGACTTCTGCGACCATGCGTACTTGCCCTGGACTTGAAGGTCGGCCCTGCAGAACCTTCATATCAGCTGTGGACACCGATCGCCACACCCTTTGTCCCCTCTGCAGAGGTGAGCGTCGGGAGTGGTCTGCCTCCCAGTGGGAAAGGTTTGGGCGACAGCAGAAGAAGAAGTCAAAGCGGGATATTTCTCTTTCGAAGGTTTCTTTGAAAGGGGAAAAACCCAAGACCTCTTCTTCCGCTTTCCAATCGTCCTCCGTAGCTCCTGCTCGTTCGGTTTCTTCTGGGAGACCGTTGAGTAGTAGCGTAGATCCTTTAATATACCGCCAACCCCGGTCCTCAAGAGATGGTGTTGCTTCCCCTAGTAAACCTACCCCACTTCTCCTCCCGGGTGAGGCCTTATCTCTGTCTTCTTTTTTACTGGTGTGGTCATCCTTGGGGCTTCCAGGTCCACCCTCCAAGGACTCCTTGCTGTGCTTCTTCATTCGTGGTGCTAGTGCGCAGCTATCATCAACTTCGGAGTTAGATCCTCTGTCGTGCGTCGATGTTGTAGTGTCTGAGATGTCTTTTGTGGCCGCTGTAGACGCCCCTACACCTTCAGATTCTCCAGCTGTTGCTGCCAATCTGTTCCCACATTCCTGTTCATCCTTCGAGGGGAACTTAGTCTTTCTTCTGTCTCTCCTGCGAGTGTTTCTTCTCCTTGGGGAGTTCACTTATAGAGACTCCTCTGTGGTGTACTGCTGCTTCTAGAAGTCAGCTTGCTGATCCCCGGCCCTGAGAGGGCGTCTTCGACGCAGAGCTCGCCCTCTCCTACTGCGAGGAACCTTGGCTTCTCCCCTGAAGAGGAAAAAAGGAGTGTCAGATGCAGTTACATCCCCTAAGGTTAAACTAACTCCTGTTAGGCCTTCAAGGCCTGTCCTCCCTGTCTCTCCCGCTGGACACTGTCCTACCTCACCTCCGCTGAGGAAGTAGCGCTAGGCTCGGACTTCCTCCCTTCCACCTTCTGAGGAAGTTTCTCCTCGCACAGAGAGTTCTTCACCACCGACGGAAGTCAGGAGAGACGGTCAAATCCGGCCTTTGATGCTTGAGTCCTACCTCCTTTCTCGGAAGGAATCAAAAGACTCCAAGGCTCTTTTAAAGTCCTCTTCATGGACCTCCAGGCCTACAGGAACCACTAGTCACTCCAGGGATGCCCGCGACCCACCCCGAGAGGAGCTCTCTGGTGTGGAAGAAGGAGACTTTGTTGCTAGTCCCACTTTGGAGGGGGAGCAGAAAGAGTCAGAACATGCTTCCTGTTAAGTTCTGATTCTTATTAGGGTACTGAACAGGTTTACCAACCCGAAGATCTCCCCACGAGAGGGAAAAGACACAGTCATAGACCATTTTCTTGGCACTCAGAAGCCCTCTAGACCAGTACAACCTTGCCCTAGTCTCAAGGGCTAAAGGGTGCCCGGGCTAAGATCGCTCAACAGCCCTCCGAGCTCTCCTTCTCCCAACGTTCCGGCTCTACCGCCAAGCTTCTTCCACCTCCTCGCTTTCCACAGAGGAGATATTTTGAGATTTTGGACGAGCCTCATCCAGCTCCTTGTCTCCATCACTCTCTGGAAGAGATCACCAAGGGAGTCTCTCTAGAAAGGCTCTCTAGCCATCAGGTCTCGTTCTCAGCATCTGAAATCCTCAAGCAGAAGGTCACGAAGTATGCCATTCAGGCTACTTCGTGGCTTGATCTGTGGTTGGGGACCCTGGGAATCCTGGTTTGAACCGAGGATTTCTCCAAGGAACGCACCAGTAAAGCGATGGAAACTTTCCTTCTTTCAGGCACTCGCACCATCGAGTTTCTCGGCCATCAAGTCTCGAACTTATGAGCGAACACCTTTCTGAAAAGTCAGGATGCAGTGTCAGAGAGATTCCATCAGCAGGTCCTGAATACCGAGATCGCTAGGCTCGGGAACTCCTCTTTAGAGGGATCCTTTCTGTTTGAGCAAAAGGACGTTGGACATGTTGACGAGAGATGGAGGAAGTCCCACCAGGACTCCCTCCTCCATAGGTGTTTGACATCCAAGTCCTATAAACCACCAGCTCCTCAGCAGTCCCAGCCAACGAAGATCGTGACGAACAAGAGAGCAGCAAAGACAGTTGTTTTTAAAAGCGTTTTGTGACCAAAGAAGGGAAAGGCACTAAGTCCTCCAGGGAAGGGAAATTTCCTAGAGGGAGCGGCTGAGGCTGCAAAAGCTAGAAAAGCCATTCGCCCCGCTTGTCCACCAGTGGAGGGGGATGCCTACAAAGTTGCTGGGAAAGGTGGAAGCAACTTGGTGCGGAGCCCTGGACAATCTCCGTTATTCGTTCAGGGTATCACGTCCCGTTCACAACATCTCCCCTCCCCTGATCAGGAATCCACTGTCAGTAGACTCCTTTGTGATGAGATCAGCAAACGAACTAGCCCTCCGGGCAGAAGTCTAGACCTTGTTGAAGAAGGGCCCTCTCCAAGAGGTCCTCGACAAGTCCCCAGGCTTCTTCAGTCGACACTTTCTTGTGAAAAAGGCGTCTGGAGGCTGGAGACCCGTCATTGATCTCTCAGCTCTGAACAAGTTTGTCAAGCAAACTGTTGAGCATGGAGACAGCATACACAGTCAGACAAACAGTAAGACCACGGGACTTCATGTGCACAATGGACCTAAAGGATACGTACTTCCAGATCCCTATCCATCCGTCTCCAAGGAAGTACTTAAGATTCAGCCTAGACAACAGGTAATACCAGTTCAAGGTGCTGTGCTTCGGTTTTTCCACAGCAGCTCAAGTCTTCAC
Source organism: Palaemon carinicauda (assembly GCF_036898095.1). NCBI lineage: Eukaryota > Metazoa > Arthropoda > Malacostraca > Decapoda > Palaemonidae > Palaemon > Palaemon carinicauda. The sequence continues at coordinate 52,369,775 of NC_090735.1, forward strand.
CAGTGAGTTCAACCTAGTATCATCTTGGGCACTCAGGATTGGCATCCGTCTCCTCCGTTATCTAGATGACTGGCTAATCCTAGCGGACTTGGTGTTAACCCTTCTTCAACACCGAGACAGACCTCTGAGGCTTTGACAAGATCTGGGATCATGGTAAACCTTGATAAGTTTGCTATGCTTCTTATGCAGAGACTGGTATACCTAGGCATGATAGTAGACACCAATCTCCACAAAGCCTTCCCATCAGACGACATGATAATTCGGCTGAGAAAGGTCGCAGGGACCCTTTCTCAGACGGGAAGAACTTCCAGCCCAGACATGGCTACGTCTTCTCGGACACCTTTCATCCCTGGCCTGTCTATTTCCTAACGGTTGCCTCAGGATTCGATCTCTCCAGTGGCGACTCAATTCCTGGTGGAATCAGGCTTTTGACTCCCTGGACATATTGATCCCCACGGGATCAGCGGAACAGACGGACCTTGAAGGGTGGGTGTCAGAAGACGAGAACCTACGAAAGAGAGTTGATCTTCTTGTCCTCCCCCCAGATTTGATGGTGTTCTCAGACACTTAAAAAAAAGGGTGGGAGCCCACGTGCTGCAGCACACAACCTCAGGCCTCTGGTCAGAGTCAGAAGAGTACCTCCACATAAATCTCTTAGAGATGAAGGCCATCTTTCTGGCCCTTCAACAGTTCCACCAGTTCCTGGCGGGCCACTCAGTGGGGGTGACGAGCAACAGCACCACAGTATTGGCTCACATCAACGATCAAGGAGGTACAGTGAACCCTCGTTTATCGCGGTAGATAGGTTCCAGACCCGGCCGCGATAGGTGAAATTCCGCGAAGTAGTGACATCATATTTACCTATTTATTTAACATGTATATTCGGACTTTTAAAACCTTCCCTTGTACATAGTACTGTTAACAAACTACCCTTTAATGTACAGAACACTTAATGCATGTACTACAGCACCCTAAACTAAAACAGGCACAAATATTAAAGGCGATTTTATATCATGCGTTTCCTAAACACCTAAAAAGCACGATAAAAAATGGCAACCAATGTTTTGTTTACGTTCATCTCTGATCATAATGAAGAAACAAACTCATTTAGTGTACACATATATGTATAGGTTAGTTTTTGCATCGATTATATTGATTATACAGTATGTTGATTTTTTTATTACCATTGTTTTACTTTATTTTTCTTAGGACTTCCAAATGAAATGTTTTTCTTTATGACGCCGCCTGAAACGACGGCGTCATAAAGTACTGTACGCTCAGTAAACAACCACGCTCAGAACAAACAAGGCATTTAACGCGCATGATGATAGTGATAAATAATGATACAGTACAGTATTTACAGTAAAAGCATTTACAAAATATGTTACCTTACAAATATAATTTACCGTATCTATATAAAATCATACAGTACTGTACAGTACATATAGTACGTAGCAAAGCAGGAAAACAATTTACGAGAGAGAGAGAGAGAGAGAGAGAGAGAGAGAGAGAGAGAGAGAGAGAGAGAGAGAGAGAGAGATTGTTTTACGTACGTACTGTAAATGTAAATTTTAAACAAAAAAATCAATTTACGAGAGAGAGAGAGAGAGAGAGAGAGAGAGAGAGAGAGAGAGAGAGAGAGAGAGAGATTGTTTTACGTACGTACTGTAAATGTAAATTTTAAACAAAAAAAATCAATTTACGAGAGAGAGAGAGAGAGAGAGAGAGAGAGAGAGAGAGAGAGAGAGAGAGAGAGAGAGAGAGAGAGAGATTGTTTTACGTACGTAAATGTAAATTTTAAACAAAAAAAAATATGATAGGTTACAACATGTAGACTTTTAAAACCTTCCCTTTAACTTAATGCATACAGTACAGTACTAAACTATAAAACAGGCACAAATACAGTATTAGAATGTGAGAATATTAGAGTAAAAAATAAAGATTGTTACTGTACTCACCACGAAAGAAGTTCAAGAAAAACTTGAATGATGATGGCGATGAATTTGCTGCACAGTAGAAATGATGATGATGAAGCTGATGATGTGTTCTACTGTGCAGCCAGGTAGTATTTTACGTCTCTTCAGACGGAGGTGTCTTTTCCTGGGACACCTCTTCAACTTCTTCAATTTCTTCCGAAGGCGTAGTAGCAGGAGGAACTTGCTCTTTTTTGCGAGGCTTGAAGAACATTGTGATCGGAAGTTGTTTCCGCTGCTTCTTTTTTCGATCTAAGAGCATCTTGTAGGGAGTCATTATGTCATCAACCTTGTTGCAGAATTGCATCGACCGAACCATATCCTCGTCCCACTCTTGCAACATTTCTTTCACCTCCTTTATATGGTTGCAGACCTTGGCAAGCCGTTCTAGTGTTAAGCCCGTTTCTTCGACATTTTCTTGGGTCTCTTCCTGGGTTTCACTCTCTTCTTCGCTTGCCGATTTCGTCAGGTCTTCGAGGTCTGTGTCAGTTAGGGGCTGGGAATGGCAGTCCAACAACTTGTCGACGTCTTCAGTCGTCATGTCGCCAAACCCGTCACCTCCAATTATGGCAGCCAACTGCACAGATTTGCGTACTGCAGAGTGTTGGATTTCAGCAGGTGTAAATCCCTCGTCGTCGTAAACAATCTCGGGCCACAACTTCTTCCAGCTCGCATTCACAGTTGCAGGTTTCATCTCTTGAAGTGCCTTCTGAATATTCTTCAGGTACGTGGCTATGGTGTACTGCCGCCAGTACGCCTTCAAGTTAAAATCTTCATCCTCATCCTCTTGGGCAGCATCCACACACGCAATGAGGTCCGCCAAGGTATTCTTCGTGTAGAGGGCCTTGAACGCCCTGATAACCCCCTGGTCCATCGGTTGAATTAATGACGTGGTGTTGGGTGGCAGGAACTCAACCTGAACGCCCTCACGTGACAGGTCAGTTGCGTGTCCACCAGCGTTATCCATAAGGAGAAGGATCTTGAATGGCAAGCCCTTCTCTACGAGATATTCATTGACTTGCGGGATGAAACACTGGTGGAACCAGTTGGAGGTCAGCATCTTCGTAATCCATGCTTTTGGATTATGCATCCAGTACACGGGAAGGAGATTCTTATTCTTATTTTTCAAAGCGCGAGGATTTTTCGACTTATAAATAAGCCCCGGCTTTAGCATAAATCCAGCAGCATTGCCACACATCACGAGGGTAACGCGATCCTTGAATGCTTTAAAGCCAGAGGCTTTGGCTTCCTCTTTGAACAGGAAAGTTCGAGACGGCATTCTCTTCCAAAACAAGCCGGTCTCATCCATATTAAAGACTTGTTCCGGCTTGTATCCACCTTCGGCGATAATATTCTTGAACGTCTGGTTCACGTAAGTTTCAGCAGCGGCAGTGTCAGCCGAAGCAGCCTCCCCATGCAGGGAAGCGCTTTTCAGGGCGAAGCGTTTCTGAAATTTCGCGAACCATCCTTTGCTGGCGGAAAAACGTTGTTTCTGAGGCTGGGAATCAGTGGATGTCCCTGGTTGAGGATCATCTGCATCATCATCTTCTTCAGCATGGTTGCCATCGTCGTCTTGAGGTTCCTTTGCAGCAAAATTCTGATACAAGCTCAAAGCCTTTGTTCGGATGGTGTTTGTATCCAAGGCTATGTTCTTCTTCCGGCAGTCGGCAATCCACACAGCTAAAGCACCTTCCATGCGTACGATCGTTTTATTACGCGTTGTAACGACTCGCTTCGCTGATCTGCTAAAGGTGATTGCAGCCGTCTTTCTAATGTTCACCTCGTCCTTCTTGATATAGCGAACAGTAGATTCGTTGATCCCAAAATGGCGCGCCGCGGACGCGTAACTTCTACCGTCTTTTAACATATCGAGAAGCGTAACCTTCTCAGCAATCGTCATCATCCTTCGGTGGCGTTTAGGCTCACTACCAGCCTTAGTAGAAGCAGAACGCTTTGGAGGCATTGTACAGTAGGATTTGACAAAAAGTTCAACTTAGAAAGGTCGCACACAGCACAGATTAAACTTCACAAACTTAAGAACGTCTACTCAGCGATACGCGGGAACAGAGAGTGGACGACCCGGGCCCGCGAGAACCTAGATGCTGGAAGCTGGAGATGAGGGCAAAACACCAATCACAGGCTAGATAACAAAACTTGAGTTCTGATTCGTCATCTATCAGCGCTTGAACCAATCACAACCCGTCTTACAGTATATGATGCGTAGGTTACCAACTCATACAAGATACCCCGCGCATACCGTATGTACAGTATTAATAATAATAATAATAAATAATGATAATAATACAGTACAGTACTGTAATAATAATAATAATAATGATAATAGTAATAACAATCATAATTTTATTAACAACAACAACAATAATAATAATAACAATAATAATAATAGCTTTACGTATGCTATTTTATTCTTTTGTAGGATGTGTGTCTCTCTCTCTCTCTCTCTCTCTCTCTCTCTCTCTCTCTCTCTCTCTCTCTCTCTCGTACGCTTATTCGAAATGTGATTTTTGCAACAAAGAATATTATTGGATGCAGTACTACGTACGTATACATACAAAAGATTCATGGAAAAGAAGCACATCCATTACATTTGTAGTACAGTAGTAGCCATCAGCAGCCTTACACCATTCTAATATTGTATGACTGCATCTGATTTGCGTTTCATGTTCGATTTAATTTTACTACGTACTGTATACAGTACTGAATTATCGTATGATAATAATACAGTAATAATAATAATAATAATGATAATAATAATAACAATAATAATTTTATTAACAACAACAACAATAATAATAATAATAACAATAATAATACACGTAATAGCTTTACGTATGCTATTTTATTCTTTTGTAGGATGTCTCTCTCTCTCTCTCTCTCTCTCTCTCTCTCTCTCTCTCTCTCTCTCTCTCTCTCTCTCTCTCTCTCTCGTACGCTTATTCGAAATGTGATTTTTGCAACAAAGAATATTATTGGATGCAGTACTACGTACGTATACATACAAAAGAATCATGGAAAAGATGCACATCCATTACATTTGTAGTATAGTAGCCATCAGCAGCCTTACACCATTCTAATATGGTATGACTGCATCTGATTTGCGTTTCATGTTCGATTTAATTTTACTACGTACTGTATACAGTACTGTATTATCGTATGATCACATTCTCTTTTCGTGTTTTATTTCTTTCTGTGCTGAATTATATATCATATGTAAGGCAATGAACAATCAGTAAGAGCAGATATTACTAATTACAGTATTAATGGAATTACAGGTAACAAAATATCGTATTTGGGGGTCTTCAGATTTCGCGGTATTTTCGAAATTTCCGGAAAATCCGCAATATGTATATATATATGGGTTATGGAAAAAACCCGCGAAGTGGTGAATCCGCGATGGTCGAACCACGAAGTAGCGAGGGTTCACTGTACCTTTTTGTAGCCCCTGAGATGGGCCGAGATTCACTCGATACCACTATCGGCAAGCTTCATTTCAGGCAAGAGGAATGTGCTCGCCAACAACCTGAGCAGAGGATCTCAGATAGTTAGTACCAAGTGGTCTTTGGATGATCTAGTAGCCAATAAAGTCCTGACTTTGTGGGGTTCTCCAACTGTTGATCTCTTCGCAATGGCCCTGAAATTCAGGCTTCCGTTGTACTGCTCCCCTGTCCCAGACCCCAAGGCTCTCTGGCAGGATGCATTCCACCAACGATGGGACAACATCGGCGTTTACTCCTTTCCCCCGTTTGGTCTGATAGGGAGGGTACTCAACAAGGCCAAAATATCGGTTAACCTCTTGATAACTCTCATAGCTCCGCTATGGCATCATGCGGAATGGTTTCCGGACCTTCTTCAACTCCTGACGGAGTATCCAAGAGAACTCCCTCCATGAGACGATCTACTCAAACGACCACATGCCAAGATCTTCCCCAAAGCCACGCCTGGAGACTATCCAGCATCTTCTCACTCAGAGACGATTTTTGCAACAAGTTGCAAGCAGGATGTCTGGATATCTGTGGAAATCATCAGCAGCTGTCTACCAGGCAAAGTAGAAAGTCTTCTGCCGTTAGTGTCGTGGAAGGGGTATCTCATCTCTCTCGATTCCACTGTTCCACTAATAGCGGAGTTCCTCGTGTATGTGTGTGAAGAAGTATGCCTTTCAGTCTTGGCGGTTAAAGGATATCGCTCAGCCTTAAGCCTAGCCCTTAGACTTAACAGAATGGATATATCCTCATTGCTAGAACTTTCCTTACTCATATGGAGTTACGAACTTACCTGTCCTCAGTCTGAAGTGAGACTCCCCCATGGAACGTGGTTCGAGTTCTCAGGTCTCTAAAAAGACCTCCCTATGAACCATTACGCCAGGCAACAGATCGCCACCTCACTTGGAAGATGGTGCTCCTGCTAGCTTTGGCTTCGGCCAAGCGAGTTAGTGAACTTCATGGTCTCTCATAAGACATCGCCCATTCAAGGGGATGAGGAGAGGTAACATTCGGCTTCGTCCCTTAGTTTGTAGCCAAGACTCAGAAGCCGGGAGTAGCAGATCCCCGATTCGACTCCTTCGGGATTTTGAGTCTCCGCTCTGTAACTGATAATCCTGATCATGTCTTACTCTGCCCAGTGAGGAGTTTGAGGCTGTACCCCAAGAAAACAGCCGCAGCCCGTCCCCGTGTGTCTGCACTTTTCATCAGCATGGGGAGGAACAAGAGGAGGGACACCATCTCTGCCTGGATTTGCAAGGTCATAGGCCATGCCCTGAATCTGGACCCTCCTCCTCCACGTTGCGCCAAAGCCCACCATGTCAGGGGCATAGCTACGTCTCTGGTATTCAAGAGAAACTTTTCTGTGACGCAGGTTCTACAGGCTGGAGTGTGGAAACGTCAGAATACGTTCACAGCCCACTACCTGCAAGACGTGACCCAAAGAAAGCTTAATAGGTTCTCTATCGGCCCTGTGGTGGCTGCACAACAGCTGGTATAATACCTTAAGCTCCTTATTGGACAAGTAGCAGAAAGTTGAGGGCACCGTTACCCGGTTTTAGTGTGCAATATGAAAAAGTTTGACTGGCTCTTATTCTTTTCTTCATTCACCCCTCTCTTGGGGAAAGCAGCATCCTGGGTTCTCTGCATAAGATGACCTCAAATCACTGCAGGTAAACCATGCTTCCTTGTGTTCTTAGTATTAAGCTAATACTGTTGCGTCCCCATACCCGGGCGAATTGGTATTGGGAAAGTCCCGGTAACATCAGTTTTTCCTACAAAGACTCGGACTAACTTTTATGTGGACAGTCACACTTCTAAACATCTCACAGCTTGCGTAGGCCACGGACCTTGCGGAGCAAGGTTTAGCGAGGTGCAGGGACCTCTTTTTTTTTTTTTGGTACAGACCTATTCAAAATAAGGAGCCTTCTGGTAAAGCAAAAAGCCAGTTTGGCAGGAACGTCCACCCTCCTAATGGGTGAGTCGCCCCTAATAAATAGCGTAGGTTTGTATTCCAGTTACGGAACAATGGATAAATTTGTAGATAATTTGTATTTTTCCTAACGATACAAACCTTTAGCTATGTATGCAAACTTACCTGCCAGCCCTATCTCCCTTGAAGTCCTACCTCCAAGTAAAGTGAGCTAAATCACCTGTGTGTGAGTGGGAGCGTAGCAAGCTACCCGCCCTACCCCCGCTAACTAGCAGAATTGGCAGTTAACCATCCTAAAATTTTAATGGCTCATCCTTTCAGCTTCGCTTAAAGTAATAACCCCTAATAAATAGCTAAAGGTTTGTATCATTAGGAAAAATAAAAATTATCTACGAATTTGTCATATTGTTACTAGAGAGAGGGTGAGCAAGGGGACTGGTCGAACTCCCTCCACTCCGCTAAGTAACAGTGTGTAGTTACACCAAACTTAAAAGTCTTATGACTGGATTCAGGTACTGCTGAAACATATTTCCACTGTAAATAGCTGAAGGTTTGCATAGTTAAGAAATATACAAATTATTCCCGAATTTGTCTATTTTTTTTCTTTTGCCTTACGAGAAGGTGAAAAAAAAATAAATTATGGTCCATAATTTTACAAATGTTTGTAAAACTGCTTATGTATTGCACAAAGTTCTATTGTTGTTTCATAAAAGCTGCAGTGAAATTTTCCCAGTCAGTGGTTCTGACCTAAAAAAAATTATTTATTTAAGTTTGTAGAAGTCTTCAAGCAATGACAAAATATTAAGGCACAAGAATGGATATAATCTGGTCATTGGGTGGGCAAGAGAATATTCTATATATTGTTGTTCAGAGTGCAGTGCATTCATGGCTTTCACAAATGTATGACTCAGAAAGTTGGTTTTAGGTTGTTCCCAAATTGTATCCTGCAGATGGGTGTTTTTGAGAGCAGTGAGTCTTATCTGTATGTATATGATATTTTGTTTCAATGCACATTTTTTTAGATTTTCTTATAGTCAAATCTTTAGCTTGATGCTAAAAACAGCATGCAATCTGTGCAGTTTTGAGTATGGTAATTATTAACCATATGTTTTACTACACATTTTAATGGTAAATAGGAATTTTGGTGCATTAGACAATTAAAAGGGAATCTGTGGCTCATTTTTATTGAGCTTGAAAGCATTATGCTTTGGTGGCTTGTCATATCCACAATAACAGATGGAAAATATTTTACAAGTTAATTTGTATGATGATATTTACCGGGCTAGATTAATTCTTTTGTAATTCTTGTTAATTTACATATTTTTTTTTTTCTTTTGTACAGTGTCAAATATGTGATTGATTGTTTCATGTTTTAAAGATTTAAAAAAATATGATTTTCGTATTAGCGATTATGTAACACATCTTTTCTCTTTTATACAGGATCTTCAACAAAAGGGAGTAATAACGGAAGTCAGATTTGTGGTTTTGGTAAAGTATTTTACATCACCTAGCTACTCAACTGGTGCTGCCTAATGTACAGGTATTTTTTTTTTCATTACATTCTAAACTTAATCATTTATTTGAGGGGATGATTAACGTAAACTTTGTGGAAACTATTTTCATAAATGAGGACTATTGTACAGGGTAATTTACTCAGTGTTCAACATGCTGTTCTCATGAATATGATATTACCCTAGAACTCGAGGAATTTTTTTTTTTTTTTTTATCAAAGTTGTTTCATTGTTACTGTACCATTGCAACTAGATTAATCTTGTATGCTTAATGTTTACTATTAGACTTTTCATTTATTTTTGTCTATCTATATTTTTCACAAGAGATATATTGAGGAAGGACAAATAAAATGTAAGAACTAATAAGCTAAAATGATAAGGTCTTTTGTAGTGGAGAGTAAGGGATCAGCACATACTTGAAATTTATTAATTGAAATGTAAGAGTATACTGTACATTTTTGCTTGTTCTCTAATGGATACAAATCCTCGTCATTTATACTCCTATATCATTTTACTACACCAGAAAGAAAGAATTCTTGGGATGCTATATTAACAGTGTGGTTATCAGTTGTTTACCCACGCTGTGGTTAAGCACTGCCCACAGCACTTCTGTTCATAACCCTGAATGGACATTCGCTATGATTACTGTCCACGCTGTGTTGTGCCTTTCCTTTTCCTTGTGTGCTTGTGCATACTTGGCCCGGTCTTGAAGGCCACCCTCATAGTACCTATATGAGCTGGGTCATGGTAGACCTCATTCTTTGTCACCGAGTTGCTGTGGTAGGCGCTGCTTGTATTCTTCAACCTGTGATTTTTGTGGGGATTGGTTGCCCCTCTCAGTATTATTATTATTATTATTATTATTATTATTATTATTATTATTATTATTATTATTATTACTAGCTAAGCTACAACCCTAGTTGGAAAAGCAGGATGCTAGAAGCCCAAGGGCTCCAACAGGGTAAAATAGCCCAGTGAGGAATGGAGATAAGGAAATACTGTAAACCATATGAGAAGTAATGAATAATTAAAATAGAATATTATAAGAACAGTAACAACATTAATACACACCTTTCACATATAAACTATAAAAAGAGACCTATTTCGGTAGAAGTAGTATGGTGCTTGTTGTAATGAGGCTAAAAGAGATTGTTCTCCTTCTGATTCCTTCTCTCTTGAGAGGCTTTCTGGGCTTTCGGTTACTTTCTCTGCCCCAGAGCTCATCAACATCGAGAAGGCCCGAAGTACACCATGCAGGTTGCTTCATGGCTGGATCTGTGGTTGGGTTCAGTGGGCCACGTTGTACGAACCGAGGATTGGTCCAAGGAGAGTACAAGGAGGTTCATGGAGACCTTTCTCTTGTCCTCTTTTTCTGTCTTGCCTGCACCCTATTTTTCAGCCAGGTAGGCACCCTCTTTCTCAGTCTTGCCTGCACACTTTCTCTGTGTTGGCTGACACTCTCCTTCTCTCTGTTGTCTGCACCCTCTTTATCTGTCTTGCTTACACCCTCTTTCTCTTTCTTGTCCACACCCTCTTTCTCTGTCTTGCCTGCAGCCTCTTTCTCTGTCTTGCCTGTAGCCTCTTTCTCTGTCTTGCCTGCAGCCTCTTTTTCTGTCTTGCCAGCAACCTCTTTCTCTGTCTTGCTAGCACCCTCTTTCTCTCTGTTGTCTGCACCCTTTTTCTATGTCTTGCTTACACCCTCCTTTTCCTTCTTTTCTACACCCTCTTTTTAAATATAAAACTTAACCGCTGGTTATATAAGAGCTGAAGTCTCCTGACGCCGTGGCATAAATTCAAAATCTTGCACTATCGTAGATATGGCAGGTGTACAACCGCGCCCTAGCGGTACCACAGGTGGAACTACACCCAGCCACTTCAGTTCTTCTTCTGCTGCCATAGCTGGCTGTCATATTGAAGTTCGCTCTCGCTGTCTTACTCTGTTGGGAAGTTGTTTGGTGATGTACAACGTTTTCTTTGAGTTTGAACTATCGTTAATCATTTTCTCTTTCATTTAATCTTGAAATCCTTTTTTGTTCCGTAACCGAAATACAAACCACGCTATTTACATTGGGTTTACTTTCGGCCTAGCTGAAATTGACGAGCCATTAGATTTTAACGAGGGTTTACTACCCCGCGCTAGTTAGCAGGGGTAGGGGGAGGGGTAGCTTGCTACCCCTACCCCCCTCACACACCGGTGAAATGTCTCACTTCACTTTTGGCTCGGACGATGGACAGACGTGCCTGTCTTCATCCTCGCTTGGCAGCCATTACTTGTTTTGTCTTTACTTAATCACTTACTTTTCTTTTACTCAATATATATGTAAACATTTTTTCGTGTTTATGTATATATTTGAGTATAGAAATCAGTAAGTTTCCTTTTCAGAGTTCGTGCTTGTGTGTGTAGTGTACGATATCTCCGTGGAGCCCTCGGCAGTTAGGCCACCACGGTGTAATTTCATGGGTCGCGATCGAGTTTGACTACGGTCTTTCTCTCTCTCTCTTTTGAGGTCGTTCACCCTTTACTACGTTACCTTTACTACGTCTGAGTAGCTTCCTTCCCGTGTGGGTGGGGTTGCTACGCCGTACGTTTTGTCTCAATTAGTTTATGAATCTAATTGTATTTGTTGATTTTTCAGCTTTTGTAGAACGATTCCTTTCGGAGTTTTCGTTCTTTATTTAGTGTTCATTCATTTTTATATTACATAATTACATAGTTACATAATTATAATTGTTATAATTCTGTGTCAACGGCCATACCAAGTTGAAAACACCGCTTCTCGCCCGATCAGCGAAGTTAAGCAACGTTGGGTCTGGTCTGTACTTGGATGGGTGACCGCCTGGGAACACCAGATGCTGTTGGCATTAATAGCAGTCCCCTCCTGTCAGGGACAGGTAGCACGGGAGGCTCTCCCGGGGAGGCATAATTCTAGATGGAGAGGCAGAGTTCACAACTCTAGGATTGGCAACCCCCCTTGCAGGTCTCACGCTGGGGGGATGCCTAAGGTTACTCGTCCGGATAACAGCTTCCCGATGCCGATTCCTGCACGATCTCCGTGATCAGCCAAGGATATCGCGCCTCGCTCTTACCATCTCTCCGTCATTGTCAGCGAATCCAGTGTCACTGAGCCTTTATGCCATGGGGTCGGCAAGAGGTTTGCCCGTTGGGCAGAAGGATCCATGCCTTAGGAGAAGGTCCTCCATAGGGTCGTTGACAGCTTCGCCCCCCCCCCCCCCCCCCCCGGCTTCTTCAGTCGATCCTTTCTCGTAGGAAAGCATCTGAGACGGGAGTTCCGTCGTCGACCTCTCAGCTCTGATCAAGTTTGTCGAACAAACTACGTCCAGCGTGGAACAGCAGAGTCGATCAGACTGGTAACGGGACTGCAGGACTCCTTATGCCCTGGATCGGAAGGACGGGTACTTCCAGGTTCCATTCCATCCATCTTCCAGGAAGCTCTTGGAATTCAGCCTAGACTACAGGTGTTCCGTCTCCTTCGCTTTTTGGAGGTCTGGTCAACATCTGGAGTATCTAGCCATGATATTGACTCCTTCTCCGAGCCTTCCCTTCAGTTGACTGTGGCAAGGCTGAGGAGAGTTGCAGTACCTGTTCTCAGCCAAGCAGAGCTTTCAGCCCTATCTTGGAACGTTTCCTGGGTCTCTTTTCCTCATTGACCCATCTAAGTCCCGAACGGTCGCCTCAGGATAAGTTCCCTGTGAGGCGGCCCAAATTCCGGTGGTATCAAAGCAACGATTAGCCGGACTTTCTGGCCCCTATGGGACCAGTGGAACGTTTAGACCTGCAATGGGTGTTGACCTATGGAACCTCTTGCATGGGAGTGGATATGCTCGTCCTTTCCCCACATTTGATGCTGTTCTCGGACTCGTCAAAGAAAAGGGGGGGGGGCATGTTCCGGTTCAGGCCTATGGTCAGGACCTGAAGGGTACCTCCTCATCATTCAGGTAGGCTTAGAGGCCGTAGTCTGGCCCTTCTACAGATCCTACAGATCCTACAGATCCTGCTGAGTCGCTCCGTGCGCGACAACTTCATGGTACTGGCGTATTCCAACCAGCAGGGAGGCGCATTTTCATACTTTCGCATCTTGCAGTAGAGATACTGAGATGATCCGAAGTCCTCTCAATACCACTATCGGCTCGCTCATTCCGGGCAGAGGAATGTTCTCTCCGACAATCTGAGCAGAGCCTAACAGATAGAGAGTACCTGGGAGTCTTTGGCCTCTAGTAACCTGCAAGTCCTGGCCTGGGGGACCTGATCACGACAGCCTGGAACTTCAAGCTTCCGCTGTTCTTCCCCCCAGTCTCAGACCCCAAGACTCTTTGGCAAGATGATTTCCGGTGACGGTGGGACAACATCGACGCCTACGTCTTCCCACCATTGTTGTCTGTTGAGAAGGGGTCTCAACAAGACCAGGTTGTCTGTCAACCTTTTGATGGCCCTGAGAGCTCCGCTGCGACTATACGCAGAACGGTTTCCGGACCCTCTGCATCCCCTGACGGAACTCCCGGGGGAGCTTCTTCCACGACACAGGCTACTCAAACAACCACACTACAACATCTTTCACAAGCCATTGCATCGCTTCGGCTTCACGCCTGGAGACACTACGCCGCCTCCTCAAGAAGAGACAACCCGCAACAGTCGCGGAGCGGAGGTCGCGTCACCTGCGATAGTCATCCGCAGGGGTCTACCAGGCGAAGTGGAGAGTCTTCTGTGGTTGGTGTCGTGGGAGAGATACCTCTTCCTTTGAGGCCTCTACTCCAGCAATAACGGAGTTATTGCTTTTCGGCGGGAGGAAACTCTTTTCCGCTCTCGGCAGTGAAGCCTATCGCTCAGCCTTTCCCTGGCCTTCAGGCTGAAAGGAATAGACTTTTCCTTCCCGCGGATCTTTCTTCGCTCATGCGAAGCTACAAACGTACCTGCCCCAGTCGGAGTGAGACCTCCTCCATGGAGCATGGTTCGGATTCTCTAGTCCCTTAAGAGATCTTCTCAAGAACCATTACGTCAGGCCTCTGATCGTAATCCGTCTTGGGGGACGATGCTCCTGCTCACTCTGGCCTCAGCCAGTGTGTAAGCAATCTTCATGGTCTCGTACGACTCCGCCCTTTCAAGAGAATAGGGGGAGGCAACATTCAGGTTTGCTCTTGAGTTGTTTTCTAGACTCAGAATCTTGGAGTCCCGGATCTTCGGTTCGACTCCTTCAAGATTTCGAGTCTCCGTTCTGTATCAGATGACCCAGACCTTCTCCTTCTTGCCAGTAAAGGAACCGAGGGGTTATCTTTGAGAACAGCTGCAGTTTGTCCTCACGTGCAAGCCGGTTTGGGAGCACAGGAAGGACACGGGAGAGTCACCAGTATACCTTTTCAGCTCGGACTCAAGGGCATTCATCTCGACCTGAATCCAGACCCTCCCCCGTCACGTCGCCCTACAGCACGATGTCGGATACATTGCAACGTCCCTCGCCTTCGAGTAGAACTACTCTGTGACGCAGGTGCTACAAGCTGGAGTCTGGAAGCGTCTAATGACCTTCGCAGCCCGCTTCCTGCAGGACGTGACCCACAGGGGTATCGATACGTTTCTATCGCTCTGTGGTGGCTACACAACAGCTGGTCTAACCTCAGGCTCCTTTTTGGACAGGTAGCAGAAGGTTGAGGGCATTGTTACCAGGTTTTAGACTGCATGAACAAAAGAAGTATGTCTGGCCTTTACTTCTTTCTTCATCGTTCCCTCTACTGGGGAAGCAGCATCCTGGTCTCTGCATAGCTGACCTCAAACCTCTGCAGGTAAACCATGCTTCCTTGTGTTCCGAGTATTGAGACAATACTGTCACGTCCCCCATACCCTGACGAGGTGGTATTGGGAACGTCCTAACCCAGAGTTCCTTCTGGAACTCCAGGTCAACAGCCTAGGACGGGTCACACTTTCTTCCTTCACACACAAGCTTATGTAGGCCACACGTTTCCTTGCGGAGCAAGGAACTTGTGAGGTGCAGGGACTCCTTTTCTCGAGTGCGACTCATTCGGATTCTGAGTCCCCGGGTAAGCCAAAGCCAGTATGGCTGAGGACTTTCCACCCTTCCTAAGGGGTTAGTCACCCAATGTAAATAGCGTGGTTTGTATTTCGGTTACGGAACAAATGACAAATTCGGAGATAATTTGTATTTTTCCTAACCATACAAACCTTAGCTATTTACACATATTTGCCTGCCAGCCCTGTCCCCCAAGTCAAGTCCTACCTCTAAGTGAAGTGAGACATTTCACCGGTATGTGAGGGGGGAAGGGGTAGCAAGCTACCCCTCCCCCCACCCCTGCTAACTAGCGCAGGGTAGTAAACCCTCGTTAAAATCTAATGGCTCGTCAATTTCAGCTACGCCGAAAGTAAACCCAATGTAAATAGCTAAGGTTTGTATGGTTAGGAAAAATACAAATTATCTCCGAATTTGTCATGTTTGTGGTTATATTTATTAATATTTCCTTTGTTTTTTGGTTGTCGGTCTTTCTCTTAACTATTCAAAATGGCCGACCCCTCCCCTGCTATTCGTAAGTGTGTTAGTGAAGGGTGTCGTACTCGACTCCCTAAAGGGTCTGTTGATCCATATGATATTTGTGTTAAATGTAGGGGAAAACCTTGTTCTTTTGATAATAGATGTAATGAATGTTTTTCATTAACGGATGATGAATGGGTAACATACGAGCGTTATGTTAGGAGACTTGAGAGGGATAGAGTTAGACGTAGTTCTTCACGATCTGTTGAGGTAGCCTTACCTAATGTTAACATTCCTAATCCTATTCCTTCCACCGTAGTGGTAGATCAGGAACCATCTATGGAAGACATGTTTACCGCGATTCTGGCTCTCGGTGAAAAAGTTGTCATTATCGGCTGATAGAAATAAAAAATTTTCTGAATTAAATGTGCTGAAAAATCGTGAAACTGTCAGAACTGTGGAAAGTGTTTCTAATGTGTTCAGTGTTGTGGAGGGCGCGTCTGCACAATCTTGCCGTTCACCTAGCCTACAACCTCTTTCGAGCTCTCGAACCCATGGGAGAAGTAAAGTCGATTGGCTAAAGGGAACGAGAAGCGTCATCAATCGTGCAGATGTTCCCTCGAACGTTCTTGTTGCCGTAACACAGGTCGTTCACCCTCATCGTAGGAAAGGTGAGGTTGGTACGTTATCCCCGTCCTCCGATGAAGGTTCGGGTAGTGAGATGTGGCGGCGAGCGTCTAGACCGCTTAAGAGATCGCATGCGGTTGCTCTGCATCCGGAATCGCCTGCACGTCCAGGCTGTAGTGCGTGGGATTCCCCTGAGCGTTTCCGTTCTCCTGTCACTTGTACTCCTGCGAAGCGTCCAGATCATGGTATTCGAGTAGAGAAAATACTTTCCGACTCTGAATTTGTTTCTATGGCCGATGTTACGATTCATGCGCCACCTCTCCCCTTAGACTGGCTTTAGTCACCCGAAAAGCGTGGTGATGATGATTCTGTTTTACCGTCAAGGAAGGAGTCTAATGTTTTAACTGAAGATCCTAAGTGGTGTATGCTTTTATCTATGAAAAAACAGCTCTCGTCGTTCATGGATTCTTATCAACCGGGCGTTGGTAGTACGATTGGGCGTCAGACGTCAGACCAGTTGTCGCACAGGCGGCCGGCGGTCTCTAGTGCTGACGAGTTATTGCACAGGCGGTCTCCCATTCGTAGTGCTCGACACCAGGTTGATATAGATGAGTCACGTCAGAGAGTTCTTGCTAATCAAATTTCGACTTCCGTACGCGAGAAAGAACACCGGCGTCGACAATTGGACGCAATGCGTCGCCACGAAGATTCTCTGCAGCCAACTTTTGACGCAGTGAAGCGGACACTCATCGTTTGACAGCAGAGATCGTCCGCGTCAACAGCTAGCGGACGCTACGCGACCTCGCGTCGACTCTCGGCAGTCGACGTCTGATTCCAAACGTCGGTCGGTACAACAGTTAGCAGATTCTAAGCGTTCTCGGGACGACATGCGACAGTTGGCTTTTGACGGCGAGCGTCGACCCATCCAGGTCTCTCATCAGTCAACTTTGACCTCCCCTCTTCAGTTGGATGAAGTTATTGACTCTGACAGGCGGTCTCATTCAGACGTTAATCCTTCAGTTCAGGCTGCAGCAGTTGCTGCACTGCCAGAAGTCGAACTTGAAGAGAAGTCTGACGTGGACGAGCCTTTAGAGGAGGTTTCTAATAATGAGGAAGAGAAACATTATCAACATGCTGTTGACCTTCGGAAATTTATGTTGATTCTTACAGAAGTTTTTCCTGATCATTTTACCCCTGTGGCCCCTCGTTCTCTCCCATCGGAGTTTATCTTAGGTAAAACAACCAAAGTTCCGGTTTATACTAAGATGGTCCTTTCACGGTCTTCTAAACGGGGCTTGAAGTTAATGGGCTCCTGGATGGACTCTAAGAGAACTCTTGGCAAATTGGCCTTTGCTTTTCCTCCCGCAAGATTAGCCTCTAAATCTAGTGTGTGGTACGAGACTGGTGAAGTGCTGGGCTTGGGATTTCCATCCTCTGCCCAGGGGGATTTCTCAAGTTTGGTAGATTCGTCTCGTCGTCTAGCCTTAAGGAAAACAAAGGTTTGGTGATCAATGACGGAGTTCGATCATTTACTTAAGGGTCTGTTCAGGGCCTTCGAAGTACTTAATTACCTAGACTGGTCTTTGGGAGCTTAGAGTAAGAGGGTCTCAGATATGAAGGACACGGACACTAGTGGCCTTGTTCATTTGATGTCCTGCTTGGACAAAGGTGTGAGGATGGCTCGAATGAGTTAGCTGCTTTGTTCACAGCTGGAATCCTCAAGAAAAGGGCCACAATGTGCTCTTTTTTCTCAGCAGGAGTTTCTCCCTACCAGAAAACGGAGCTACTATTTGCTCCTTTGTCTACCACCTTATTTCCACAAGAGTTGGTGGGGGAAGTTGCCACTGCTCTCACTCAGAAGGCCACGCACGATTTGGTGACCAATACGGCGAGGAAAGTTTTGCCTTCAACTTTTGCTTACCATAAACCTAAGGAAGTCTCTACTGGTGTTCGACCTTCTCAGCCCTTTCGTGGGAAACCCTCCGGAAGGGGCTCTTTCAAACCGGATGGAAGGAAACCTAGGAGCAGAGGAAACAAAACCGGCCGAGGTAGAGTCTGACTGCCCTATCCTTCAGACAGTAGTGGGTGCCAGGTTGATTCACTTCTGGAAGACCTGGGAGAGGAATGGAGCGGATCCCTGGTCCGTCCAAGTGTTAAAGGAGGGTTACAAGATCCCCTTCCTAGCTATTCCTCCTTTAGTCTCAGATCCAGTGGATCTTAAGCCCAAATACAGAGAGGGTCCGAAGAAGCATGCCATGCGTCTCCAGATGCTTCTTTTACTAGAAAAACAAGTAATAGAGACTTCCGGGGAGTGGAGGCCGGTTCTTGACGCAAGTCTTCTGAATGGCTATGTCCAGAATTCGACGTTTACGATGGAAACTCAGAAGACGGTTCTGGCGGCGGTGAGGAAAGACGATTGTATGGTCTCAATAGACCTCCAAGACACGTATTTCCATATTCCAATTCATCCCAGCTGCAGACGTTTTCTGAGATTCATGGACAGAAACAAGGTCTTCCAATTCAGGGCTCATTGTTTCGGACTATGCACGGCTCCTCTATTATTTACTAAGATCATGCTGAATGTAGCGAGCATGCTGCATTCGAGGGGAATCAGGGTCTCTCTCTACCTGGACGATTGGCTGATAAGAGCCTCCTCAGCCAATTGCTGTTTGAAGGACCTGAAAATAACTCTGGACTTGACCAAGGAACTGGGCCTCCTGGTGAGCTCGAAAAAATCGCAACTGACTCCATCCCAGGAGATTCTTTATTTGGGGATGGAGATTCACAGTCGGATTTTTCGGGCTTTTCCGTTGCCTGTAAGAATACAGTCGGCTCTCCAAAAAGTCCAAAATTTCCTGAAGAAGAAACTCTGTTCCGTAAGAGATTGGATGAGCCTTCTGGGCACTCTCTCATCACTCCAGAAGTTCGTAACTCTGGGGAGGTTGCATTTGCGTCCCCTTCAGTTTCATCTCAATCGCCATTGGAAAAAAGGGGACAGCCTAGACAGGGATTGTGTTCCCATCACGACCTCCATCAAGTCTCATCTTCAATGGTGGGACAACGAGCACAGACTGAAGGAAGGCTTGTTGTTATATTAGAAGAGCCCAGATCTCGTGTTGTGTTCCGACGCCTCAAACTCGGGGTGGGGAGCTACTTTGGGGAAGAAGGAGCTTTCGGGGGCTTGGACAGTGGAGCAAACAACTCTCCACATCAACCAAAAGGAGATTTGGCAATTCATCTGGCCCTCAAAGGCTTCGAGAAGCAGATCAGAGGCAAGGTAGTACAAATCAATGCGGACAGCACTACAGCTCTTGCTTATATTACAAAACAAGGCGGGACCCACTCTTGGACTTTGTACGAGATGGCAAGACCTCTTCTCATTTGGGCAGAGGAAAGGAAAGTGACACTTCTGACTCAGTTTATTCAAGGGGTCAACAATGTGAGTGCAGACAGACTCAGCAGGAGGGGTCAAGTTCTCCCCACAGAATGGATTTTACACCGAGACGTCTGCAAAAGTCTGTGGCGTTTATGGGGTCGTTCTCTCGTGTATCTCTTTGCATCCGCAAAGACGAAGAGACTGGAGTGTTACTGCTCTCCGGTACCAGATCCCGAAGCCATTCACATAGACGCCTTTCTGATGAACTGGTCTCACATGGAGGTTTATGCTTCCCCCCATTCAAGATCCTTTACCAAGTGATACAGAAGTTCGTATCCCATGAAGAAACCAGGATGACTCTAATAGCCCCGTTCTGGCCGTCAAGAAGCTGGTTTCCAGAGGTACTGGAATGGATGGTAGATTTCCCGAGAAGCCTTCCCTTAAGACCAGATCTTCTCAGACAACCTTACTTGGCCCGAAACCATCTAAACCTCCGAGCTCTACGTCTGACTGCCTTCAGACTATCGAAAAACTCGCTAGAGCTAGAGGATTTTCGAAGAAGGCAGCCAAGGCTATTGCGAGGGCATGGAGGTCTTCCACCATCAAGGTGTATCAGTCCAAGTGGGAGTTGTTCAGAGAGTGGTGTAGGGCTAACGCGATTTCTTCATCCAGTACATCTCTAACCCAGATAGTGGATTTTTTCATTGACCTTAAGAATAAACATAACTTCTCGTCATCTACAATTAAAGGTTACAGGAGTATGTTGGCTACGGTTTTTAGACACAGGAACTTAGTCCTCTCCAATAATAAGGATCTACAGTACTTGCTTAGGTCTTTTGATACCACCAAGAAAATTCAATCAGCTCCCCTTGCCTGGAATTTGGATGTGGTGCTTAAATTTCTCATGAGTGACAGGTTTGAGCCTTTGCACTCGGCTTCTTTTAAGGATTCAACCTTGAAAACTTTGTTTCTGGTTAGCCTAGCCACCGCAAAAAGAGTAAGTGAAGTACACGCTTTTAGCAGGAACATTGGTTTTCGGGATGGAAAAGCCATTTGTTCTTTACAACTGGGGTTTTTGGCTAAGAATGAAAATCCTACTCGGCCATGGCCCAATTCCTTCGAGATCCCAAACCTTTATGATGTGTTGGGAGATGAGTTGGAGAGGGTGCTCTGTCCAGTAAGAGCATTACGGCTGTACGTGGACAGAACGAAGAATCTGAGAGGCAACTCAGATGCTTTGTGGTGTGCAGTCCGAAATCCTTCACTGCCCATGTCAAAGAATGCCTTGTCTTTCTTCATAAGACTGTTAATTCGAGAGGCTCACGCTCAGTGTGATGAAGCGGATCAGGGGCTTCTCAAAGTAAAGACACATGAAGTCAGAGTGGTAGCGACTTCAGTAGCTTTTAGAAAGAATCGTTCTCTACAAAGTTTGATGGATACGACCTTTTGGAGGAGTAAGTCAGTTTTCGCATCACATTATTTGAAACATGTTCAAACGCTTTATGAGGACTGTTATACTTTGGGTCCTTTCATAGCAGCGAATGCGATTGTAGGTGAATGATCTACCACTACGTTCCCTTTTCCTAATACCCCCTTTTCTATCTCTTGGAACTCGTAAGTTATGGTTGTTTGTGGAGGCTGGTCGTCAGCCTTCCGCAATCTTTGGTTTGGTCAGGTGGTCAATTTGTTCCTAGAGTGCGCCCGGAACAAGGGTATTAGTTGAGGTCCTGTCATGTTATAGGTGATTGTACCGTTTAACAGCTCCTAGAGATCATCAGCCCCGAGTGGATCACTGGATCTCCTAAGGATAGCGTACGAAATGAGGCAAAGTACCAATGCTGTCAGCTTCCTTATCAGGTGAGAACTGCTTAAGTTAGGTGTTTTTTGTAATGCTTAAGTGAACTTTCAATATGTAGCTGTCTCTGACCCGCCACCAAGGGGTGTCAATCAGCTCTTATATAACCAGCGGGTAAGCTTTATACTTAAAAATATTTTCATAATAAAATAAATTTTTGAATATACTTACCCGCTGGTTATATAAATTTAACTCCCGCCCTCCTCCCCTCTAGAAACTACCTATGGTATTGCTATGAGGCTTGGAAGAACTGAAGTGGCTGGGTGTAGTTCCACCTGTGGTACCGCTAGGGTGCGGTTGTACACCTGCCATATCTACGATAGTGCGAGATTTTGAATTTCTGCTACGGCGTCAGGAGACTTCAGCTCGTATATAACCAGTGGGTAAGTATATTCAAAAATTTATTTTATTATGAAAATATCATTTTTCTTTCTTGTCCACACCCAATTTCTCTGTCTTGTTTGCACCCTCTTTCTCTGTTTTGCTTGCACCCTCTTTCTCTATCTTGAAAGCACCCTCTTTCTCTGTCATGACTGCACATGCTTTCTGTCTTGCCTGCACCCTCTTTCTCTGTCTTGACTGCACCCTCTTTTCTTTGTGTTGCCTGCACCATCTTTCTCAGTTTTGCTTCACCCTCTTTCTCAGTCTTGCTTCCACCTTCTTTCTCTGATTTGCTTGAACACTCTTTCTCTGTTGTCTGCACCCCTTTTCTATGTCTTGCTTGCACCCTCTTTTTCTGTCTTTTCTACGCCCTCTTTCTTTTTCTTGTCCACACCCTCTTTCTCTGTCTTGCTTGCACCCTCTTTCTTTGTATTGCTTGCACCTATTTTCTCAGTTTTGCTTCACCCTCTTTCTCGGACTTGCTTGCATCCTCTTTCTCTGTCTTTCTGGCACCGTCTTTCTCTGTCTTCCCTACATCCTCTTTCTCTGCCTTCCCTACATCCTCTTTCTCTGCCTTCCCTACATCCTCTTTCTCTGTCGTGACTGCACCCTCTTTCTTTGTATTGCTTGCACCTATTTTCTCAGTTTTGCTTCACCCTCTTTCTCGGTCTTGCTTGCACCCTCTTTCTCGGTCTTGCTTGCACCCTCTTTCTCTGTCTTGCTTGCACCCTCTTTCTCTGTCTTGCTTGAACATTCTTCCTCTGTCATGACTGTCCCCTCTTTTTCTGTCATGCTTGCACCCCCTTTCTCTGTCGTGCTTCCACCTTCTTTCTCTGTCTTCCCTGCACCCTCTTTCTATGTCTTCCCTGCACCCTCTTTCTATGTCTTCCCTGCACCCTCTTTCTATGTCGTGACTGCACCCTCTTTCTTTGTATTGCTTGCACTTATTTTCATAGTTTTGCTTCACCCTCTTTCTCGGTCTTGCTTGAACCCTCTTTCTCTGTCTTGCTTGAACCTTCTTTCTCTGTCATGACTGCACCATATTTTTCTGTCTTGCTTGCACCCTCTTTCTCTGTCTTCCTTGCACCCTCTTTCTCTGTCTTCCTTGCACCCTCTTTTCTGTCGTGACTGAACCCTTTTTTTTTTTTTTGTATTGCTTGCACCTATTTTCTCAGTTTTGCTTCACCCTCTTTTTCGGTCTTGCCTGCACCCTCTTTCTCTTTCTTGCTTGAACCTTCTTTCTCTGTCATGACTGCACCCTATTTCTCTGTCGTGACTGCACCCTCTTCCTCTCTCTGTCTTGACTGCACCCTCCTTCTCTGTGTTGCCTGCACCTACTTTCTCTATATTGCTTGCACCTTCCTCTATCTTGCCTGCACCATCTTTTGCTGTCTTTTCTGCACCTTCTTTCTCTTTCTTGTCCACACCCTATCTCTCTGTCTTGCTTGCACCCTCTTTCTCTGTCTTGCTTGAACCTTCTTTCTCTGTCATGACTGCACCATATTTTTCTGTCTTGCTCGCACCCTCTTTCTCTGTCTTCCCTGCACCCTCTTTTTCTGTCGTGACTGAACCCTCTTTTTTTTATTTTTTTTATTTTTTTTTTTTTTTTGTATTGCTTGCACCTATTTTCTCAGTTTTGCTTCACCCTCTTTTTCGGTCTTGCCTGCACCCTCTTTCTCTTTCTTGCTTGAACCTTCTTTCTCTGTCATGACTGCACCCTATTGCTCTGTCGTGACTGCACCCTCTTTCTCTCTCTGTCTTGACTGCACCCTCCTTCTCTGTGTTGCCTGCACCTACTTTCTCTATATTGCTTGCACCTTCTTCCTCTATCTTGCCTGCACCATCTTTTGCTGTCTTTTCTGCACCTTTCTCTTTCTTGTCCACACCCTATTTCTCTGTCTTGCTTGCACCCTCTTTCTCTGTCTTCCTGCACCCTCTTTTTCTGTCTTCCTGCACCCTTTTTCTCTGTCTTGCCTGCACCCTCTTTCTCTTTTTGCCCACACGCTCTTTCTCTGTCTTTATCTGCACCCTCTTACTTTTATGTTGCCTGCACCTTGTTAATTAGTTTTACCTGCACCCCCTTTCTCTGCCTTGCCCGCAGCCTCTTTCTCTGCCTTGCCTGCGCCCCCTTTCTCTGTCTTGCCTGCGCCCCCTTTCTCTGTCTTGTCCGCAACCTCTTTCTCTGTCTTGCCTGCACTCTCTCTCTTTCTTCCCTGCACCCTTTTTCCCTCTCTTGACTGCACCCTCTTTCTCTGTCTTGCCTGCACCCTCTTTCTCTGTCTTGCCTGCACCCTCTTTCTCTGTCTTGCTTACACCCTCTTTCTCTGTCTTGCCTGCAGTTTCTTTCTCTGTGTTGGTTGCACCCTCTTTCTCTGTCTTCCCTGCACCCTATTTATCTGTCGTCTCAACACCACGTTTCTTTGTGTTGCCTGCACCTTCTTTCTCAGTTCTGCCTGCACTCCCTTTGTCTGTCTTGCCTGCACCCTCTTTCTCTGTCTTGCCTGCACCCTCTTTTTCTGTCTTGCCTACACCCTCTTTCTCTGTCTTGCCTGCAGCCTCTTTCACTGTGTTGGTTGCACCCTCTTTCTCTGTCTTCCCTGCACCCTATTTATCTGTCGTCTCAGCACCACATTTCTCTGTGTTGCCTGCACCTTCTTTCTCAGTTCTGCCTGCACTCCCTTTGTCTGTGTTGCCTGCACCCTCTTTATCTGTGTTGCCTACACCCTCTTTCTCTGTGTTGCCTACACCCTTTTCTCTGTCTTGTCTGCACACTCTTTCTTTATGTTATCTGCATCCCTTATCTCTCTGTTGCCTGCACCCTCTTGCTCTGTCTAGCTTGCACCCTCTTGCTCTGTCTAGCTTGCACCCTCTTGCTCTGTCTAGCTTGCACCCTCTTGCTCTGTCTAGCTTGCACCCTCTTGCTCTGTCTTGCCTGTCCCCTCTTTGTGTTGCGTGCATCTTTTTTTCTCAGTTTTGCCTGCACCCTCTTTCTCTATGTTGCCTGCACCTTCTTTCTCTGTCTTGCTTGCACCTTCTTTTTTTGTTTTCCTTGTACCCTCTTTCTCTTTTTTGGCCTCAGACACACTTTCTCTTTCCTGCCTGCATCCTCTTTTCTTGTGTTGTTTGCACCTTTATTATCAGTTTTGCCTGCACCCTCTTTGTCTGTGTGTCTTGCACCATCTTTCTCTGCGTTGCCGGCACCTTCTTTCTCTGCGTTGCCTGCACCTTCCCTCTTTCTCTGTCTTGCCTACACCCCCTTTTTCATTATTACCGGCACCCTCTTTCTCTGTTTTGCCTGCACCCTCTATCCCTGTCTTGATTGCGCCCTCTTTATTTGTGTTGCATGCCCCTTTTTTGGGGGGATTTTGCCTGCACCCCCTTCCTCTGTGTTGCTTGCACCCCCTTCCTCTGTGTTGCTTGCACCCCCTTTCTCTGTCTTGCCTGAACCCTCTTTCTCTGTCTTGCCTGATCCCTCTTTCTGTCTTGCCTACACCCTCTTTCTCTGTCTTGCCTACACCCTCTTTCTCTGTCATGCGTACACCTCCTTTCTCTGTCTTGCCTACACCCTCTTTCTCTCTTTTTTCACATCCTTTTGATATGTCTTGCCCCCACCCTCTTTCTGTCTTGTCAGCACCCTCTTTCTCTGTCTTTCCCACACCCTATTTCTCTATCATGCCTACGCCATTTTTCTCTGTGTTGCCCACGTCCTTTTTCTCTGTCTTACCCGCAACCTCTTTCTCTGTCTTGCTCAGACCCTCTTTCTCTGTCTTGTCTCCACCCTCTTTCTCTGTCATGTCTCCACCCTCTTTCTCTGTCTTGACCATACCCTCTTTCTCTGTCTTGTCTCCACCCTCTTTCTCTGTCTTGTCTCCACCCTCTTTCTCTGTCTTGACCACACCCTCTTTCTCTGTCTTGCTCACACCCTCTTTCTCTGTCTTGCTCACACCCTCTTTCTCTGTCTTGCCCATACCCTCCTTCACTGTCTTTACCATACCCTCTTTCTCTGCTTAGCCTGCATCCTCTTTCTCTGCCTTGTCTCCATTCTCTTTCTCTGTTTTGTCTGCGCCTTCTTTCTCTGTCTTGTCTCCACCCTCTTTCACCGTCTATCCCACAACTTCTTTCTCTGTTTTCCCACATCATCTTTCTTTGTCATGCCCACACCCTCTTTCTCAGTCTTGTTTCCACCTTTTTTGTCTATCTTGTCCCCACCCTTTTTTATTTCATGCCTGCATCCTCTTTATCTGCCTTGTCCGCACCTTCTTTCTCTGTCTTGCCCACACCTTCTTTTTTGTCTTGTCTCCACCCTCTTTCTTGGTCTTGCCCACACCCCTTTTCTCTGTCGTGTCTCCATCCTCTCTCTGTCTTGCCCACCCCCTCTTTGTCTTGTCTCCACCCCTTTTCACTGTCTTGTCTCCACCCTCTTTCTCTGTCTTGCCCACATCCTCTTTATCTGCCTTGTCTCCATCCTCTTTCTCTGTTTTATCCTCACCTTTTTTCTCTGTCTTGTCTCCACCCGCTTTCTCTGTCTTACCTTCACCCTCTTTTTCTGTCTTACCTACATCCTCTTTCTCTGTGTTTTCCACATCCTCTTGCTCTATCTTGTCTCCACCCTCTTTCTCGCCCACACTATTTATGTCTTATCTCCACTCTTTTTCTCTGTCTTCCCCACACACACTTTCTCTGTCTTATCTCCACCCTCTTTCTCTGTCTTGCCCGCACCCTTTTTCTCTGACTTACCAACCCCTTCTCTCTCTGTCTTATGTCCATCCTCTTTCACTGTCTTTCCCACACCCTCTTCTCTGTCTTGCCCGCATCCTCTTTCTCTGCCTTGTTTCCATCCCTCTTTCTGTCTTGCCCGCGTCCTCCTTCTCTATCTGGTCTCCACCTTCATTATCTGTCCAGCCCACACCACCTCTCTGTTTTGTCTCCACCCTCTCTCTGTCTTGCCCACACTTTCTTTGTCTTATCTCCAACTTTTTTCTCTGTCTTGCTTGCACACACTTTCTCTGTAGTGTCTCCACCCTCTTCCTCTATCTTGCCCACACACTCTTTCTCTGTCTTGTCTCCACCTTCTTGCTATGTCTTTCCCACACCTTCTTTCTCTGACGTGTCTCCACCCCTTTCTCTTTCTTGCCCGCACCCTATTTCATTGTCTTTTTTCCATCTTCTCTCTATAAATACCTAAGATGCATCCCAGACCATCCAAGACTGGAAGATACAAAATACATCGGAAAATGCATTAGCAACTCTCTGGTGGATGTACGAGGTGCCTCACACTGACGAACCTGGGGGAACCCAAACATAAAATAAGGCAATAAGGTAAGGCAATCTCTCCCGCACCCTCTTTCTCTGTCTTGTCTCCATCCTTTCTCTATCTTGCCACCACACACTCTGTCTGTCTTGTCTCCACCCTCTTTCTCTATCTTGCCCGCACTCTCTTGCTTTGTCTATCTCCACCCTCTTTCTCTGTCTTGCCCGCACTCTCTTGCTTTGTCTATCTCCACCCCCTTTCTCTTTCTTGCCCGCACCCTTTTTCTCTGTCTTGTCTCCATCCTCTCTCTATCTTGCCCGCACTCTCTTTCTTTGTCTTGTCTCCACCCTTTTTCTCTTTCTTGCCTGCACCCTCTCTCTCTGTCTTGTCGCCACCCTTTTTCTCTGTCTGGTGCCCTTCCTCTCTCTATCTTGCCCGCATTCTCTTTCTCTGTCTTGTCTCCGCCCTCTTTTTCTGTCTTGCCCGCACTCTCTTTCTGTCTTGTCTCCACCATCTTTCTCTGTCTTGTCTCCACCCTCTTTCTCTGTCTTGCCCACCCCCTCTTTCTCTGTCTTACCCGCCCCCTCTTGCTCTGTTGTGTCTCCATCCTCTTTCTCTTTCTTGCCCGCACCTTCTTTCTCTATCTTGCCTCCATCCTCTCTCCATCTTGCCCACACTGTCTTTCTCTGTCTTGTCTCCACCCTCTTTCTCTGTCTTTCCCACACCCTCTTTCTCTGTCTTGCCCACCCCCTCTTTTTCTTTCTTGTCTCCATCATCTTGCCCACACTCTCTTTCTGTCTTTTCTCCACCCTCTTTCTCTGTCGTGTCTCCACCCTCTTTCTCTTTCTTGCCTGCACCTTCTTTTTCTGTCTTGTCTACATCGTCTCTCTATCTTACCTGCACTACCTTTTTTTCTTTTCTCCACCCTCTTTCTCTTTCTTGCTCACACCCTCTTTCTCTGTCTTGTCCCCATCCTCTCTCTATCTTGCCTGCACTCTCTTTCTCTGTCTTGTCTCCACCCTCTTTCTCTTTCTTGCCCGCACCCTCTTTCTCTCTCTTGTCCCCATCCTCTCTCTATCTTGCCTGCACTCTCTTTCTCTGTCTTGTCTCCATCCTTTCTCTATCTTTCCCGCACTCTCTTTCTTGTCTTGTCTCCACCCTCTTTCTCTGTCTTATCTCCTTCCTCTCTATCTTGCCTGCACTCTCTTTTTCTGTCTTTTCTCCAACCTCTTTTTCTTTCTTGCCCGCACCCTCTTTCTCTTTCTTGCCCGCACTCTCTTTCTCTTTCTTGCCTGCACCCTCTTTCTCTGTTTTGTCCCCCTCCTCTCTCTATCTTGCTTGCACTCTCATTCTCTGTCTTGCCTGCACCTTCTTTCTTTGTCTTGTCTTCATCATCTCTCTATCTTTACCGCACTCTCTTTCTGTCTTGTCTCCACCCTTTTCTCTGTCGTGTCTCCACCCTCTTTCTCTGTCTTGTCTCCATTCTCTCTCTATCTTGCCCGCACTCTCTTTCGGTCTTTACTCCACCCTCTTTCTCTGTTGTCTCTCTACCCTCTATCTTTCCCGCACTCTCTCTCTTTCTTGTCTCCACCCTCTCTCTCTGTCGTGTCTCCATCCTCTCTCCATCTTTCCTGCACTCTTTCTCTGTCTTGTTTCCACCCTCTTTCTCTGTCTTGTCTCCACCCTCTTTTTCTGTCTTGTCTCCACCCTCTTTCTCTGTCTTGTCTCCATCCTCTCCCTATCTTTCTTGCACTCCCTTTCTGTCTTGTCTGCACCCTCTTTGTCTTGTCTCCATCTTCTCCCTATCTTTCTCGCACTCTATTTCTGTCTTGTCTACTCCCTCTTTCTCTGTCTTGTCTCCACCCTCTATCTCTGTCTTGTCTCCATCCTCTCTCTATCTTTCCCGCACTCTCTTTCCTTTTTGTCTCCTCTCTCTTTCTCTGTCATGTCTCCACCCTCTTTCTCTGTCTTGTCTCCATCCTCTCTCTCTATCTTTCCCACACACACTTTCTGTCTTGTCTCCACCCTCTTTCTCTGTCGTGTCTCCACCCTCTTTCTCTGTCTTGTCTCCATCCTCTCTATCTTGCCCGCGCTCTCTTTCTCTGTACTATCTCCACCCTCTTTCTCTGTCTTGTCTCCACCCTCTTTCTCTGTTGTGTCTCCACCCTTTTTCTCTATCTTGCCCGCACTCTCTTTCTCTGTCTTGTCTCCACCCTCCTTTTCTGGCTTGTCTCCATCCTCTCTCTCTATCTTTCCCACACACACTTTCTGTCTTGTCTCCACCCTCTTTCTCTGTCGTGTCTCCACCCTCTTTCTCTGTCTTGTCTCCATCCTCTCTATCTTGCCCGCTCTCTCTTTCTCTGTACTATCTCCACCCTCTTTCTCTGTCTTGTCTCCACCCTCTTTCTCTGTCTTGTCTCCACCCTCTTTCTCTGTCTTGTCTCCACCCTCTTTCTCTGTCGTGTCTCCACCCTTTTTCTCTATCTTGCCCGCACTCTCTTTCTCTGTCTTGTCTCCAACCTCCTTCTCTGTCTTGCCTGCATCCTTTTTCTCTGTCTTTTCTCCACCCTCTCTCTATCTTGCTAGCACTCTCTCTCTCTGTCTAATCGCCACCCTCTTTCCCTGTCTTGCCCGCACCCTCTCTCTCTGTCTTGTTTCCACCCTATTTCTCTGTCTTGTCCCCTTCCTTTCTCCATCTTGCCCGCACTCTCTTTCTCTGTCTTGTCTCCACCCTCTTTTTCTGTCTTGCCCGCACCCTCTTTCTCTGTCCTGTCTCCACCCTCTTTCTCTGTCTTGGCTCCACCCTCTTTCTCTGTCTTTCCCTCACTCTCTTTCTCTGTCTTGCCTGCACCCTTTTTCTCTGTCTTGCGTGCACCCTCTCTCTCTCTGTCCTGTCTCCACCCTCTTACTCTGTCCTGTCTCCACTTGTTTCTCTTTCTTGCCCGCACCTCCTTTCTCTGTCGTGTCTCCATCCTCTCTCTATCTTGTCCGCACCCTCTTTCTCTGTCTTTTCTCCATCCTCTCTTTATCTTGCCTGTAATCTCTTTCTCTGTCTTGTTTCCACCCTCTTTCTCTGTCTTCTCTCCATCCTCTCTTTATCTTGCCCGTAATCTCTTTCTCTGTCTTGTTTCCACCCTCTTTCTCTTGTCTGTTCTCCATCCTCTCTCTATCTTGTCCGCACCCTCTTTTTCTGTCATTTCTCCATCCTCTCTTTATCTTGCCCACACTCTCGTTCTCTATCTCTGTCTCCACCCTCTTTCTCTGTCTTTCCCGCACCCTCTTTCTCTGTCTTGTCTCCACTCTCTTTCTCTGTCTTGTCTCCACTCCCTTTCTCTGTTTTGCCCGCACCTTCTTTCTCTGTCTTGTCTCCATCCTCTCTTTATGTTGCCCACACCCTCTTTCTCTGTTATGTTTCCATCCTTTCTTTATCTTGCTCGCACTCTCTTTCTCTGTCTTGTTTCCACCCTCTTTCTCTGTCTTTTCTCCATCCTCTCTTTATCTTGCTTGCACTCCCTTTCTCTGTCTTGTCTCCACTCTCTTTCTCTGCCTTGTCTCCACTCTCTTTCTCTGTCTTGTCTCCACTCTATTTCTCTTTCTTGGCCGCACCTTCTTTCTCTGTCTCGTCTCCATCCTCTCTTTATGTTGTCCACACCCTCTTTCTCTGTCATGTCTCCATCCTCTCTTTATCTTGCCCGCACTCATTCTCTGTCTTGTCTCTACTCTCTTTCTCTTACCTGTCCACCTCTTCTTTCTGTGTGTTGCCCTCGCCCATTTTCCCTGTCTTGCCCACACCCTCTTTCCCTGTATTGCCCACACTATATCTCTCTCTCTCTTGCCCACACACTGTCTTGGTCTTGCTCTTGCTCTAAGAAAGTAAATTGTCAGTGAAGTGGTTTTTTTATCTTGATATTTTGCTGTTCCCTACTATAGTCCATTTCTTTTAGCGATGCATATTTGCACCGACTCGCAGCGGTGTCCTTTTAGCTCGGAAAAGTTTCCTCATCGCTGATTGGTTGGACAAGAAAATTCTAACCAATCAGCGATCAGGAAACTTTTCCGAGCTAAAAGGGCACCGCCGCGATTCGGTGCAAATATGCATCGCTAAAAGAAATGGACTAGTCTCTCTCTCTCTCTCTCTCTCTCTCTCTCTCTCTCTCTCTCTCTCTCTCTCTCTCTCTCTCTCTCTCTCTCGTCTTTTTCTAATGCGGTTGTAGCTGGGCTAGTAATATTAAGAAGATGCAAGTACATTAAATATACTTGATTCAGTTGTTATAAATCCATTTTTATAGCATCTAATTTAATTTTTTTTCAAGATTTCAAGTGTACGTTTTTAATATTGTATTTCTTTTCCAGGATAATGGTCAATGCTTCACTCACGTGACCTCGATATTCCTTGAAGGTCAAGAATACACGTATGAGAAGCACCTAATGGTAGAATTTAATCTTCCTGTTGGAGGTCAGACAACGCCATGTAACGGAGGACGATCGTAAAAGAATTCACACCAAGTGTTTGCAGTGGTTTGTGCCATGAAAGTGAACCCTACTGAGAAATTCAAAACGGCTTCAAGTCCAGCACGAAATTCCAGGAATATAGGAATATAATATATTTCTGCATTTTTTTAATGTATTAAGAAAACAATAAAACTAAACCCTTTCTCCGGAGACACTTTTATTTAAATCTTTAAAAATAAAATTTCAAAGTGTGGGATGGTTACTAAGTTTCTTGGCTAAAATGAAAATAACTTCATTTTTTTATACCTTCAAAAGCCAGCTTTGCAATGGCCCAAGGAAGGCAAGAGTCGTTCTCAGCAGAAGGAAAATCTGGCATACACTGCCACCCATCAGAACAGAGGGTTCAAATTATGAATCTTGTGGGAGTTGTCGTCTGGTCGTCTGCTAATTCAGTGGTAGATGGCTCCTCAATACTCTATGTGCTTTGCATAACTATTTGTATTACCACTGCTGAAGAATTTGTAACATCTTCTATTAATGTAATTCTGACATGGAATTGATTTATATTACTTGTATGCAAAGTTAACTAAAGGGTTTTATGATTACAATTTATTAAATGTCATGCTTCTATTGAACCGCCTACAGTTCACATGAGACGGCCATAGTTTGTCCGTGGAATTTCATGACCAAGAAAAAAATTTACTCGAGCATTACTAAACTCTACGGTTTTAAAACAAATATATTGTTGCTAAGTTGGTTTTCTTATGAAGTTAACCAGACGTTATCCCACGTCTTGTAAGAGAAAACGGGTATGGTATATTATCACAGAAAACCACCAATCAGCAATATTTTGACATTGGTATGTTGAATAGATTACTCGAACTTTCTAGTGGGAAGTCTTGGTGAAATTACCTTGCACCTAACAGCTTTTAACTCCGATGTGTATTTCGTATCTTTGTCATGAACGTACTTGAAAAAAATAACGTAATGTTAATTAAAACACGTTTAATGTACGTGTTAGTTTTAAAGTTACCCAAAACCTTATCGTGAATAATGATTGTTATAATCACAGACTAAATTACTGCGTATTTTTAAAACTATCGCTGGGAAATAAGTTTTAAAGCTTTTACTTCATAGAGCGCATCAATATAATTTTGATAACTTTAATTAGGATTTTATGAACGTTAAATCATGAATTATGAACTGAATCTATCTTTTATAGTTTGTAATAGTTATTCAGTATGAATATGATGCATACGTATTTTTTATCTAAGAATACAGGCCACCACTGTAAATGGTGCTAGTAATCTAGTGACTAATACAGAATAATATAAGCTATTGGTTTAGTCTAGTATTCAGGATTCTTCCAACACAAACGACATTTGAGTGAAGCAATATTAATTGTATTTTATAACCTAATTTCAATTAAATTGCAACAAATGCCTTCCTGACTTTATAAATTCTCAACTTTAAAGTATGCATTTTTTAATCATTATATATTAATATATATTTAAACTTCACTTTCTGCTTTCTTATAATAAATCATGAACTTGTGCTTCATATTGACCTATTTCCAATAAACAGTCTCACTGATCAGGAATTTATTTGGATATCCTCATCAAATGTCTATGCAAATAAACTCAAAATGGGTTTATCAAATTAAAAATAACCGTTCAAGATTTTTTTTTATTCATTACCTCAATCTACAAAACCTTTAAATCTCATTAAGTCATTTACAACACAAGTAGTTACTCCAGACTCGTGCAGCCTCCACAAAAGCAGAGGATATAACACAAATATCCAGATCGTCTTTTGGTTTCACACCATTCCATGTCCGTGATTGAGTCGGGTAAACAGGAGAAGACGTGGGCGAATATTCTCGCTATCCCTACTTCCTCCCCCAGCAGGATAGCCAAATCGGACCGAAGTCACCTTCTACAACACGTGGACCACCAGGCTAACTTTAGATTCTGCTGTGATAAATTCACTAATACTCTAGAATTACACATTGAACTAATGTTCATGGTTATTTAATCACCTACCCTATTCTTTTATCTTTCTATATTGGCTAAATTATGATTTTTATAATATACTAGATAGCCTAACCAGGGTATAATGAATTTGTTTTTACCTATCAATTTATACTTAAATTAGTTAATTTCCAATCCCATTCTCTCTATTGACTAAATTAGGATTAGGTAAAATTCTGGCTAATCGTTTGGCTAACATTCTACATCCCCTAAACCAGGATTATCAACTTTTTACCAGTCATATTATAGATTTGAATGGACTAAATTAGTATAGTTTACTATTTCTGGACAATTCTCGTGTTTTTTCAGTCTAGAGATAGTTTTCAAACAAATTTGTTCATTTTATTTACTAAATTATTTTGACTACATTATGATTATATACAAACATTTCTGGGTATTTTTTTTTTACTCATTTTACAAATGACTATGCTAAGGTCAAAGACAAACAACACAAAGTTCCATCCATAATTATCTGAATCATTACAATGACATGAAAAGAAGCAGTTACAAAACTTCCTTGTCAGTCGTTTAGACTTTGTGCTAATTAACACATACTTCAGGCCCT
>NC_090735.1:52408719-52461219 GCF_036898095.1 Palaemon carinicauda
ACATTTTTTTTTTCTTAATGTACCGTTATATTTCTGAATCTTTAAAACTGAGATGATGTTTAAGTCAGCTGCAATATAATCTAAACTATTACGTGCCATGTAACCTCACCAAGACAAACCATTCTAAATTTTTAAAAAATGCCTCTCGGTATTCAGCCATTGCATGAATATATTAAATTATCATCATAAAACCATTTAGTTAACCTTGCATATAAGTAATATAAATTAATTCCATGTCAGAATTACATTAATAGAAGAAGTTACAAATTCTCCAGCAGTGGCAATATAAATAGTCGAGCAAAGCACATTGAGTATTAAGGAGCTGTCCACCACTGAATTAGCAGATGACCAGACAACTTCTCTCACAAACTTCATAATATGAACCCTCTGTTCTGATGGGTGACAGCGTCTGCCAGATTTCCTTCTGCTGAGAACGACTCTTTGCCTTCCTCGGACCATTGCCACACTGGCTCCGGGAGGTTTGTTTTATTCTTTCCAAGTACAGTGAGAATACATAATTATACAATATAAATGAGAACTTCTGTACTTTATTAAAATAAGATAGGTGATTATTCTATAATCTAAAAAAAAGAATTATGGGGGCGAGGTCACTAATTCTTATTTGGTCATATATATACCCATATCAATTTTGAGGAGAGAGAGAGAGAGAGAGAGAGAGAGAGAGAGAGAGAGAGAGAGAGAGAGAGAGAGAGAGAGAGAGAGAGAGAGAGAGAGAGAGAAATCTACCTTTGTACCTAGTTAAAACACGAGGTATTGCTACTAACACTGAACACACTTTTATGGTATATTACTCAAATATAAAACTGAAGGAAATAAGCTAACGAATGTCTTTAAGGCTAAGTGACACCCAAAAAGGAAATGCATTTGCTTATGTTCACGGGAAATTATAGAAAACTGTGTGAGAGAGAGAGAGAGAGAGAGAGAGAGAGAGAGAGAGAGAGAGAGAGAGAGAGAGAGAGAGAGAACGAACTCGTAGATAAAGAGGGAAAGAGCGAGCGAGGATAAAGAGGGAAAGAGCGAGCGAGGATAAAGAGGGAAAGAGCGAGCGAGGATAAAGAGGGAAAGAGCGAGAGAGGATAAAGAGGGAAAGAGCGAGCGAGGATAAAGAGGGAAAGAGGGAAAGAGCGAGCGAGGATAAAGAGGGAAAGAGCGAGCGAGGATAGAGAGGGAAAGAGCAAGCAAGGATAGAGAGGGAAAGAGCAAGCAAGGATAGAGAGGGAAAGAGCAAGCAAGGATAGAGAGGGAAAGAACAAGCAAGGATAGAGGGAAAGAACAAGCAAGGATAGAGGGAAAGAACAAGCAAGGATAGAGAGGGAAAGAACAAGCAAGGATAGAGAGGGAAAGAACAAGCAAGGATAGAGAGGGAAAGAGGAAGAGAGCTAGGGAAAGAAGAAAAGAGGCATAAAGCGAGGGAAAGAGCGAGCAAGGATAAAGAGGGAAAGAGCAAGCAAGGATAAAGAGGGAAAGAGCAAGCAAGGATAAAGAGGGAAAGAGATAGAGCTAGGGAAAGAAGGGAAGAGGGATAGATCTAGGGAAAGAAGGAAAGAGGGATAGAGCTAGGGAAAGAGCGACGGAAAAGGGGAAAGAGCGACGGAAAAGGGGAAAGAGCGCGAAAGCAAGACTACTAAAAGATAGAAAATTTTTAATTCTTGAACAGTTTAAAAATTTCTATCCCACGATTATGAATGAAACCAACCCAGAATTACCTTGCAATCACGGGAACAATTTAATTGGTTACGTAAATTAACGTTACTGGAGCTGCAAGAGCAAGGGAAATCCATCTACAGTAAAATAACCGTTAACGGGAGCATCCAATTCAACCAAGGACTTTAGTTAAGGACCAAATGAGAACAGTGTAATGATCAAATACAGTCAAGTACAGGATATCAAGTACAGGATATCAAGTACAAGAGTTCTCAGAAGACAAGATAATACATAATTGGCAAGATAATATAAATTTTTCAAACAATTTGAGTACTTCTAATAGGTTGAATAATATCTGGAACATGTTTATCAAGTTAATTGTAAGGGAGTAATTTCTTGCCTTACACAATATGGATTTAGTACAAAAAAACTACCTGTTATAATAATTATCCTTATGAAATTAATCTAATCCAATGACTAAATTATACGAAAATGTTATTCGATGTTGAAATTCTATTATGACCTACTATGGTCAAATGACAAAGACGAAGAAATTGCAAAATAAAAATTATCTTTCAAATACAGACTGCGAACATTTCGTCTATGAAACTTGAGTCATTTCAATACTCAATGTTCTTTAAACTGGAAATTTGATGATACTGTAACTGAAATGGTTAATTGAAAAGGACGAAGTGTACCAAAGGGAAAAGCATTTAGATTATTCAAGATTTGAAAGTAAATTTTGAGTAATAACAGTTAAACTACAACAAATTCCATCTCTGTTAAGAACACTAATTTAGTTTTACTTCAATAATGTATCCGCCTATTGATAATGAGATTTTGAATTTAAATTTTTTACGTTACTGTCATTAAGGAAAATATTTGAGGACTAAATTTCCAAGCCTCGTTTAGTCTTTTTAAGCATATTGAATGAGTCTAAATAGCAATGCTTTCAAGATCTAAAATATCAAGAAAAATTGGAGAACTATGGTAAGATTGAACGTTTTGAATCAAACAGATTATAAATATAACCAACAATATCGTAAACTATAGCCCCCTCTACATTCTGACCGGTATTATAAATTCTTTAAAACGAAAATTTCCAATCTAGAACTTAAAACATCATTCAAGTTTACATCAGCAACAGCCATCAACCAGTCATTTTAACGTCAAAAAATTTCATCATTGTGGTTTCAATTATAGAGAATCGTGACTTCCTAATAAGATTGATTAAACTAGCGAGGAGTAGAGCTGACCGAATCTCATGAATATGGTCTATAATTACTTTGATTTAATTATATACAAATCTAAGCTCACTTAAAATCAAGATACATTGAAAATTTTCCAATTTTCTAAGCTTGGCATTGCTAAAATGATGATTGGGGAAACTCGTACAAATTTTTTTTTTTTGATAGTTCATATGTAAAAAAAAAAAATCCGAACATTAAATACACTAAACATGTTCCAGATAAAATTCTTATTATATAGACTTATTTACTGGGTTAAACAATATGCTTTTCCTCAATCTCTCACAAATCACAAATTCCCCAAACTTTAACGTTTAACCGTATTAAAATTAAAATTTCCGCGAGAAAAATATTAACAACCAAAATCCCACCATAAACGAAAAAGAATTAGATCAGTAAATCACGTTTCACACTAATATCTGCAAGCTTTATACTTTGATGATTAATTGATCACGACCAAAGGATTAATAAATCTTTATATGGAATGCAGAATTTTCTTATTTTAGGTCATATTTGGATATGTTATCTGCACAATTTTAAAGGTTATCAAAATTGACGTTAATAACTTAATTTTGGTTAAACCGATATCCAAAGAAAAAACAGCTTGTCTAAAAAACATTACTGCAGAATAATTTTGAATTAAAAAATTTCAAGTGTCTAAGTTAAATTGAAATAAATATTTCCAAGAAAACAATGGTGGGAAAACTAACTTTAGATGAGAGCGCCCAATAAGTCGTTAATATACGAAGCTACTATGCGAATCTAATATTCGAAAGAATCACGATAAATTAGAGAATTATTTCCACAAGCGTCATTTGAAGTTGAACTTATTCTTTTTAGGGGTTATAATTGTCAAACTATGTGAAACATTTTTCTTAATTGCAATGGAAAAGCATATTGCTTACAAAATCATAAGCAAATTACTTCAAAATTTCATACGGCAGTGGTGATAAGAAAATAATGAAGCACTAAAAGTTGTGATAGTTGAAAGGAATATACTACATGATTATAAAATTTTTAAACAAATTACTTTCACCAAGATTGCAAAGCATGTTGAGTTTTACCGAAATACTTCAATATCTGAATGACTAAATGTTTTTTAATTGTGAGGTTTAATCAACTGAAAACAAAACTACTATGCAACTTAAAGACACTTCAAGATCATGGTACCAGCGAAAAGTTCCAGATTTTAACATTAATTTGCAAGATCTAATTAGATAAATCATACATTATATACGTTAAAATTACTAGTGCTTCATTGTACAAATCAGTAAAACTGCAAAAAACACTGCCACAATTCTAAAATGATTAGTGTTTTATATGACGTTTTCTTCTGCGTTGCGTCTGTTGAAGATAAAGGTGCTCTGGTTGACCAAGTAGCAAGTCCTACGGGACTTTCAATCCCTTTCTGAAACAAAAAAGCCAATTTTGTATGATGATTGTCTACATTTCAGACTTAAAATTGAGTTGTCCTCAAAAACATCAACGACAACAATTGTGAAATGTACAACTTGAAGTGGAATTACAGTTAGTCTTAAATCTAAGGTAACCTTTTAATCTATAAATAGCATATCCTTTTGATGATTTTCTCTAACAATTTGTCAGCCTTCAGTTTAAAGGTGACCATTTCCCAACGTTTAGTTTCATTAGATTTACCATTACTTTAGTAACCAAATGGCAGAGAACGTGAAGGGATGCGTTGAGCTCAACTCTATTTGGTTAATGTGGAATTACGGTAATTTCCAAAAATACAAAATACTGTACTTCATTTTTAGTTTTACGTATTATTTTCAACGAAAATGTTACGACTACCGTAAAGTTATTTTCATGCAGAATATTACTCTTAGTTGTTCGTCTAAAGTTGGCTATTTGCTTTAATAATACAAGTAATTTTGTAACAAAAAATAAATGACACGAGTCAGTCTCAAATATATTGCTATATTCTTGAACCTCAATAATGGCACTTTCATTTCAGTATACACAAGATCATTTCATTAAATAGAGATATTATTCCTGATAGATTTGGTCATCCACTATTGTAAAGGGCCGTTTTAAAACAAGCTTAACGGTCTGACATTAAGAGTTTCTTATAGTTTCTGGATATAAAATAAAACCATCACCTTTGTAATCATCCAACTTTCTTAATGCCTCACCTGTAATCAAATTAGTCTTGTCTATTTTGCCTCTTCAGCAGAAGCAGGTCCTTTAATAGCATAGTGTGGGCAACAAAATCTTCATCAGGACTAAGGAATCTATTATGCCCTGATTAAGACAAGTAAAGCGTCTTCAATGCCATTCCAATTCACGTTCCTGAAAGAAATGATTCCAGTCAACAAGGTTCCGCTTTCGTAACAAGACATATCTATATATAATTAATGGTTATAGTAAATTCTTATTTCTATCAATGAAGAACCAAGCTGCCCTGCTATAATAAAGTACCCAGTTGCCCGACTAGAAACTCAGGAATTTCCGCATCTCTATGAAATTAAGGTAAAAATCAAATATCTATGGTCAAGTTTATATACGCAAAGGTGAAAAAATATGGCTATTGTAAATGTCTTTCCTAAAAAATACTTCCAGTTACGCCTTTAATAAGAATTCCTAAGATAAATCTCAGTTCCCTTCATAAATTTTAATCCATAGTTGGTATGAACTTTTTAAAAAGATTAATCTGGGGTCCCTTCATAAATCTTAATCCATAGCGGATGTGAACTTTTTAAAAAGCTTTATCTCAGTTCCCTTCATAAATTTCATTCTAAAGTTGGTGTGAACTTTTTAAAACTTCCATGAAAAAGAAAACTACATTGGCGCTTTGCCAAGTAAAGAAAAGTAAAAAAACCCAAGTATTGTTTCGTACGCATTAACCAAAAAATACCCTGCACTATCAGAAGGAAATGTTTAAGTAGTTTGTTAGTGTCTTGTAAAAGACAATATTTCAAGATCACTATCAAAATCATCACATTTAAAACAGAGTTTTACAGAGTCACTTTCTTACAAGCAGTAACTACGTAGCTAATAAATATGAATTCTAAATTAAATCTATGGTCTCAAAAAGCAGGGGAAAACCTACACATTGGTACGGAATCAGTGTAATTTTAAGGAGACCTTTAGTTCTAATTATAATGATTATTTATTCCGATTGTAATGGTATTGAATTGTAAGTCCTTTATCAACTAGGAGGATAAATTAGCATAATTTAAATAGCCTTAAATTGATTGCATAACCACAATGGGAAGAATCTCCCTTTTACATTAGTTACACAGAGTCATACCCTAAAATCTTTTTGTAGTGAACATATTTAAGGCCCCATAGCTAAAAGGACAATTTTAGTAATTGTCCTTATCAAATATGCTCTAAAGATTTAGCTTTCAGATATTAATAAATCAAAATGCTTAAAATAATTCTGTAAATTTCAGATAAATTAAGGACAAAACTAATAAAATTTCATGTTTTAGGTAATGTTTCAAACCCACTATAACTAACATATGTTTGTCAAAATGTTTGTTCCTTAACAGTAAAAGCCAAAGCTACATCAATTTTCTTTAAATGACATAACCCATTTCGAAAAGTTACCATACACATTGGTATTCTATTTTGTTAGTATGAATTTGAAAAATTTAATTCAGGAAAACAAAATAGAAAAAATTACTAATTTCAATATGCCATAGAAGCCTTAGCTCCAGATAAGCATGGAATCACGGATTAGTTCCAATGTAAATTAACGTTACACTTTGGATGAAAAAAAAAATATGAACTAAACAAATTAGTTTCTTCAAAATCCTAGGAGATAAGACCAATAGTAGAAACTCCAGATTCACGAATCATTTATAAAACTGTTCTTGTGGAGATAAATTATCTCGTTATAGAAAATTTTGGAGGAACATTTCAAATAAATGTCAGTAATCTGGGCATACTTATCATTTGGCGAGCAGAAAAGTAAAAAAAAAAAAATTAATATTGAGAGTCAAAATAACAAATATTGCATTATTGCCTAGTTACCCCGACACTGACAACCATACATGGGACATAGTTAAGATATACCAAAGATTTACAAATGAAAAAACTAAATAGTAGTGTTCCATACAGCAACTAGGTTCAGTTCAGTCAAAACTCTTTACGCGACATTCTTTAGTGACGAGTAGATTGTCTAATTCAGCAAAACTGATATAATGAATAGATTTTATAATAACCTTTAAAAAATGGAAATCTTTTACCTCAAATGAACCATGAATACAAAAGCTTTAAAACTTTTCATAAAAGTGTCAAGATTTACTCGATACAACTTAAGCTTCCTATAACAGTATTTAAAGAAAAAAAGTTCCATTAATTACTGCTCAATACTCGACTGGAAGTTTCATAGATGAAAAACCATCCTGAATTTTGATGTGGAACAAACAGGACATATGAATCCAGAACGGACGTCTACACGTGCGTCATTTACAATCGGCTTTTTGAGGGTCATCAGTGTTTGAGGAACCGTAATATTTGAAGGGCTCAAGTTTCTGGTTCTTGTGTATAAATTGACCCTGTGGATAGAGAAACATTGACGAAAAAAATTAAGATTCTTTGCAAATCTCAAGATTACTATATTTTTAGCAGAGTATCCTAGTAGATTAACTTATTTGATGAAACTATTATAAATCTAAATATTAAATTATATAAAATTGCAGCCTTTGGGGAATGTTCAATGCGCGTTAAATTCATACATCTTTGGGAAATTTCCAACATTTATATTTCATTAATGTTACAGTAAAAATATGAAAGAAACGCAAGCAGAAATATCCATGATTACGAGCATTCGCAACTCACCTGAAAGATTTCCTTTGGTTAAAGCTTCTTAGTTAACAATAGCGCTCAAGGGATAGTGTTATATAAAGGATCACAGGTATCCATTCTTACAGTCTCGGCATATCGGCACAAAGTTTCTTGGTTAAGTGTGGTTGGTGGGTCAATTAACAGTTCCAGTTCCTTGGCCAATTTTATCCTTTACCCTGCAAGAGAAAATGGGTATTATCAACATGATTTTCAAGTGTATGTACAGGCACAATGTACAAAAATAATAGTTTTCGATAAGGGAATACTACTGTATATGTTCGTGACATTTATGTTAAGAGAAAACTTATTTGTACGGTCTTTAAGTACCTTAGGTTTTCATGAAATCTGAAGATTCAAGTAGTCTGGTTATAGTTTTACGTATTTGATAAGCATTCGGTAGTTTAAGGACCTTCGAATGAGAGGGACAACAGAAAGTCAGCTTTGGGGCCAGTACCGTTTACTGGGTGCACCCATAGATTAATGAATATGTTGAACACGGTCAAGATGATGCAAAATATAATATGGAGAGGAAAGTTGACAGCTTGGGTCTACAATTAGACAAGGGAAACTAAGCTTGTTATAGCAGATAAGACATCGAAGTAGTCATGGAAAATAGGAGTAAATTACCTAGATTAAGTATGCAAATATGGTAATTGATCTGATTAGACAAGATAACTAAACAACCAGTCAGATAGAAAAACGAATGTTCTAGATACAAACACCAACAGAATAATTACGTAGATAATACTTTTAAAGGGAGGTCCTATATAACAAAGGACCTAGATGAAAGTAGCAATAATGAAAATGAAATAAGGAACCAAAGTATAAAACAAAAGGACCTATATAACACCCAGTAAAGTGGTGAACCACGCTAACCCCCAATAAGGCGGCGAACCACGCTAACCTCCAGTGTTAGCGAATAGATGGCAATTAAACAACTAAAATTAAATGAAAATAAAACCGATTTTATGGTGGTCGGAAAATAAACAGCCTAATAAACTTGGGCGATATTCAATAAACAAATAACTCTGTCCCGATATCTAGTAAAGTTCGTGATTAAGGTTCTATCA
The DNA here is from genome assembly GCF_036898095.1 of Palaemon carinicauda. Taxonomy (NCBI): domain Eukaryota; kingdom Metazoa; phylum Arthropoda; class Malacostraca; order Decapoda; family Palaemonidae; genus Palaemon; species Palaemon carinicauda. The sequence goes on from NC_090735.1 coordinate 52,417,517, forward strand.
ATGACCAAATAATTTAAATAATGTTGTAAAACCGCTGACTATCATCTTAGAAACGCTTGCGTTTATAAACCACCTAGATGAACATTCTGTAAAGAAACTTGAGATAAACTGGATTGACCACTGTTACTCGACTGCAATTTACCAAAAGTGTCACTTAAAACTACACAACATAATAAACAAGAGAAGCAAGACTGATAAAGGGTGTCCCACCCCGAGAAAGGATCACTCTTACACTAATTGCTTTACACTGGCTGCCTAATAACATGAGAATTAAGCTTAAAAAATATACAATAAGCCATAAAGTTATCCGAATCGGACGTCCAAAATATCTAAGCATTGCTACATATTGTGCAGTCAACAAATCGTGTTGACTAGAGAATAGAGGGTTTGAAATTATTGAAACCTAAATATATGCTTACTGTGGGCTCCAGAGCCTTTATATGCGGCCCCGAGAATATACAATAAGCTCCCACTAGACATCCGAAAGACCGAAGACATTAAGGCTTTCAAGATGAAACTGATGACTTTCTTGTCCTCCAAGTGCTTCGATCGTGTGGATTAGAAAAACAATATGTGACGTGAGGCGACGAATGCCTTGGAATGCATAAGAAAATGACTGAAGGTTCTGTAGAGAGTAGGGTTCTCCCTGCTGTATAGGACCAGAAAATCAGCGCTTCAAGTTGAAAGTAAAGTAATGAACCATGCAAACCCCAGTAAAGTAGTGAACCACGCAAATCCCAGTAAATTAAGAACCATGCAAGCTCAATAAAATGATGGGCCATGCAAGCCCCCAGAAAAATATTGAACCACACAAACCCCAGTAAAGTAATGAACTACACAAACGCCAGTAATGACAGTAAAGTAATGAACCACACAAAACCCAGTAAAGTAATGAACCACGCAAACCCCAGTAAAATAATAAACCACACAAATCTCAGCAAAGTAGGAACTACGCAAGCCCAGAAAAGTAGTGAACCACACAAACCCCAGTAAATCGGTGAACCACGCAAATCCCATTAAGCGGTGAACCACGCAAATCTCATTAAGCTGTGAACCACGCAAATCCCATTAAGTAGTGAACCACGCAAATCCAAGTAAAGCAGTGAAACACACAAGCCCAGTAAAATATTGAATCATGCAAGCCCAGTAAAGTATTGAACCATGCAAGCTCCAGTAAAGTAATGAGCCACACAAGCATTAGTAGAGTAATGGCCCACGCAAACCTCAGTAAAGTTAACGAACCACGCAAACCCCGTTAAAGTAGTGAATCATGCAAAAAGAAGTAATGAACCACGCAAGCCTCAGTGTAAAGTAATGAACCACGCAAACCCCAGTTAAGTAATGAACCACGCAAACCCCAGTTAAGTAATGAACCACACAAATCCCATAAAGTACTGAACCACGCTAGTTCATTAAGTAGTGTCGCGCAAACCTCAGTAAAGTAATGAACTACGCAAACCCCAGTAAAGTAGTGAACCATGCAAACCTCAGTAGAGTAATGAACCATGCAAATCCCAGTAAAGTAGTGTACCATGCAAACCCCAGTAAAGCAGTGAACCATGCAACAACCACGCAAGCCCAGTAAAGTATTGAACCACGCAAGCCTAGTAAAGTATTGAATCCTGCAAACTCCAGTAAAGCAATGAACCAAGCAAGCCCCAGTAAATCAACGAACCACACAAACCCCAGTTAAGTAATTAACCCCTCAAACCCCAGTAATGTAGCGAACCACGCAAACCCAAGTAATGAATCACGCAAGCCTCAGTTATGAACCACGCAAGCCTCCACTAAAGTAACGAATCACGCAAGCCTCAGTTATGAACCACGCAAGCCCTCAGTAAAGTAATGAGCCACATAAGCCTTAGTAAAGTAATGAACCATGCAAGCCTCAGTTATGAACCATGCAAGCCTCAGTTATGAACCACGCAAGCTCCAGTAAAGTAATGAACCATGAAAGCCTCAGTAAAGTAATGAACCATGAAAGCCTCAGTAAAGTAATGAACCACACAAGCCTCGGTGAAAAGTAACGAACCACACAAGGCCCAGTAAAGTAATGAACCACACAAGGCCCAGTAAAGTAATGAACGACGCAAAGCCCAGTAAAGTAATGAACCACGCAAGCCTCAGTGTAGAATAATGAGCCACGCAAACCCTAGTGAAATAGTGAACCACGCAAACCCAAGTAATGAACCACGCAAGCCTCAGTAAAGTAATGAGCCCTGCAAGCCCCAGTAAAGTTACAAACCATGTAAACTTTAGTGAAGTAATGAGCCACACAAGCCCCAGTGAAGTAATGAACCACACAAGCCTCAGTGTAAAGTAATGAACCACGCAAGCCTCATTTATGAACCCCGCAAGCCCAAGTAAAGTAATGAACCACTCAAGCCTTAAAGCAATGAACCACACAAGCCCCAGTAAAGTGATGAACCATGCAAGGCTCAGTGTAAAGTAATGAACCATGCAAGCCTCTGTTATGAACCTCCCAAGCCCCAGTAAAGTAATGAACCACATAAGCCCAGTAATGAACTTCGCAAACCCCAGTACAGTAGTGAACCACTCAAACCCAGTATAGTATTGAACCACAAACCCCAATAAAGTAATGAACTACACAAGAACAGTAATGTAATGAACCACACAAGCCCCAGTAAAGTATGAAACACGCAAGCCGCAGTTAAGTAATGAACCACACAAATCCCAGTAAAGTAATAAACCATGCAATCCCAGTAAAGTAATGAACCACGCAAACCCATGTAAAGTTATGAACCACAGAAACAGTAAGTAGCGAGCCACCCAAACCCCAGTTAAGTAGTGAGCCACGCAAACCCCAGTAAAGTAGTGTACCACCCGTGTGTTACACGATCGTACATAGTAACATCTCTTTTTGTTTTGTATATATTATCCTTTGTATCTTCGCTCTCGCCTCGCACTAACAGCAACTTGCATCAACCTGTCTGCCTATTTCTCATTGTCAACTGTTAACAGAACCGGTTGCCGGTTGGACAAGAAATAGCATGTTGTATTTTGTGACCTCCTTGCCGGGACCTAGTGTGTATATGTAAAGTACTCGGTTGCTTTCATCTCGCCTTTGAGTCACAACCTACTCTTGGCCCGTCACATTGGTGACCCCGGAAGTAGACTCGCTCCTCCCACCTTCTCCCCCTTCACTGTTACTATGGCGGACTCCACGGAAGTTGGCGCCGCCCCATTGAAACTTTTGTCATTCGCCAGCAGAGGGGCGTTTGCTTGATTCCAGCGCGCAGAAGTCCAGTTCCGCATCAAGGGCGTGGCTCGCTCAACCACCAAAGCAGATTATGTTCTCGTAGCGATACCAGAGAACACCTTCTCGGAAATCTCAGACTGGCTTTGTGAACAAGGAGATATCCCAGTAGCTTATGCCGCCCTCAAAACATACCTTCTACAGCAGTACTCGCCATTGCCAGCCGCCCGTATAGCAAAGCTTTTCCAGCTCTCTCAACAACCGTTTGGGGACCAAAGGGCTTCGCTCGCCCTCAGGAAAATGACCAGTATCACTCGCCTGCAACCCGCCGCAGACGGCTCTCCTCGTGAGGCGAGTCTACTTCGTGCCCTTTGGGTATGCTGTTTACTCGAACCTATACGCGCTGCCATACCCGATAATGATAGTTTACCCATAAAAGACTTGGTGATCAAAGCCGATGCCCTTATGGACAGCCACTTCACGACCTTCAAGACCTCCATCAACGCCTCCACTCCTGACGAAGAGAACACCTATTCAACGTCAACCGAAGCTGACATGAATGCTGTAGGACACACATGCCTACATTGTGACGTGCCGTAGCGGCGACAAAGCCACCCATCACCCACCACTCGCTCGCACCCCAACCAACGACTTCTACAGCCACTTACTGCCGCCCATCGGCCGCAGTTTTGCTACCACCACTCCAGATTCAGGGCTGCCAAGGATTATCAGTGGCCAAAAAACTTGTAAGTAGGCCCTCGCTTGTGGTGGTGGCCTCGTGTCTCTAATGTTTTCTTTTTACATGATGCAAGAACGGGCGTGCGGTTTTTGGTAGACACGGGCGCTTGTCATTCTCTTTTGCCAAGGGAACTCTTCAGGACACGACGTAGTCTGTCTAAGTCTGCCGACATCTGCCTGGTAGCTGCCAACGGATCTGCAATACCCACCTACGGTTAAGAGGTGGTCAACGGCTTGCCCCACCCATTGGCCTCCTTCAGCAGAAAATTGTCCAAGGTAGAATCGGGGTATTCTACCTTCGATTGCGAATTGCTGGCGGTGCACTTGGCTGTCCATCACTTTCGCCATTTCTTAGATGGTACGCCCTTTGTTATTCGCACAGACCACATGCCTCTGGTGCACGCCTTCACTTGCCATTCTGACGCCTGGTCCGCCCGTCAACGCCGACATCTCTCCGCCGTGGCTGAATACAATTTGACCCTTCAACACGTCCCTGGGAAAATGAATCCCGTTGATGATGCCTTGTCAAGAAACACGTTGGCTGCCGTTCAACTGGGATTGGATTACAACACCTTGGCTGAAGCCCAACGACAGGATCCAGAGTATAAAGCATGTAGGACATCTCTCACATCCCTCCGTTGGGAAGCCTTCCCCCTCGATGACTCCAACACCACCACCCTCTGTGACGTCAGTACTGGTAGACAGCGACCGTGGATTCCTGCTCCCATGCGCCGACAGGCGTTTTCTTTCATTCACGGCCTTTCATATCCCTTGCGCCGTTCTACTGCACAGCTGCTGAAGACGAAGTTCATTCGGCACGGCATTACTAAGGATGCTAAGGATTGAGTCCGCACCTGTACTTCTTGCTAAACTTCCAAAGTACATCGACACATGGATTCAGGAGTGGGCACCTTTCCTCAACCTTAGCGTCGTTTCGCCCACATTCATATTGACGTTGTAGGCCCCTTACCCACATCACAAGGACATCGTTACGTGTTGACCGTCATCGACCGCTCCACTCGTTGGCCTGAAGCCATTCGCATGGAAACTGCAACGTCAACCTCATGTACACCTGCCTTATTCTCAGGATGGATAGCAAGATTTGGTATCCCTGACCATATTACTTCTTACAGGGGTACCACTTACACCTCTCAAATGTGGATATCATTAGCAAATCTCCTGGGCATCACCCTACATCAGATAACTGCCTATAATACCGCTGCCAATGGAATGGTTGAACGTTTTCATCGCACCCTCAAAGCAGCTTTGATGTCCCGCTGCAAGGACTCCAACTGGTTTATTTAGCTTCCCTGGGTCCCCCTGGGACTAAGGACCACTTCTAAAGATGCCCTGCACGTCTCGGCAGCTGAAATGGTGTATTGGTCGTCCCTGTCAAATTTTTTCCTTCTGCAACCTCCTCCGATGATCTCCAGTGCATATGTCACGTCTTAGGAAAATTTACTCCATGCCGCCAGACTTGCAAGCCCATATCGAAGCATCACATACTGACAGACTTGCACTCTGCAACACTTTTTCCTACGCAACGACACTAGCAAGCCACTGCTAACGCCCCTTTACATGGGCCCTTTCCTTGTGATCCGACGCAATTCGAAAGCATTCCTACCGAACATTCGTGGCAAAGAAGACTGGGTCTCCATTGATCAATTAAAACCTGCTTATCTCCTGCCATATGACCCGCCTACAGTTCTCCCCTCTAGATCAGGGTGCCCTATTTAACATGCACAGTATGTCTTTTTTAGGGGGGAGCCATGTACCGCCTGTGTGTCACACGATCGTACATAGTAACTACATTTCTCTTTTTTTGTATATATCCTTTGTATCTTTGCTCTCCCCTCGCACAGACAGGAACTTGCATCAACCTGTGCCTTTTTCTCATTGTTAACTGTTAACAGAACTGGTTGTCGGTTGGACAAGAAATACCATGTTGTATTTTGTAACCTTGCCGGGACCTAGTGTGTATATATACTCGATGTGTCTATAATAAAGTACTCAGTTACTTTCATCTCGCCTTTGAGTCACAACCTACTCTTGGCCCGTCACAGTAGTGAGCCACGCAAACCCCAATAAATTAATGAACCATGCAAAACCACTGAAGTAATGAACCACGCAAACCCCAGGAAAGTAATGAACCACGCAAACCCCAGGAAAGTAATGAACCACGCAAACCCCAAAAAAGTAATGAACCACGCAAACCCCAGAAAAGTAATATACCTTGCAAACGCCAGTCAACCAGTAATGAATCCCGCAAGCAACAGTAAAGTAATGAACCACGCAAATCCATGTAAAGTAATGAATCACGCAAACCCCAGTAAAGCAATGAATCACACAAACCCATGTAAAGTAATGAACCACTCAAACCTCAGTTAAATAACGAACCACACAAGGCCCAGTAAAGTAATGAATGACTCAAAGCCATGTAATTAATGAACCATACAAACCTCAGTAAAGTAATGAACCCCGCAAGGCTCAGTAAGTAATGAACCACACAAATCCCAGAAATGAACCACGCAAACCCCAGTAAAGTAATGAACCACACAAATCACAATATTGTAGTGAACCACGCAAACCCCAGTAAAGTAATGAACCACACAAATCACAATATTGTAGTGAACCACGCAAACCCCAGTAAAGTAATGAACCACGCAAACCCCTGTAAAGTATTGAACGAGGCATGACTCCGTAAAGTAATGAACCCCACAAATCCCAGTAAAGTAATGAACCACGCAAACCCCAGTAAAGTAATGCACCACGCAGAACCCAGTAATGAATCAGACAAACCTCAGTAAAGTAGTGAACCACGCAGAGCCCAGTAAAGTAGTGAACCACGCAGGGCCCAGTAAAGTAGTGAACCACGCAGAGCCCAGTAAAGTAGTGAACCACTCAAAACCCAGTTAATAAAGAACCACACAAGCCCTGTAAAGAGATGAACCACGCCAACCCCAGTAAAGTAATGAATTACGCAAGCCTCAGTAATGAACCACAGAAATCCCATTAAGTAATGAACCACAGAAATCCCATTAAGTAATGAACCACGCAGCCCCAATGAAATAGCGAACCATGTAAACCCCCGTAAAGTACTGACTAAAAAAAGTACCAAAGATTGCTGAATCATAAGAAAACAAATCCCCCACCTAAAAAGAGTATGTATCTGAGTAAAGTTATAGTGAACCAAAAAGAATGCGAAAAGGGAATTTTCTAAATAAAAGCAAATAATGTAAAAGGTTATAAGAGAGAGAGAGAGAGAGAGAGAGAGAGAGAGAGAGAGAGAGAGAGAGAGAGAGAGAGAGAGAGAGAGAGAGAGAGATCCTCAGGTCGCAGTGCAATTAGTTTTCATTTTAAAAACTGTAGGCTACATGTAACAGGGAAGCGTGTTTTAGTGCTCTCGATAATAAGGGAAGGAGTGGTAAAAGATTAAAAAACAATTATTGCATACACGTGACAAATTAAAAATTTTACATATGTTAGTAAATCAATAAACATGAAATAAGTAATGTAAATATAGATATAATCCCTGCAGTCTCTCTGCCTCCCAGGTATGTGTATGGAGGGAGGCGGGCGTACTCTGGTGTGACACTTAAACCGCACTGATTAAACAAGGCTAAATGAATACGGAATTTTTGGGGGGAATATTGCCGGTGAAACGATCGATAGTCGAAACGTTTCGGAATTAAGGCCATCGAGTTAACTATCACCCCATTCAATATTTTTCACTATTTCGATATATTCCGATTTGCATCATCTTGCACTTAATTCACTTAGTTTCTTTCGCTTTGTCTACGCAAATTCTTTACAAATGTTACCTGATATAAGCTTAATACAGATTTTCCCACATCTCTATTAACATAGATCCTAACCATCGAAAGGTTTGTATGGTCTTGGTCGAGACATGACCGAGTAAGTCAAGATTTGGCCATTGTTTTATTACGATCAATCAGTTTTCAACGCATAAGATTTAGGGTTTAAAATAAAAACACCAAATGACAAAACAGACCTGTAACCTCTCTAAATATGATCGTTCTGATTATTACTTTACTAGACCCTTGACAGTAAACTACTTTTTGTAGTTCTGTAGCTTTTTGTTAAACTTAGATGCTCAAATTACTATGCACACCAATATTGCAAAGATTGGAGATAAAGTGAAGTTGGATTTCTGAATTGAGATTATATTATTTGTGTACCTTTGAATATGCAGTATCTAGTTAATCATAAAGCGAATAAAAATCTCCGGAACAGAGAGAGAGAGAGAGAGAGAGAGAGAGAGAGAGAGAGAGAGAGAGAGAGAGAGAGAGAGAGAGAGATGTTGCATTCCACTTATTGGTTACGTCTGATAAATTATCTATTATCAATGTTAGCTGTGACCATAATGTTCAGGTTAATTTCAAGTCCTAATCATCCGAAGAGGAAGAACATTTTGAATATATAGTGTAAAAAATATAATAGATAGACGGTAGGAGCCAAAATCAAGAGGAACTCTTACACGCACACACGAAGTGAACTGCAAAGGGGTAAAGTACCGACTGTGAAATATATCTTGCCCGAAGTCCTCCACACACAAGCTATGGCTGAGATTACCAAAGGCCTTTAAGAGATAATGGCAAAAGATTTATGGTTGAATTGGTGGCATGTACTATAGGGTTAAATTTATGGTGTGGTTAGAACCATTGTGGTTAAATTACTGGCATGGTTGGAACTACAGTATTTTGGTGGAAATCAACGACGTAGTTGGGAATGGCATTCGTCTGGGAACTTTGCTAGAGAAATTTGGACAAGCCAGACATGAAAGAATGAAGCTTATGGCCAAAAGGGTTTAGCACGAACAATGGTATGGGCTGGAATTATAAAATTTAGGCCATATGGCGTGACACTAAGATAGAGAAGCATATTCAGAAAAGAAGAGCAAGGGAAGTAACTAGTGTATACCTAAAAGTAACAGGGACTAAGAAAACATTCTAAACGTAGCCGAAGTGGCTAAGATCAAAACAAGCTGGGAGAACTTTAATTTTCGCTGAAAATACGAGGGAAGAACTGGGTGTACGGACAAAAGAATTTGCGGACGAACAGAGGGTATGGACAAAAGAACTTACGAGCAAACGAGTATGGAATTGAGAAATATTTAGTGAACAGGGTATTATTATTATTATTATTATTATTATTATTATTGTTACTAGCCAAGCTACAACCTTAGTTGGAAAAGCAAGATGCTTTAAACCCAAGGGCTCCAATAGCCCAGTGAGGAAAGGAAATAAATGACGAAAACAAATTTATAAATCATTCTAAAAACTGTAACAATGTCAAAACAGAGATGTCATATATAAACTATAAAAAGACTCATGTCAGCCTGTTCAACATAAAAATATTTGCTGCAACTTTGAAGTTTTGAAGTATGTATAAAAGAACTTTCGGACGAACCGGGGACAAGGGTGAAAACTTTCGGACGAACCGGGGCATGGGTGAAACCTCTCGAACAAACCGGGGGCATGGGTGAAACCTTTCTGACGAACAGGGGGGCCATGGGTGAAACCTTTCTGACGAACAGGGGCCATGGGTGAAACCTTTCGGAAAAACAGGAGGCATGGGTGAAACCTTTCAGACTAACAGGGGCATGGGTGAAACCTTTCGGACTAACAGGGGCATAGGTGAAACCTTTCGGACTAACAGGAGCATGGGTGAAACCTTTCGTACTAACAGGAGGCATGGGTGAAACCTTTCGGACAAACAGGGGCATGGGTGAAACCTTTCGGACTAACAGGGGGCATGGGTGAAACCTTTCGGACAAACAGAAGGTATGGGTGAAACCTTTCGGACAAACAGAAGGCATGGGTGAAACCTTTCGGACAAACAAGGGGCATGGGTGAAACCTTTCGGACAAACAAGGGGCATGAGTGAAACCTTTCGGACGAACAGGGGGCAATGGGTGAAACCTTTTGGACGAACAGGGGGCATAGGTGAAACCTTTCGGACTAACGGGCATGGGTGAAACCTTTCGGACGAACAGGGGGCAATGGGTGAAACCTTTCGGACGAACAGGGGACAATGGGTGAAACCTTTCGGACGAACAGGGGGCAATGGGTGAAACCTTTCGGACGAACAGGTGGTATGGGTGAAACCTTTCGGACAAACAGAAGGCATGGGTGAAACCTTTCAGACTAACAGGGGCATGGGTGAAAACTTTTGGACTAACGGGGCATGGGTGAAACCTTTCGGACTAACAGGGGGCATGGGTGAAACCTTTCGGACGAACATGGGGGCATGGGTGAAACCTTTCGGACGAACATGGGGCCATGGGTGAAACCTTTCGGACGAACAAAGGGCATGGGTGAAACCTTTCGGACGAACAGGGGGTATGGATGAAACCTTTCGGACAAATAGGAGGCATGGGTGAAACCTTTCGGACAAACAGGAGGCATGGGTGAAACCTTTCGGACAAAGAAGAGGCATGGGTGAAACCTTTTGGACTAACAGGTTGCATAGGTGAAACCTCTCGGACTAACAGGGGGCATGGGTGAAACCTTTCGGACAAACAAGGGGCATGAGTGAAACCTTTCGGACGAACAGGGGGCCATGGGTGAAACCTTTTGGACGAACAGGGGACAATGGGTGAAACCTTTTGGACGAACAGGGGGCATTGGTGAAACCTTTCGGATGAACAGGGGGCAATGGGTGAAACCTTTCGGACGAACAGGGGACAATGGGTGAAACCTTTCGGACGAACAGGGGACAATGGGTGAAACCTTTAGGACGAACAGGGGGCAATGGGTGAAACCTTTCGGACGAACAGGGGGTATGGGTGAAATCTTTCGGACAAACAGAAGGCATGGGTGAAACCTTTCAGACAAACAAGGGGCATGGGTGAAAACTTTTGGACTAACAGGGGGCATGGGTGAAACCTTTCGGACTAACAGGGGGCATGGGTGAAACCTTTCGGACGAACATGGGGGCATGGGTGAAACCTTTCGGACGAACATGGGGCCATGGGTGAAACCTTTCGGACGAACAAGGGTCATGGGGGAAACCTTTTGGACGAACAGGGGGCATGGATGAAACCTTTCGGACAAATAGGAGGCATGGGTGAAACCTTTCGGACAAACAGGAGGCATGGGTGAAACCTTTCGGACAAAGAAGAGGCATTGGTGAAACCTTTTGGACTAACAGGGGGCATGGGTGAAACCTTTCGAACTAACAGGGGTATGGGTGAAACCTTTCGGACAAACAGGGGGTATGGGTGAAGCCTTTCGGACAAACAGGGGTATGGGTGAAACCTTTTGGACAAACAGGAGGCATGGGTGAAACCTTCCGGACGAACAGGGGTCATGGGTGAAACCTTTCAGACTAACAGGGGCGTGGGTGAAACCTTTCAGACTAACAGGGGGCATGGGTGAAACCTTTCAGACGAACAGGGGGTATGGATGAAACCTTTCGGACAAACAGGAGGCATGGGTGAAACCTTTCGGACAAACAGGGGCATGGGTGAAACCTTTCGGACGAACAGGAGGCCATGGGTGAAACCTTTCGGATGAACAGGAGGCCATGGGTGAAACCTTTCCGACGAACAGGAGGCCATGGGTGAAAATTTCGGACAACAGGGGGTATGGGTGAAACCTTTCGGACAAACAGAAGGCATGGGTGAAACCTTTCGGACAAACGGGGTATGGGTGAAACCTTTTGGACAAACAGGGGGCATGGGTGAAACATTTCGGACAAATGGGGCATGGGTGAAACTTTCAGAATAACAGGGGCATGGGTGAAACCTTTCGCACTAACAGGCGGCATGGGTGAAACCTTTCAGACGAGCAGGGGCATGGGTGAAAACCTTCGAACGAACAGGGGGCCATGGGTGAAAACTCTCGAAAATAATAACGTCAGCATGGGTGAAAACTATCTAACAAACAATGGGGGCATGGGTGAAAACTTTCGAAAAAACAGGGCGTGGGTGAAAACTCGAACGAACAGGGAATATGGGTGAAAACTCGAACGAACAGGGAATATGGGTGAAAACTTTAAAATGAACAGGGGAGCAATGGTGAAAACTTTCAAACGAACAGGGGGTATGGGTGAAAACTTCTGGACAAACAGGGTGTGTGAAAACTTTCGCACAAACAGGGGGTATGGGTGAAATAACTAACCTGAGGTAATGGTAAAAACTTATGGACGAACTGATGGTATAGGCAAAAGAAATTACGGACGTACGGGTATGGGTAAAAAAAAAAAAACTTATGGACGAACAGGGGTATGGGTGAAAAAAAAAAAAAAACTTACGGACGATCACAGATATGGGCGAGGCAACTTACAGACGAACAGGGGTATGGGCAAAAATTTATGGACAAGTAGGGGTAAGAGTGAAACAACGTGCAGAAACAAGGGTACCGGTGAAACAACCTACAGAAACAGAGGTTTAGGTGAAACAAACTATGGACAAACTGGGGTACGGGTGAAACAATCTACGGACAAACAGGGGTACGGGTGAAACAACCTACAGACAAACAGGTATAGGGGTGAAAACCTACAAACAATGGAGTAAGGGTGAAACATACAAACGAGTACGGGTGAAACAACCCACGGACAAACAGGCGTACAGGGGAAAACCTAAGGACAAACAACCGTATGGGTGAAAACCTATGAACAAACAAACAGGTGAAAACCAACGAACAAACAAGCGTACAGGCGGAAACCTACGGACAAATAAGCATACGGGTGATACAACCTACAAACGGGTACGGGTGAAACAACCTACAGACAAACTGGGGTATGGGTGACCTACAGACAAACAGGGGTACGGTTGACCTACAGAAACGGGTATGGGTGAAGACCTACAAACAAATGAGTGAGGGTGAAACAACATGCAAACGGGTCCGGGTGAAACAACCTTCGGACAAACAGGCATACAGGTGAAAAACTATGGACAAAAAAGTGTAAGGGTGAAAACCTACGAACAAACAAGCGTACGAGTGAAAACCTACGAACAAGCACACAGGTGAAAACCTACGAACAAGCACACAGGTGAAAACCTACGAACAAAGAAGCGTACAGGTGAAAACCTATGGACAAACAAGCGTACGGGTGAAGCAACCGACTGAGAAATAGGGGTAAGGGTGAAAACCTACAGAAACGGGTACAGGTGAAACAACCTACAGACAAACGGGTACGAGTGAAAACATACAAACAAAGGAGTGAGGGTGAAAACATACAAATGGGTACGGGTGCAACAACACTGACAAACAGGGGTACGGGTGAAAACCTACAAATAAAGGAGTGAGGGTGAAACAACATACAAATGGGTACAGGTGAAACACACAGACAAACAGGGGTACGGGTGAAACAACACAGACAAACGGGTACGGGTGAAACAACACAGACAAACAGGGGTACGGGTGAAACAACACACAGACAAACGGGTACGAGTGAAAACCTATAGACAAACAGGGGTATGGGTGAAACAACCTACAGAAAAACAGGGGCATGGATGAAACAACCTCCAAACAGATATGGGTGAAAACCTACAAACAGGTATGGGTGAAACAACCTACAAACAGATATGGGTGAAACAACTTGGACAAACAGGGGTACAGGTCAAACTACTGACGCACAAACAGGGGTACAGGTTAAACAACTTGGACAAACAGTAGTACAAGTGAAACAACTCGGACAAACAGGTGTACAGGTGAAACAACTTACAAACAGGGGTACAGGTGAAACAACTTACGGACAAACAAGGGTACAGCTGAAACAACTTGTGGACAAACGGGTAAAGGTGAAACAGCTCGTGGATAAACGGGTAAAGGTGAAACAGCTCGTGGATAAACGGGTAAAGGTGAAACAACTCGTGGATAAACAGGGGTACAGGTGAAACAACTTGTGGACAAACAGGGGTACAGGTGAAACAACCCATGGACAAACAGGTGTACAGGTGAAAAAGAACGAGCAGGGGTACAGGTGGAAACTTTTGGACAAACAGGGGTAAGGGAGAAACAACTTACGGAAAAACCAGTGCGGGCGAAATAACTTACTAACAAACCGGTATAGGTGAAACTACTTGGACAAACTGGTACGCTTGAAACAACTTACGGACAAACAAGTGTACGGGTGAAAAAACATACAGACAAACAGGGGTAAGGGTAAAAAGACTTGTGGGCAAAGCGGTACGGGTGAAACAACTTACTGACAAACATGGGTACGGGTGAAAACTTACGGACACGGGTACGGGTGAAACAACTTACAGACACGGGTACGGATAAACAACCTATGGACAAACAAGGGTACGGGTGAAACATACGGACAAACAGGGGTACAGGTGAAACAACTTACAGACAAACAGGGGTACAGGTGAAACAACTTACGGACAAACGGGTACGGGTGAAACAACTTACGGACAAACAGGGGTATGGGTGAAACAACTTGAGGACATGGGTGCGGGTAAAACAACTTAAGGACACGGGTGCGGGTGAAACAACTTAAGGACACGGGTGCGGGTGAAACAACTTAAGGACACGGGTGCGGGTGAAACAACTTACGGACAAACAGGGGTATGGGTGAAACAACTTGAGGACACGGGTGCGGGTAAAACAACTTAAGGACACGGGTGCGGGTGAAACAACTTAAGGACACGGGTACGGGTGAAACAACTTACGGACAAACGGGTATGGGTGAAACAACTTGAGGACACGGGTGCGGGTAAAACAACTTAAGGACACGGGTGCGGGTGAAACAACTTAAGGAAACGGGTACGGGTGAAACAACTTACGGACAAACGAGTATGGGTGAAACAACTTGAGGACACGGGTGCGGGTAAAACAACTTGAGGACACGGGTGCGGGTGAAACAACTTAAGGACACGGGTGCGGGTGAAACAACTTACGGACAAACAGGTACGGGTGAAACAACATACGGACAAACGGGTACGGGTGAAAACTTACAGACAAACGGGTTCAGGTAAAGCAACTTACGGACAAACGGGTTCGGGTAAAACCACCCCCCTCCCAAGGTCACAAACCTTCCCAGTTCACAACTGCTAGTCAGACACCCCCTTCCCAGATCACAAACTAAAAGCAAATCACGAATAAATCCTTACATTATGAAAAAGTAAAGCACAAATAATTCCTTACCCTATAATTGACACCGTTTTCCTTTTTTTTTTTTTCTTTTTTTTTGACAATCTTTACAGCAGCTTTGCAGTAGAAAATGTGCCAGCCTTCCCTAAAAGTTAAGTCAGAATCGGACCTGTGAGGCATTATTTTGCTGTTATTTTCTAATTTCACGGGAGTAACAATAGCTTTATACCAAACTGAGTGCATTTCCACCATAATCAATGGCCGACATAAACGAAATTACACTAAATTTCGAAATAGATTGATGTACTTCCTTTAAAGTTCTCTTGGAGACGTCTTTACGAGATGGTGGTTGAGTTGAAACTGAAGATGGAGGTGGGAAAGAAATGGCTATTGTAGAACAACATCCGGGAACTTACGAAGTACTATTTGTAAGCTGTTAATTGGTTTAAAAAAAAAACCACCTGACAAATTCGTCATTGTAAAAAAATGCTCAGAAAGCTCCCCAAACCATTGGAAAAAACGCATGTGCAATAAGTTCCCTTCAGTCTCTCAGATGTAAACAATGGACAGTGAAAAACATACTTCACCCTTTAATCGACCGAGACCAATTATGCCCCAGCCCCTATTAAATAGAGAAAATACCAAACTAGCCAGCACTCGTCCATTAAATTCTCATAGCGAATTCCAGTTTCGCTAGTAATTAAAGTATCACATTAACCCCATTCGCTTTTGCCAGCTGTTCTGTTTTTATGATGATGTAATCATTACCTGTTTTTTAACAACCTACAAGCTTCCAAAAAATTTATGTACAAAATCCCGGATGTTATTCTACAGACATTCCACCCATGAGTTTCACCATGATTATCACATGGAGACGTCTTCAAGAGGGAAGTCCAATCTGTTTCGGAATTTAGTGCAATTTCATCTTTTTCTTGGATTATGTTGAAAACTCCCATTCAGTATATAACTACTTTGGCTCATGAAGGTAAAATATGTCTCCGAAGTAATTACCAACGGAGCTTGCGTACGCAGCAAATCCATGTACCGCTTGCCAAAACAGGAGCAGTGAGGAGTTTGCATTTCTGACCATTACTAATGCTGCAAATCACTCGTTTTGGGCATTTCCCCACCCAAAGGCCTCAGTTTTCCACTGGGGTCCCTCATGATGAGATCCACAAAGTCAAACGGGTGGTTTGCCACAATAATCATGGTCAGATATCTTATAAAACCCAAGAGAATATGATTTATGTATTTGATTAGAAATTAAAGTATGCTTATCGTGAAAACTTGCGTATGCACTGGGGATACGAACAGGAGGTATGACAACTTACGAACATGGGTACGGGGAAAACTACTCACGGTCGAAGATGGGTATAGGTGAAAAATTAAGAACGCACAAGTGTGTGAAAACTTACGAACGCTCAGGGGTTATGGGTGAAAAGCTTACGAATGAACAAGGGTTACAGGTGAAACTGCTTACTTCCGAATTGGCCTTAAGAAGGAAACAAGTCGGAATTCTGGGTGACTTAGCACCCACATTTCCAAGTTAGTTAATCCTGCTATCTTGCTAATTGATATCTTAACTAATGCATTATGAAATTCACCCATTAATACTTTTCTAAAACTAGACTTTACGACACCGGTCACTGCATTTCATTTAATTGCCCAGTCAGCTCAGCTAACAATTTATGAGATCAAAGATACTAAAAGTCGTCTCAATTTTGAAAAAAACAATGACAATTAAAGTGTGACTTCCAGACCACCTTGAACCTGAAAAACGATCATGAGGTCCTCTGGCATATTGTAATTATAGGCTTGACAGTACCTTACATGATTACTAGGTCATCCGTTGAAATAGTAATGTATAAACAATCAAAACGAATGCATAATGGAAAAACAGCACTAACGACAGCGTGAAGCCAGTTCTAATTTCTAACAGCTATTAAATCCCGTCTTTTTCGAGGTTCCATGCCATGAAAGGGACCATGGATAAAATCTTACTTCCCGTACTGAAGAACTAAAAGATTAACACAATACGTCCAAGAAAGAATCAAGATACCACGTTTAGGAGGAGCTTGGCTAGCACTCAAATTTCAAATTTCTTTGGCTCGTTAAGCAGAGTACCGTTGAATTAAACCTAAAGATTTTGATAGCGTACCAGTATGATTCACTCATACGAAAACATCAAAGTATAAGGGGAATGATTCATCATTACATTACTTGCATGCAAATAACCTTCATCCCTAAGCATTTACAGATGTATATTAAAGCATATTACAGGTACCAATACTTAACGAGTGAACGACCGAAAACCAATACGACAAAACTCCAAATCTGAATCAGAAAACATCGGTTTTATTCTATACACGCAATTAAATTAGGCGATGATAAGAAAAAACCCAATTCGTAACAAAATTCTGAACTATAACCGATCACTAGAGCCTTACCTTTAAAAAACCAGAAATCAAATCGCCAGTGGAACTATTCACTTCAATGTTACCATTACAGGATCCAGTAGAGCAGTGAACCGGGTTTTTCTAAGGGGGGCAAAGAATTTCATTTAGCCAATCAGGAGTCACCACCACAACATACGTAGGAAAAGTTCTGTATTCTCTTTTCCTATTGGCTGGAAGCTCTTTCATAAAAATGGTTCTTGAAGAGAAATCAATCTATGAATATTCCTATATGGCTGCATCAGCTTATCAAATAAATGAATAAAAAATATTAAGTAATGAGTACCTTAGAAATAAAGTAGTCTCAGTCATATAATGAAAATAAAATCAAGGTGCCGTAAATATCAAAGAGTGCTTAAATATAATGAAAGAATGGGAATAGAAGGTTTTAAAGTTGTATAATTGTCTTCTTATTGTTTTGATTTCACGATTAAAAACCATTTCAAGAATTATTTTCAATATACCTTTTTCCCCCAGAGACTTAATACTGACGTTGTGAAGAACGGATCTTGGAAAAGAACCAAGATCTCCGCCGTTTGTGTACGTCTTTAAACTAAAGCTTCTTGTGTGTATTATTCAAAGATTAACAGTAAATTTCGAATATCAGCGTTTGTTGGTACAATATAAATGATTAAGACATTTACATACACAGTGTATATATATATATATATATATATATATATATATATATATATATATATATATATATAAATATATATATTTCCTGTTTAAATTATATACACAATTTATTTACATAACTTTCCAAAACTTGCCTCGTCTGTGTGATTATTCGTTGTTCTCACATCATGAAGTTATTCTCCTCAGCCCAATAACGTATTGCAACATGAACAGCTAGTACCCTTATTCATATGATATATATATATATATATATATATATATATATATATATATATATATATATATATATATATATATATATGTGTGTGTGTGTGTGTGTGTGTGTGTGTGTGTGTGTGTGTGTATGTAACTAAGGCCATCCCCACATATCAGTACGAGTTAGGCTATATAATGAAACGCTATGTAAACAAAAGCAGTGGGTTTCTTAGCTAAAAATGGGTAATATTTTTCTTATAATCGTTACTAGGAATTTGATAACAATATAAAGCAAGATTTTAGAAAAAAAATCATTTCAAAATAAAAGATTAAATCGATACCTAATGGGTTAAAAGTTAATACCTAACCTCATGAATCCTTCTTGACTTGTGCCTAATGACGATACAGACTTTTCTTCTTATAAAACTTGAAATAAAGCATTACCGATGGATCATCAGGCGTCCGTCATTTATCTTGTACTGGGCAGAGGCAATAGCCTACTGGATAGGCGAGTCTTCATTTGTTCTGCTTTATGCCCTTGCACATAGCACCCAGCAATGGTGTCTCTTAGCACAGGTGGATACACCAGCAGACTACCTGAGTCCATTCATGGTAAAATATTTATACACCATTCAAATTCTTCGTTTCCGCTTTTACCTTTCAGAGTAAACCTTATTCAAAGGAAAGGCATCAGAATTTATAAGGCTGCGGCAGGCAGCATTGGTTATCCAGCGTCAACAATATATTGAATAACATTCGGGATAATTTCTTGTTACCTTGAGATAGAACATAAGGTTATTTAGCTTTCCTTTTCATTGTACTAAAAGTGCAATGATACCGATTGTTTGTATTACAATCAATTCTTATTTTCCTTTTATTTGTTTAGTTATAAGAACAAAATACTTAGCATAACGCTGCTAAATTAATCTCGGAAAAGTATAAAATATTTATGGGGTATTGCAATGCATTAGTAAAAATTACCTTATGTTAATCTGAATTATGAAAATTGGGCCAAATAACCCAACATTAGGGCTGGGGACGCTATTTAAAAGAGACTGGACAGCAAGATGCAAGAAAAGGACCAGAAACTGAAGTAAAATAGAAGGCTAACAAGTTGGTACTGTAAAGATACCTTGATTTCCACTTTTACATAGTTTGTTAAAATATATTAAACTCTAACCTTGATAATCATAAATCCTTGGGAAAATTAAATGCAACGAATAGTCTTACGTTTACAAAATATTTATTTGAAGCTCTCACAACTAACTATCAACAATTTTTTATTATAATTTCATGGTTATGCTATAAATAGCATACACTTCATCTCATTATATCTTCATATGTGTTAATTCATTGATTTCATCACCTAACAAAGAAAAATTTTGATCAAATGAGATTCGAGGCAATTTTCTAATAGTTGACTTATCTAAAAGTTAAACATTTATTTGCAATTTGTTTTGCTCAGGACAATTGCCAGAGTAAACGACATACACTTAAGTCTTTTTTCTTGTCGAGAATATATCACTTAAAGTTCCTTGGAAGCAGTGGATTCTGCCAAAAACATCGCTCAGCTTCTCCAATGAAATTAGAAACAGTTAAATCACATATTTTATAGATGGTATCTTAAATGAAGTATTTTAGAACAAGAGGACACAGTTACAAATATAAAAAATGACAATGGAACATCAAGGGAAGAGGCATAATTGGATTATATTTTTCTATAAAAGTGAAATTGGAGAATTTTTTTACCAAAATTTTGTCATACAGAGTCTACTTATATCAAATCCCAAAAGATATCGCAACGAAAAAGTTAAAAAGAACTTTAAAGTAAACTTGCACATCATTTTACGAGTCCTTTTATCAGCTGGTACATACAAAGCAAGAAAGTAGAGGTATCAGTTTAAAGGCGTATGAATGACAGAGGCAAGGGACAGTGATATTGCGCTATCAAGCAGGACAATGCCCTAGAGACTGATCATATATACATATGATCAGCGACCAAGCCCCTTCTCTACCCAAGCTAGGACCAAGGAGGGCCAAGTGATGGCGGCTGATGACTCAGGAGATAGACCTATAGGCTCACCACCCCCCATCCTTAGCTCACAATCATGGTGGGGTTGCAGCGACCAAAAAAACTAACGAGTTTAAGCGGGACTCAAACCCTAGTCTGGCGTTCACCAGTAAGGAACGTCACCACTTCGGTCACCAGATAATTTACTTTGTAAACAGGAACTTCAGGTAAATCGTTGGGACGTGTCAGCATACTTTATTCTTATTATAAAACATAAAATGTGTTTTTTCACAGTTAAATACTATTTACCTTGTAGTTGGATACCACACTATAAAGGTAGGTGTGTACATCATCCTTAACCAAACAGCGGGTATGAGAACAACGAGAACGTATCTGTCAGTATCATCATTGCGAATGCATAAAGGGCAAAGATCTTCATGTACCGGACACTCGATATGCAATTCTGAGACACTGGATTTAGATACAACTTAGGAATTTGCGTTGGTTAGTGTAACTGTGCATACCGACATACACGAGGATCAATATTCTTGAATTAATTCAACGTGCAGTTAACAAGACTTGAAATATATGATTCGTAATTGTAATTTCTTAAAATTATAATGAATTTTGATTGACAGCTATATACCACCATTCTATTAGAGGAGGCAAAGAGACAATTGAATCAATTAATATCCGAAAATAGAAATTACTGTAAGGAAAAGGTAGAGAAAATGTGATCAAGATGAGACCAATAAAACTCACGGTTGTTTGTGTTGTAAATGGGAAAAAGCTTATATAGATAATATCATGGAAAAACCTGAGGTGTCACTAATAAATAGAATAATCCGCTTAATCTAAATACGTTACAAAATGAACAAAGTATTCACTATTTTATAAGGAAACTATCGTATTATTTTTATAATAGGAAAAAAAAAACGTATCTGGACTGAGAAATATTTAAGAAATGAGATTAATGATTCCACGACAATTGTGAAGATATAACGATTCAACATCAGCTCATTGTTTCACGTAGTGCATCTAATCCATAATCACTTGTGATAATAAGGGTTGTTTTTAGTACTTTTTATTTGTAAGCTAGATAGTAAAATAAAGTACAAACTTGAACGTGGATTATTATGAAGTTGGGTCTCATCACCGGTAAAATGAAATTGAATTTAGGGAGACGGGAACGTTTCCCTATTTGGGGAAGGATTACCCACCCTTGGATGAGAGCAATAAATAATATGGCTGTAGTGACCGATGTGGTAACATTTCTGACTGCTGAACGCCAACCTGAGGATCGAGTCCCGCTTAAACTCGTTAGTTTCTTTGGTCATTGCAGCCTCACTATCCTTGTGAGCTAAGGATGGGGGTGGGAGTTTGGGGGAGCCTATAGGTCTATCTGCTGAGTCATCAGCCGCCATTGCCTGGCCCTCCTTGGTCCTAGCTTGGGTGAAAAGGGGACTTGGGCGCTGATCACATGTACAGTATATATGGTCAGTCTCTAGGGCATTGTCCTACTTGATAAGGCAATGTCACTATCCCTTGCCTCTTCCATTCATGAGTGGCCTTTAATCCTTTAAATGGAAAAGAAGGTTGGAAGATCATAAAAATATAAAGGCGGTTTTAAGGATAAAAATATTCACAGAAAGATACATAAACAATATTCATTTTGCAATTCTATTTTTCAGCTTCCTTCAGGGGTATTGTTACCACAACATAGGTCATAGGTCATCCTCTTGACCTTATAGTTAACGAAGATCAAGTTTACCTTCAAGCGTAGGATGGGATAATCTTTTGATACAAGATTTAATTCTTCGATTTTTAAAGTTTCTGGAATATGTCTAAACTATCACTAATTAAATGATAGAGACATTCCTGATATTAACAAGAGTTTGTTAATATACTAATTTATATATCTAGTTTTATAAATTTGTTGGTTGCAGATTTTGATAAGTAAAAATGCAATTTATTTGACTGCAAATATTTAGAGGAGCGCTGAGTGTTGTTAACGACCAAACCTTAAAAGAAATTGTTAACGAAACTATCAAAGGGCTCTTTGCCAAAAGGTAATAGGTGACTATGAGGCCAGAGGACCACTTGGCATATAGCCTCTTTTAACTGAGCAATAAATCGAGTTCGCAGGTGAAAGAACGGATAAATTAATCCCAAAAAGCTAAAAAAAAAAAAAAAAAAAAAAATGAAAACGGAAAAATAAAATGAACGAGTTCTTCGCGGGCAAATAAAATACCGACGGAATAAAAATGCAATAAATAAAAGTTGTCTTCCGACTGGATTTATGGAGGGAGAGGATGATAAACTTTCATAAAGCCATAATGGTGAGAAGGTGGCAGAAAGATATCATTTCGCTTGCAAGAAAAATGTTTTACCGAACAGTCCTTTTGCAGCTTTTATAAGACAACGTTCTCTCTCTCTCTCTCTCTCTCTCTCTCTCTCTCTCTCTCTCTCTCTCTCTCTCTCTCTCTCTCTCTCTCTCTCTCTCTATATATATATATATATATATATATATATATATATATTTACATATATATATATATATATATATATATATATATATATATATATATATATTTATATATATATATATATATATATATATATATCTGTATAATAACTATCTATAATGTTTTTAACTTTTTCTACTATTTCTATTATGTATATATGAATATTACCAAATATCTGAAAATGATTTTTTTTTTTAAAGTGGAACAAAATATTTCCTTAGTAAAGAAAGACAATTACAACGAAATGAAGCACACTAGAGATGGCGAATAATCGTATGATGGAAACGTTTCCAGTACCTATTAAACCATATGAAATTAAAACAAATTATGAATATATTCTACAACATATAAGGTTATTGTAGATTCATTAGGTTACCTATCACGGTACTGTCAACTAGTTTTTCCAACTCACAGGATATTTTCACTCATTCATTATAATTTTTACTTGGTGGTATTGTCAACCACTATCACTACTAAAGATTTTATCAAGTTTTAAAGTATTTCCTACATCAAGTTCATATAAATCGACACATTAAGAACCAAGCATATAGGCTTTGGATGCAGTTCATGATCCCCACGCAAAGATTATTGGTTCGTTCTTCTTATGAGTTCACCAAGCAAGCTTCTTCCCATGCTTAATTGGGTTCGTATTCTTGAGCTTATCCGATAAATTTTTATACTTAAGCAACGTGTTGGTAAATTGACAAAAGGACCTTCGGTTTGGTATATACCACTTGCTGCATTATCAATGCATAACGCAGAATGATAAAAATCCTTAAACCACATGAAAAATCATGCAACATTTTACATCCTTCGTTTTGATGTCCCTTCCATTACTTGCCGTTGAAATTTCTCGAGTATATGAAAATGGTTACTGTATTTTCCTCGAGATGACACTGTCTTTTCCACCAGAACCCATCTTCATAAAAGTATATATCGCGCGTTTACATTTAGAACCAAAACGATACCTTTAAAAGTACTAAGCCATTTTACATAGTAGTTTAAAAGTTTTTTTTTTTTTTTTGTACACTGAAAACATTGAGGGGTTTTAAAATCAAGATGGGGGTAAAGAGAGGCAGTGAAAGGACACAACTATAAATAACGAGAAGGGTTTAGCTGTAAAACATCATATCAGGAACATAATCGATTGATTGACTGACTTGAAGTTACCTGACGTCGTGTCATTAAAGGTCAGTGACATCGAGATAAATAATCGAATAGACAATATACCAAAATTATAAATGAATCGCAATCAATTTTGGGAAATAATGTTTTTCCCGAAATAAGATATTGTGAATATGAAGTATGTCCAGAAAGATGGATTTAAAAACGTTCGTCAGGATTTCAATAAAAATAAATCTTATTAGTCTAGTTGTACAAGTTAAATACCCTTTTAACTTTAGGTCATTGGACAGTAATTTTTAAGGAAAAGCGGAAGGGAATATATGATCGCAGGCTTCTTTAAGAAATAATGACTTCAAAACACAGACGACTGCCGCGGTCAAAAATTAGTTTAGTCCGTAAGGTTTGAAAAAAAAAAGTTATCAGAAACAGATTTTTTTTTCTCCATCAAACACTTTATGATTATTCCACTGTCTAGAACAATAAAAAAAAAAAAATAATAATAATAATAATAATAATAATAATAATAATAATAATTATTATTATTATTATTATAATAATAAAAATAATAATAACAACAACAACAACAACAACAACAACAACAACAACAACAATAATAATAATAATAATAATAATAATAATCTTGTCTTACACTTAAATAAACGACGTTGATAATGACAGCAATAATTATACACTAATTATGCAGTAATAAGCAGCGCATTAAGAGACTCGCCCGAATTTCTCTGGCATTTCTCAAGACTTGCTGGAATATAAGACACGCAGGAAGTCAACACTAATTAACCTGACTAAGCCGTTGGCCGTGGGATGAGAAACAGCTTCCTTTCTGCTGTCATGGGCAGCAGGAGATAAGCTCATTAAAGGATTCTGCAATTATTATTATCATTAAACTTTTTTTATATTTAAAAAAAAAAAAACAAATATTTGGTGATTGGTCATAGTTGCTTACGCAGTTGAGCGTGATGATAAAAACTGCTTTACAGCAACATGGTTTGTTTTGTTATTTATATTTAATTTGGCAAAAATGAAACTGAAATAATAATAATAATAATAATAATAATAATAATAATAATAATAATAATAATAATAATAATAATAATAATAATAATAATAATAATAAAGCTATTGTTCCTAGAAAAACACTATCAATAGGAGAAATAATAAACTCTTTATAATTGATAGTAGTGAAAAATTGATAACAAAAACAATAACGACGACGACGAAAACAACAACAACAACAACAACAATAATAATAATAATAATAATAATAATAATAATAATAATAATAATCAATAATAATAATAATAAATAATACCAAACCTTATTATCACGACGTTAAGACGGAGGAAGAGATAGATGAAGAATGAAATATATGAATCAGTAGAACTTCAAAATTTCAAAGTCGCAGCAAATGTTTTTATGTTGAACAGGCTTACATAAGTCCTTTTATAGTTTATAAATCAAATATATGTTTTAATGTTGTTAATGTTTTTAAAATATTTCATTTTAATTTTCCTCACTTCTTATTTCCTTCATTTATTTCCGTATTTCCTTTCCTCACTGGTCTATTTTTCCCCGTTGGAGCCCTTGGGCTTATAGCATCTTGCTTTCCCAACTAAGGTTGTAGCCTGGCTAGTAATAATGATAATAATAATAATAATGATAATAATAATATTGATTCATTAATACCTTAAATAATTTGTGACTAACTTTTTTCACGTGATGTAACCCCGCGTTGCTATTCTAAGTTCAAACATAGTCGCATATATTTGTTTCCCAGCCTTTTTTAAATGATTACCCCAAAACTTTATTTCCAACTAATCAATTACCCCATTGAACATATACCCGGTAACATCGGATGTTTTTTTGCAGCCACCCGATGAACTGTATGGATCCTGTAGCCCGCTATTGGCTGCTTATAGTTAAGGATCCAAAACAAATGCAAACTTTTCCATTTTAATGGATATCAAAATGAACCATCATCAGTGCAGAATATTCAATGTGAATAACTCAATTTCAGAACATCTTGATTACCTAAAAAATACGGATCCATTACTCCACTGGGGTAATTTACCACAGGGTTGGGAAACACTGAAAGTTAACACATCCAAAGACATTTGAAGCTTTGTCTCTACTGTAGATCAGTATAGAATGCCAGCCAAGACAATCTTCTATCTTTCGCCGTAACGTGATATCCTCGAGAGATCTTTCTCAAGATCAGATACGTTCTCAAGGTAGGTTTACATGGTCGAACGGTTCGTCGAATGCGGTTCGACAGGCGAGTGTTTGAAGTGATATTTGGTTGCCGTACACGTTCGTCGAACGGTTCGAAGAAAGTCTGTTTTCACCTGACTTTTGTGGGCGGGGGCTTCATTGTCTACAAACTTTATGTATTTGTGGCTGACTCCACCACTTCGAACCGTTTGACAAGCAGGTTCGTCAACCGGGTTTTACGAACCGTTGTCCGTGTAAACCCCGCTTTTGATTTCGTTGTTGTTTTTCCTATTCTATTTTTTAAATAGCTGGCTGGTTACCAGTTAGTTTTAGTCGATGTCTTCATGTTGTTTGTTTAAATTTTCTTGTATAAGATTTTTCCTCTTTCCTTTTTAGCTGTTATTTTCCAAGAATAATGACGACATTCATCTCATTATGCACGCTATGCGCTTCGCTGTTAGTGATGAGAAACAATTAGCAGTATCTTTAAAGAACAGTGATTCTTCCACACTGTTGATGTTTCTACCAAACGAAATGTTGTAGTTTCTAAATCTCAATTAAATGTTGATCATATTTCTTCCATTAGACAAAGAAAAATCACAGTCTCTTGTAACATTCCTTAAAAATTTAATCTGACATTTTAATGTGTCTTCAAGAGTTTTGATGAGTACTACAGTATAAGGAAACCAGTTTCAAGTAATTTGTTTATATTCATGATACAATATTATTGTTTCAGTCATTTCAAATGTTCTTATTTTCCAACATTTAATCTATGGGGATACAATCGATGCTCGACTTCTGTAAAAGATTATAGAGTTATTAAGTTAGTTGGGACTCTTTATGGGAGTGTTTAATATAGTAATAGTAGTAGTGTACCAACATAAATTCTTGAAAATAAAAATAATGAATAACAAAATGCTTACGTCTAATAACAATAATATTAACAAAGACACCGGCCCCGGATGAAATAAGGGAAGAAAGGTGAAGGCAAGTCTCCGTAACTGAAGGATTCAGCTCTTTACACGTGATGCCAAACCTTCAAAATCTCTTCCTATTGATTTTTGCGACTTCAGTAACATCAGTAAGAAAACTGGTTAATAATTACTAATCTTTTAATTATGAATTATTCCACTTCATTGATTCTTTCCTTTACTTCATTTTTAACTTTCCCCTTCACTATTCTCAATCGTTTGCTAACTTGGCTCCGAATAAACTTTGTTCCAAATAGCATCTATTCTTCAGAATGTTCGAATCAAATATTGATATTCTATGCGTAACGTATTTCATATCCATCACTGTGTGTTCTTATTTCAATAACTTTCTATTCTTCTAAAGTCTTTTCTTTGGAAACGGACTTTATCTTTCATGCCTGTGGTTTCCTTCACCTTTGTACAGAAGCGATGTGAAATTGTAGACGTCAGTTTAGGTTACTGCTATAATAGTAGAAGAAGGAATGTCGTTCGGTAAACAAGATTTCTCCAGGAATTTGACAGATTTTCTCTCTTGCTGGTTAACCGTGGGACTGACCTATTTCTTAACATTTAGAAGCTGAATTTTATGACAATGACATTTTCGTTAACTTTTATAGGCTCAGTTCTTAGCGTTAGAAGCTTAATTTTCTGAGACTGGAATATTTTCCAAGTTTTATAAGCTCAATTTTCTGAGATTGGCGTATTTCCTAATGCTTAGAAACTAAATTTGATTATATTGAGCTTTTTCTCAATATTTAGAGGCTAAAATTTCTGAGACTGGCCTATACCTTAATCATGGTTAGAAGGTAAATTTTCTAAGACTACTATTTCTTAATAGTTGGTTTTTAGTTACTTAATTTAGAAAATTCTTCAAAGTGAGTATGTAATTATTACCTTTATTGTTATTCTTTGGATATCACTTTGAGCATTGCTATCAAGACTTATTGATTGTAAGCTTCCTTTTCTATAGGGTTCTCGTTGTTTACAGCACGCTTCCTACTATCACAAGCACTATGATAAAATCACAATCATGAAGAGGTAGTCGATCACATTTATCATCCATAGATTTAATTTTGAGACTATTGAATTCACTGCTTGCTTACGTGTTCCGAAAACCTCCAACTTGCACAGCCAGTCTGATTTCAAGTAGTTACGTCCATCTAGGTTCAGGTGCTTATTAAGAGTGGACAAAAAGGCCATAGTTTAAGGTCACAAGGGTCGCATATTTGTTTACAAGCCTCTCATAAATGGCGGAGGCAAGGAACAATGACATTGCCTAGCAAGCAGGGCAATGCCCAAATTACTGACCATATATACATCTGATTAGAGCCCAAGACCTTCTCCACCCAAGCTAGGAACAGGAAGAATCAAGTAATGGCTGCGGATGACTGAGCAGGTAGACCTATAGGCTCTCCCATACCGACACCCCTTAGGTTCATAAGGATGGCGAGGTTGCAGACACTAAAGGATCTAATGCGTTTGAGCGGGATTCAAACCCCAGTCTGGTGATCGCGAAGTAGGAACGTTTCCACTTGGCCACCACAACACTGTTGACCACTGGTTAATGAAAATATGTGTCACTACCCTGTTTTGCGTATCAACTGAACCTATATATATATATATATATATATATATATATATATATATATATATATATATATATATATATATTGTATTAATTTTGACCTTTGCGTAATCAAATTCTATTTAGGGATAGCCATTTTCAACAGTTAAATGACCTACTCATCTCATATCGGCTTTTGAAAAAATAATTCCATTTCTTTTTATTTTGATATAATCGCATCAAGACGCCGACCTTGTTCATGAAGTTTGCCAGAGACGGTCGAAATAGAACAAAAGTCTTTCTATTCTTATCTTAATTTGCACTCCAACTTCAGCCTTTTTCTAAACGTTACGTTCCCTTTAACAGAAATACATTATTTCCACAGGATACAGCACTGTAACAAAAGCAGTCTGCCCACACCTAATTCATTTTGAAATGGCATGAATGTTTAGTAAATCTGACGATGTGGACAAGACCGAAAGGGTTTATATATATATTTTCGTCCCAACCGAGTGAATAAGACCCAAAAGTCAATATGAATCCTTATTATGAGAGACGATATAATCGGATAAATCAATCTTGTAATTTATCACCAGCTAGCAAAAGTATCTTCCCTGCGAAGAAAAATACCGAAAGTAGATGATCAGATACAAATTATTCAACGGCGTCTCTCTGATACACCTGGTGACGTCAAACTTACCGGGACAGCATTCAAAAGGAGGATAGCTCACGACAATTTCTCTCAAGATCACATAGGGTAACCAACAATCCGAA
Source organism: Palaemon carinicauda (assembly GCF_036898095.1). Lineage (NCBI taxonomy): Eukaryota > Metazoa > Arthropoda > Malacostraca > Decapoda > Palaemonidae > Palaemon > Palaemon carinicauda. Next base: position 52,447,024 of record NC_090735.1, read on the forward strand.
ATTAAATCTCATTGCAAGAGGAAATATACATATATATATATATATATATATATATATATATATATATATATATATATATATATATATATATATATATATATATATATATATATATATATATATATATACTCTAAAGTATAATGTAAATCTCCGTCTCCCTTTCTATAATTGAACGTATGTACATTCTCTCTCTCTCTCTCTCTCTCTCTCTCTCTCTCTCTCTCTCTCTCTCTCTCTCTCTCTCTCTCTCTCAAATCAAATGTTTACTTTTTCTGAGGCGCAACAGATTATAATAAGCCTATCACTTCCATTTTTCATACACAGAATAAACCCGCTCTTGATATGAAAAATAAACGGAAATTCCAAACACTATCATAAATTGTTCTTGCTTCGGAAATTGTTTTTGACATTTCAATTTAATTCAATTTCCCTTGGATTACATCAAGAAAATATTTCAAGAAAAGTTTCGCCTAATGTTAATTTAGCTCTTAAAAACATTCATTTTAACAGTTGAATATAACAAATTCCGACGGTAAAAGTGATTTCTATCGATATAACCAAATAAATATTTTATCAATATTATCCAAAGATCAAAGAAGCTACTTTACCAATCTATTTCCACCATAAGTTTCGCCAAAAAAAAAAAAAAACTTATGCCATACATATTTCATTATTCATCAACACATACTTCAGTTGAAGTGGCTATCCTGGAGGGTATTTAGCCTTGCATGGTGTATCGGCTCCTCCATGTTGACCAGTTTTCCAACTTTTTACTATAGTCTATGGGTATCATCAATCACTTTTTTTATTATTCTGTACATATTGTTTTTGTTATAATTCTTGTTAATCTAGTTTTTAAGTATAATGTCTCTTTTTTATTTCTATTAATTCTTATGCTGTCTGGAGACATTGAGCGAAATCCGGGACCAGTACGTCCTAGAATTCGTCAATGTCGTCTTCTGTATTGCAATATTCGTGGTCTTCATGCAAATATCCAAGACCTTACAGTTGCGTCCAGACAGTATGATATTCTTTTGTGCTCAGAAACTTTGGTTTCTAATATGAGGCACTCATCTGAGCTCCTTATAACTGGTTTTAATAAGCCAATAATGCTGAAACGTGATGCCATTCCTAGGGCCAGGGGAATGGCTGTGTATATTAGGACCGAGTACCCTGCTTCTCATAAGTCCTGCTATCAATGTGGATGTCATGAGATTCAGGAAATAAAAGTTTGTGGCAGGCATAACAACTTTTATTTGTGTTCGATCTACCGGAATCCAGACATGGGTGATTTTATCTTCGATTGCCTTCTTACCATTATGGCTAAGATACAAGAAGATGATAGAAAGGCTTCTTTTGTCTTTGTTGGTGATTTTAATGCTCACCATAGGGAGTGGTTAAGTTCTATCTCTCCTACCGATCGCCATGGCTTAAGAGCTTTAGACTTTGCCTCTGAATCAGGCTGTGAGCAAATCATAAATGAAGCTACTCACAGGTCTGGTAATTGCTTGGACCTCGTATACACTGACTCCCCTGGCGTTATAACTAGTAAGGTTGGTTCTCCAGTCGGGACTTCTGATCATGCCTTGATTTCATTATCAGTGAAGACTGAGCAGCCTGTCCCTGATATATCATATTCCTGTAAAATTTATATGAAATCCCAAGCAGATTGGAATGGGATTTTGCATGATCTTTTGTGCTTGAATTGGTCACAATTATATAATAGTGTAGATCCTGTTGTCCCTTTGAATGAGAATCTAGTCAACATAATTGATAGGCGTATCCCTTCTCGTGTGCTAAGGTACCGAATGAAGGACAAACCGTGGTTCAATGATGATTGTAGACGTGCTTATTTGGAGAAGCAGGAGGCCTATCACCTTTGGAAGGGTAACAGATCAGATTTGACCTGGAACAACTATACTCAGCTTCGAGCTTTTGCTCAGAGAGTTTATGCCTCAACTGAAAAGGAGTACAATTTAATCATAAAAGAAACCCTCTCTGGTACAACTCAGGAACATAAATGGTGGTCTACCCTTAAATCTGCACTCTTTGGTGTAGATGCAACAGTTCCTCCTTTACTTAAACCAGATGGCTCAGTCTCTCACTGTCCAAGGGAAAAGGCAACCCTTTTGGCTGATGTTTTTGACAGTAAACAGAGTAATGAAAAACTTGAACTTCCTCATTCCTGTTTTCCTGAGGCTAAACTAACTAGTTTAGCTTTTCGATCTCGTGAGATTAAAAAGACAGCAGATTTCTTAGCTCCAAAGTTATCTGTTATTTTGCGCAAGTTAGCAAGAAGAGGAGCTTTTAGCACTTGTTGGAGAATTGGTAATGTTACTCCTCTATGTAAATGTGTTTGTGTTAGCTCAAGTCCCACTGATTACCGCCCAATTTCCATAACTCCCATATTATCTAAAGTTTTTGAACGTCTTCTGGCAAAACGTCTTAATAGGTTTGCTGAAGGTAATCATCTATTCCCTAGTTTGCAATTTGGTTTTCGTAAAGGCCTTGGAGCATGTGATGCCCTTCTTACAATCCCCAATGCTGTACAGAAATCCCTTGATTGTGGTCGGAAAGTTCGTATGATTGGCCTTGATTTTAGTGCTGCCTTTGACCGTGTTAATCATGAGGCCCTTGTTTTCAAACTCAAACAGTTGGGAGTGGGTGGGTCGTTTCTTAGCATTATTATTGATTTTTTAAGTAATAGATCTCAAAGAGTTGTTGTTGATGGGTACCATAGTGAGTATAGGAATGTGATATCCGGTGTTCCACAGGGTAGTGTTTTTGGCCCATTACTTTTCATACTATATACACATGACATGTGGTTTGGCGTAGAAAATAAGCTTGTTGCATATGCAGATGATGCTACTCTCTTTGCATCAATTCCATCCCCTGAATGTAGATCTGGGTTTGGTGAATCCCTTAATAGAGATTTAGCTAAAATTAGTGCATGGTGCAAATTATGGGGTATGAAGTTGAATCCTAACAAAACTCAAAGTATGATTGTAAGTAGGTCAAGGACGGTGGCTCCTCAACATCCGGATCTCAGTATTGATAATGTTTCTTTAAATTTGTATGACTTTCAAAATTTTAGGTGTGATTCTCGACAGCAAATTTACTTTTGAGAAACATATAAGGTCTGTGTCTATTTCAATTGCACAAAAAATTGGCTTATTGAGAAAGTCTTTTAAGATATTCGGTGATCAATCTATTCTGAAGAAGTGTTTTAATTCTTTTATTCTACCTTGTTTTGAGTATTGTTTCCCTGTCTGGTCTTCAGCTGCTGATTCTCATCTTAATTTGTTGGACAGAAACTTACGGTCTATTAAATTTCTTATTCCTGATCTAGATATTAATCTCTGGCACCGTCGTTCAATTAGTTCATTATGCATGTTGCATAAGATTTTTCATAACTCTGACCATCCTTTACATTCAGATCTCCCTGGACAATTCTATCCTGTTCGTAATACTAGGCAGGCAGTTAATTCTAATAGCCAGGCCTTCTCCATCATAAGACTCAATACTACCCAGAACTCTAGAAGTTTTATTCCAGCTGTTACCAAGTTGTGGAATGATCTTCCTAATCGAGTTGTTGAATCAGTAGAACTTCAAAAGTTCAAAGTTGGAGCAAATGCTTTTTTGTTGACCAGGCGGACATGAGTCTTTTTATAGTTTATATATGACATATCTGTTTTTGACGTTGTTAATAGTTTATATATGACATATCTCTTTTGACATTACTTTTTTTAGAATGATTTATTGTTAATTTGTTCTCTTCAGTTATTTATTTCCTTATTTCCTTTCCTCACTGGGCTATTTTTCCCTATTGGAGCCTCTGGGCTTATAGCATCTTGCTTTTCCAATTAGGGTTGTAGCTTGGATAGTAATAATAATAATAATAATAATACTATTCTCTTTCATAAGTGATCCATTGTGTTTCTCGAACAAAATGAATAAAATATATGCATAGATAGTTAAACAAGACTAATCCCTTCGTTCTGGCACCTTAAGAGAAGAAAATATGTATGGATAAATAAAAAGAAAAAGTGGAAGAGGAAAGAGGCCATACAAAATCCAGTTTGAAGTGAAAAACAGAATATAGAGTGAATGCGTAGGGAAATATTTGCCTGAATTTTCTTATTTATATCATATATATATATATATATATATATATATATATATATATATATATATATATACAGATATATATATATATATATATATTATATATATGCACACAGATATATATATATATATATATATATATATATATATATATATATATATATATATATATACATACATATATATATATACATACATATGTACATATCATCATCATCATCATTTCCTATGCCTATTGACGCAAAGGGCCTCAATTAGATTTCGCCAGTCGTCTCTATCTTGAGGATTTAATTTAATACTTATCCATTCATCGTCTGTTACTTCACGCTTCATAGACCTCAGACATGTAGGTCTGGGTCTTCCAACTCTTCTAGTGCCTTCTGGAGCCAGACTGAATGTTTGGTGAACTGATCTCTCTTGGGGAGTAAGAGGAGCATGCCCAAACCATCTCCATCTAGCCCTCATCATGATCTCATCCACATATGGTACTCGAGTAATCTCTCTTATAGTTTTATTTCTAATCCTGTCCTGCCATTTAACTCCCAATATCCTTCTGGTTGCTTAGTTCTCAAATCTACTAAATCTATTGGAGATTGTTTCATTGTCATACCACGACTCATGTCCATAGAGTAACACCGATCACACTAAACTGATATATAGTCTGATTTTTATATGTAATTTCAGGCGATTTGATTTCCAAATCGTACTTAACTTCGCCATTGTTTGATTTGCTTTTTTTTCAACGTGTCACTAAACTAATTCTAAAGACCCTGTTTTGGAGATCATGGTTCCTGGATACTTAAATTATCCTACCTCATTAATCCTTTCTCCTTCTAATATTTCATCTCCCATTGCTCATGTATATATATATATATATATATATATATATATATATATATATATATATATATATATGTATATAATGCAAAGTCTTTAGTACCCTCACCTTTTTATTTCCTATCTGGTGACTTTTGCAACACACACATAAATAAGATTCCATGGCAATGTTATAAATGCATAAAAGAGATAAAATGGTACATATGATCAAAATGTTTGCTTTATATTGTAAACCAAAAAAAAAAATTAAAAATATGAAATATTGCGTATTATCTTTATAATATTCCACGCACCGTTTTCATATTCAAAGGAAAAATATAAAACGGTATAATATCCCCATTTAAAATCTAATGTCTTCATATTCAACAGGAAATTTAAACCCACATTATCTTACGCATATTTTAAATGAAATGTAAAAAAAAGTCTTCATACCAAGAGGAAAATGTAGTCTGGATTAAGTGTTATTTATATTTCATATCAAAAGAGACTCTTTGTTCACATGGAGAAGGAAATATAAAATCCCCTAAAACTATGCATATTCCATATCAGAATTCACTCCCAGTCCTCTTATCTAAAACAAAATCTAAAATAGAGTATTATTTAATGCATATCCAAAGCTATTGTTATCAAATATCTTTGCATAACCATGGTAACAAACGTGTCGTTGGCGAAGGTATGTGCTCTACCGAGTTCCAGTTCTAGCTTTATTTCATATCGTCAAGACCATAGTGATGACAACGCCAGTAAACAGAAATCAATTGCCCACTCAAAATATTGCAAACCTCACATTTGTAACTGTTGGATCTAGCTATATAATAAAATGCTATATAAAATGCATTACAAATCAACCTTATTCGTTTTCTGACGACACGATACGATGGAAGTATGTGCAAAAGGTAATGGCAATCCTATAATTCTTGGAAGAACATATCTGCATCTAATCTGCTTCCCCGAGTAACAGTGACGTAAAAATAACAGATGGTGTAGGGAGAGACGGCAAAGGTGGTGAGGCAAAACACAGGAATTCGTCCTGTAGTACGGGTGTGGCTGGGTGCACTTCAGAGCGAGGTGTGCCAGGAATTACTGTGTTCAACTGTACATACTATTAGAAGCAAAACATTGAATGCTTTAGTACAATGAAGTGTCAAGTAAAATACCCTAAATAAAAAAAATAGAATATTTGGTCTCATTTTTCTATTTTTTTCACAGCAAATGGCCTAGCTACTTTGATGTCTGAGAGCATCTCAGAATGCTGAAATTAACCCTAAGGCACCAAAGGAGCAAGACGTAGTGAATGTACTTTAGTAAATAACAGCTTGATGCTTCGGATTTGAAAAAGCCAGGAGGAGGACGACATAAAGGTTAATACCCAATCAAAGCAAAGAGCGAGAAAAAGGGGATGAACGTTTTGGAGGCTGAATTCCATCAGTACGACATCAGATGCATTCATCTGCATCGCCGAATACCTTTTACAGGATGCAAGCTGAATTTGCATTTGAGGGGCAAAATCTCACCAATTGCTCTCTCTCTCTCTCTCTCTCTCTCTCTCTCTCTCTCTCTCTCTCTCTCTCTCTCTCTCTCTTAGTCCTTTTGCATATATCTATTTGATAGCTCAATTACTTTTGTGCCACCTCTTTACTTTCCCTTACAGATTATTTTTTTTCGCATTTCCCACGCTGGCATTCTAATGTAATAAAATCAATTTTGAAATATTTACATTTATACACAGACAAACAAACTAGCGCTCACACATTTACACACACACACACACACACACACACATATATATATATATATATATATATATATATATATATATATGTGTATATATATATATATATATATATATATATATATATAAAGGGTTTGTGTGTAAGTACATTCAAATATAGATACATATAGGTTTGTGGGTATGCGAGAGAGAGAGAGAGAGAGAGAGAGAGAGAGAGAGAGAGAGAGAGAGAGAGAAGATTAACATAGGGGGAAGGATGGATCAATATTTTTACATGACTTGATCACGAGGAAAGAATGCAAGTCGATGAAAAGGTATATTCTCGTAGTTTGGAAGCGTAAATCCCCGTACACACTTGGAAACATTGTTTGGAAACAATGTTTGGAAACGGTTTCCAAACAGTTTGGAAACTGTTTCCCAACTGTATGCAAACAATATTTCAAAACTTTTTAAAAACTGTTTCCATACTGTTTGCAAACCATTTCCAAACACCATTTCACGAATTACTGTTTCCAATCCAGAATGGGAAACATTGAAGATATACTGGGGCCCACCATCCGTAAAAGTAGTTCAAAGTCACTTGAGCACATCCGAACAAAATTGGTGAAACCTCCACCATCTAATTTCAGTTCCGCCAAAAGCAAATCACCATAGGGTCCTTTTTCAAAAAAATTCCTCACCCATATCTTTCTCTTTTTCTTGACCTCCCTTGACTTTATCACAAGTGCCAAATAAAATGCAGACGCTGCTGCAGCAACCTCTACACTCATCACAGGCATGACCACAACTGAGGTGTGGACCGGAAACATTGTTTGGAAGTAGTTTACAAACAATTTGCAAACTGTTTCCAAACAGTTTGAAAACTGTTTCCAAACAGTTTGAAAACTGTTTCCAAACTGTTTGGAATCAAGTTTTCGGAAACAGTTTCCAAACTGTTTAGAAACCGTTTCCAAACATTGTTTCCAAACAATGTTTCCAAGTGTGTACGGGGCTTTACGGAGGAGGGGGAAGCAGGATACTTAAACATTCTTATTATAGGATGTAGAATAAGATTAGGGAAAAAAACTAATTCTATATATGAAAGAAACGCATAATAATAGCAAGATAGATGTGAGCGGTGCAATGTATAAGTAGGAGGTCTACATGCTTCTGGAGAGTCAACTATGCAGATGTAATGTGTAAGTTGTTGGGAATTGAGTGTACGCTTGTTTATGGTAGTAAAATAGCTATATAAAGGTTTTCTCTATGTAAAGAGTTTCTATTAGAGATATGAACAATGTACTTTCTTTAATAATATTTATTTGCCTATTCTAAAGGTTTTTTTTTTTTCCCCAGAGAGAAAAATCTAGTATATTTTATTAGCAAAAGACTTTTCATACAAAAGCGAAAAGTTCAAAATGAAATTGAAATTGAATCTACACTTAGTTATTAAGGACGCATTTGAGTTCTTCCTTCATAACGTTCAAAATGAAAATTGAATCTACACTTAGTTATTAAGGACGCATTTGAGTTCTTCCTTCATAACGTTCAAAATGAAAACTGAATCTACTCTTAGTTACTAAGGTCACATTTAATTTTTTCCTTCATAAAGCAATACGATGCATACGTGGTCTGGACCAGGATTATTAGAAGTACAAGAGGAAGACCAAGGTTTGAGGGGATGAATGGAGTGATGAAAGCTCTGAGTGATAGGAGGATAGATGTGAGAGAGGCTAGGAGTAGAAATGAATGGCGAGCGATTGTAACACAGTTCCGGTAGGCCCTGCTGCTTCCTCCGGCAGCCTTAGTGACCGCTGAGGTAGCAGCAGTAGGGGATTCAGCTTATGAAACTTCATTTGTGGTGGATAACGGGGGAGAGTAAGCTGTGGCACCGTAGCAGTACTAACCAAACTCTGCTGAACACCTCATCAGGATGGGAGGAGCGAAGAGAGGAAAAGTCCCCCTTTGTTCCCTTTTTTATGAAGGCTAGCCCCTAAAATTATGGGTAGTGCCTTGGTGAACAGAATAGATATTTATCGTGGGAGACACACTAGTACCCGGATATTAACGGAGCCTTCTCTCACACAGGGTCGTAAAAGAGATAGAGAATGGGTGTGGGCAGGCAATTTCCATAGTGACTTAATTTCTTTGTTTTCTTGGTTTTCCCTGTTAATCCTGTTACTAATGACGTCACAAATATGTGAGGTAACGACGGGACGGTCTACTCCAGAATTAATCCTGGTCTAACTGTATTCATGGTTGACGATGCCTCGTACTCAATTAATTCTAGTCACGACGTAATTACTCGTTTATGGAGAAACTGCCAACATTTTCTCTTAATAACTTCTCTTCTGATTACTAATTCAACAATAAATATTATGATGATGAACTTATGAAATTTGTGAGTGTAAAACAGAGTAAAAAATTTTATTCATTCAGTAAACTTCAGTACTTCCCTCGACTTATCTTTTTATTTATTAAGGTAGTTATAAATGATATTACGAACTATGATTCTCGTGACCAAAAGGAAAATCTTCTCACTTCATTATATGAAGAATGCTCAAATGCAAGTAATATTGTGAGGGTTACGTTAAAATGATGCACTATAGCTCAAATCTAATCGTAACTAGAGGGGAACTCAGTAGAGTGCAGACTTCCATCGCCACAGCTCATTTTTTACCTTTTGCTAGACCTTGACCTTCGATCTTAACATGTATTACTTGGTGTGGGATTTCATACACTCAAATATGAACCAAGTTTGAGGTCTCTGTGACAATGATGTCCAAACTTCTGGCTGATTACGTGAATTGGATATTTTGCAAGGCCGAGACCTTCACCTTTGACCTTGACCTTCCAAAATTCAATCATTTCCAGTATTTTACATAGCAGTTAATCTCTGCAAGTTTCATTACACTAGGATTAACATTACGGCCGGTAAGGTGTTCACTAACAAACAAACACACACACATGGGGTCAAAGTAACCTCCTTCCAAATTTTATAAGGTTACATTGTCTGGGAAAATGAGGACGAACATATTTCAAATACTAATTAGTTCATTTGAGTTAGGATGAGAATGCTTTGAGCACAAGGTGATGAAGACATACACTTGAAGTATTCCGTAGTAATTATTATTATTAGATTTGCAATAAGATCAAAGAGAACTGTGTAGATCAATTCAAAGAATGAAAACCTAAGACATCATATATATATATATATATATATATATATATATATATATATATATATATATATATATATATATATACACTACATATATGTATATATATTATGTCTTAACGTGGTGAAAGAATTTGCTTATCGCCATGAAAAGCAATGCAGTACTAACCAGGGCCATCCATACTAGCTTGGTTTGCTATGAGTCTCCAACTATCACCAATCCGCAATTGGCCAGCGTCAAACCCTAGATACGAATAAGGACGTCTGAGGATTTTGTCCTTGAGTGGACTAGGAACGGCTGATTTGTTGTGTATACATACACACACACACACATATATATATATATATATATATATATATATATATATATATATATATATATACATAATTACAATTGAATGGCATAAATATTTCGAGTTCCGCCTGATTTGTCACATACTTAAGTCATCCATTACCAATACGTTAATCATTCTCTCTTTCAAGTGTACCAACCGTAAAACTAAATTACCCAAGTGGACTTCAAGTAATATATACTTTATATATATATATATATATATATATATATATATATATATATATATATATATATATATATATATATTTCTTTTCAAAATCGCACCAAATTCATTTATTTTATTATTCATTGGGTTACCTAACTCATCCTTCCTTCATACAAAATGCAAAAGCTTAATTATTCATTCTTATTATGCCTGATATCTAGGCTATACTATAAGCCTAACAATGTGGATCATTTGCTACCGCCACACTTACTGAAAACCGATAAACTTGGCTAAAATATGAGAGAGAGAGAGAGAGAGAGAGAGAGAGAGAGAGAGAGAGAGAGAGAGAGAGAGAGAGAGAGAGAGAGAGAGAGAAGAATTCCACATCAGACACTATAATTCATTCAATTTTTACATTCTGGTAATAGAAAACGTCTTTTCATTTTGAAAAATAGATGAACCTATTCGGTTTTTCTGTTCGAAGAATCATAATTCGTCAACCATTATAATTCCCGTTATGGGATCAACCCGAAAATAAGGTTTAGACAAAAATAAACATGTAACGATAATAATGCTTTGCTGATATGTTGGTAGAAAATAACGAAACAAATGGATATTTGAAAATAAAGAAACAAATGGATTATTGAAAATAACGAAAAAGTGCATATAATTCAACTCCTGTTCATCTATAATTATTTTCTTTATAAAAGACATTTAAACAACATGATACGCTGTAACTTGGGATATGAAGAATGAAGAAAATTATTGTCTTAAAATATAATTTCAATAGAAAAGTAGATTTATAAAAAAAAATATAAAAAACTTTGTTGTACATGAAATCCCTCACTGCAAATTATAAAACTGGATCAAAATACCCCAAAATCCTCATGATATTGAAAACAACGAGAGCACAAAACCCCCGAATAAGACACAATCGAAAGGTCTTACGGAAACAAATATCACAAGGAAAACAGGGGAGAGAAAACGCGGGAAAATAGCCAGCCGTCTTCCTCGCTCATTTTTGGCGGGAAAAGAATTCCCAAAGGAAAAACAAGGAATCCGGGAAAGGAAAAGTTTTCGCATTCCCAAAGGAAGAGATGTCAGCCTGATTCGTTCTTGAAGATGGACAAAGCTTCTGCTTTGGACAGGAAATTAGGAAACTTTCATAACTTTATTAGGGTGTCTGTGTATTTCTTTAAGCTATGCGGCCGAACATAATATACTGTGCACTACTGATTTTGCATAATTAGTTTGAGAAAAGACAAAATAAATCGAAAGAGAAAAACGGAAATATACACTTCAAAATCTTCTTGAAGGACTGATTGGAAGACCAGTTTTTCAAATATCTAAACAAGAAGACTGCATATGTATATATTCATCTATTTGCGAAGTAAAGTTTTAAAACTAAATCAGCAGTTACTACAGTTCTGAAGGATGCAGGGCATGAGATAAGTGGGCCTTTGTGTAGGCCTACAGAGTTCTGTTTACTGAATTTCACTCTAGTGAACAAACCAGTAATTGATTTATAACAAATATAATTTGAAAACCCAGATACAAATTCTTCAATGTAAAGTATATATATATATATATATATATATATATATATATATATATATATATATATATATATATATAAATATATGTATATATATATACATAAATAGATATGTGTATATATAAACATATATATATATATATATATATATATATATATATATATATATATATATATACACATATATATATATATATATATACATATATATATGTTTGTGTGTGTGCGCCCACATCTGTGTTATGTACATTTTCGTTGTCGGCAGTATCCCAAGTAAATAAACACGCAATATAGATAATACCTTAACATCTAAATTGTCGAGAGTGGAATGTACAGATTGTGAGAAAGCAAATGTAATAATGGATAAATCTAAAGGTACTATTATAGTAACAAAGAAAATGAATATAAAGAACTAAAAGGAAACAAAATAAACAAGAAAGAATTCATGGAAAAAAAATCGGCCAAACACCACATCCCACCGAATAACTTGAAATCCACCAGTCGTGTTAGAATCCTCATATTCAATCTTTATCATTTCAGTTTGGAAGCATAACTACCGATCCTATAATTATCATGAGTTCACATTTCCATGAGAAAAGGCGCCGGTGGAAATAGCTTCAATTACCTTCCGTAAATCAGACTGTCATCATTACCAGCCCTTCATATGTTAATGACATCAGATCTCATTTCACTCTGAGAATAATATTACCGAATAAAGTCTAGACACAGGATCGTGCGTCCTTCATATTTGTAGAAAATTTCTTTCATGTGCTGTAAGACAGAAGCAGATTCGTGGAGAGAGAGAGAGAGAGAGAGAGAGAGAGAGAGAGAGAGAGAGAGAGAGAGAGATTGCAAAATGACTTTATGCTTCCTTGCTAGTACAGTGGTAACGTGTTCGCCAAGCATTCGCATGGAAGGAGATCGATCCCAGCACAGGACCGTGAGTTCGAGCTGTTTACTGAGGAGGATATTGCTGTGGTTGTGCTGACGTTCTGGTGACCATTTATTCTGATGATAACAGAACTGAAACCAGTCACCTTAACCTTATTGTAAGACTAACGGAGTTCTTTTTATCATTTCAAAACAAATCGATAATTTGCTTGAGGTGGCTTGGGTGCTGATCATATGTATATATGGTCAGTCTCTCTGGTACATTGTCCGGTCCCTTGACACTGCCATTCATAAGCGACATTTAAACATTAGCGATTTTTAAAGGAAGTGACTGAATGATCACTATATTCAACATTATCTAAATCAACACTTCCTTATAATAAATGTTCTTCATGTTCACCAATTTCTGTTTTTTTCTTGAGAAACTTTTCTCGTCTTAAAAACAATAAAATGTATTAAAAATGTAACCTTGATATTGAAATAATTATAAAATTTTAGGCTTTTCCCCAGTCGCTTTGGGAGTTTGATAATGAAGAACAATAGTGTGTTGTTATTTTTTTTACATTTTCTGAAAATTGAAGACTATCTTTTTAATTCATTTGGATTATGGTTGGGTCTGAACGAAACCGTGGGAATTATAATAATAATAATATTAATAATAATAATAATGATAATAATAATAATAATAACAGTGACAATAATAATAATTACAATAATAATAACAATAACAATGATAATATTAATAATAATAATAATAATAATAATAATAATAATAATAATAATAATAAAATTAGACTCTATACATTACCACATCTTCTCTTCTACTTACTATTTCAGAATTAATAAAATTAGCATGGAAATTTAGTTGGAAAACTTCAAAGGCATTTCGTTTTTCATAAAATATTTGATCTTTTATGGATATTTCATTATCCCTTCTCTCGTCGCTGAAAATATTAAAAGATTTTTACATGTGCCATCAAGAACTTTTATTATTATTATTATTATTATTATTATTATTATTATTATTATTATTATTATTATCATTATTATTATTATTATTAGAAGATAAGCTACAACCTTAGCTGGAAAAGCAAGATGCTATAAGCCCAAGGGCTCCAACAGGGAAAAATAGCCCAGTACGGAAGGAATACAAGGAAATAAATACATTACAAGACAAGTAATACAATCAAAATGAACTATTTTAAGAACAGTAAAAACATTAAATTAAAGCAGATGAAGATAAATAAGATAGAACAGCGTGCCCAAGTGTACCCTAGAGCATGAGAACTCTAATTCAAGACAATGGAAGGACATGGCACAGAGGCTATGGCACTATCCAAGACTAGAGAACATGGTTTGATTTTGGAGTGACCTTCGAGAAGAGCTGCTTACCATAGCT
>NC_090735.1:52466219-52473719 GCF_036898095.1 Palaemon carinicauda
TTATTTTTTGAGATTTAACTTTGAGGTTAAACATATTTTTGAGATTTAACTTTTAAGGTAAAACCTTTTTTTTTTTTTTAGATATAACTTTGAGGTACATCATTTTTTGATATTTAACTTTGAGGTGAAACATTTTTTTGAGATTTAACTTTGAGGTACATTTTTTTAAGATTTAACTTTGAAGTAAAACATTTTTTTTTTGAGATTTAACTTTGAGGTACAACCTTTTTATGAGATTTAACTTTGAGGTTAAACATTTTTTTGAGATTTAACTTTGAGGTACACCAATTTTCTGAGATTTTACTTTGAGGTAAAACATTTTATGAACGTTTAACTTTGAGGTAAATTTTTTTAAGATTTAACTTTGAGGTAAAATATTTTTTTGAGATTTAACTTTGAGGTAAAACTTTTTGAGATTCAACTTTGAGGTTAAACATATTTTTGAGATTTAACTTGTAAGGTAAAACTTTTTTTTTTGTTTAGACTCAACTTTGAGGTAATTTTTTTTTTTTTATATTTAATTTTGAGGTAAAACATTTTGTTTGAAATTTATTTTCCAAATGACATCCAAAGTAGAACAAAGGATATGATTACCTCTGAAATGAACGCCTTAAGGTACCCTGACACTTGCACGAATTTGTGGAACGCATTGTCACGACTCGAGTCGTGAACTGGCGTGAACTCGTCGTGAACTGGTGTGAACTCATCGTGAACCTGTCGTGACATCGTGGCATGTCGTGACGAGAATTTTGAAATGTTCAAAATTTTGGTCACGACAAAATTTCGTGAACACGGCGCGAACTATGCGCAAACTGTTCGTGAACTCGTCAGGACGATGCAGGAAGTGCGTAAACTATGCTAAAACTATGCATGAACTCGTCGTGAACTCGTCGTGCCAGTTCGTGTCAATGTGGACAGGTGCGCTGTGATTCTGAGGTAATTTTTATTTTTTTTCATTTTCCAGTTCGTGCCACAAAATGTCACGACTTGCCACGACAAATTCGTGGCAAAAAGTCGTGCAAGTGTCAGCCTGGCATTATGCTCCAAATATATCAGGACCATCAATATTTCCCTCTGAGAAAATAGCCAACATGTTTCGGAAACTTCTTAATAATTTTCAAAATGTTTCTAGACTTAAGCGAAAAGTCGCAAATGGTATGAGATAAGTGGTAAGAAAAGCTTGTTTTTTCTTGGAAGATACCATTCAACAGTTTCAGCTAAATCTCAGTCCAAATAGGGACTTTCTTTTCTAACGTGAAATGAAAATGGACAATAAAGCAACTAATCTTTTGTGCAATGTTGAACTTAGAAAAGCAAGATCAAAGTTAAAGATGTATTCTTCCTCTCAAAATATACTCATGGTTGAATTTAATGTAGTGTGATCAGGACTGACCAAAAGAAATTACTATTTTCTGAGTTAGGAAACCTCAGTCCAAAACGGAACTTTCTTTTCCAAATAGTTTTTGAGTTAGGAAATCTAAGCCCAAAAAGGGGCTTTCTTTTCCAAATAGTTTTTGAGTTAGGAAATCTCAGTCCAAAAAGGGACTTTCTTTTCCAAATAGTTTTTGAGTCAGGAAATCTCAGTCTAGGATGGCAAGTTGGCCAGTACCAAATGGAAACAAAATTTGTAATCAAGACAAAAATAAATCACAATACATCTCTGTAGGCCATTGCCCAGTTAATAAATAATGCAATATTTACTGAAAATACTGTTGGAGACATGAAAGCAAAAATATTTGCTGTGACCTCTTTATCTAAGTAACTATGTACGGATGTTACAATTTTTTTTTTTATTCTAAACTCGGTTTTGAAAACATATTTCAACAACCTCAGAGGAGACGAGATAAAAAGCGGCAGATTTGGAAAGCACATAATTTGACCCAACAAATATGGAGGTCTGCAAAATGCAGGAGAAAGTTTTAATTGCAAAATGCCCTTCTTCGGTGATGCATGAAATCTGCTCCAAGGACAGAATAGAGGATGTTTATGACGATAATGTGGTCGCTTATTTTACGACCCTGATCTTATCAAATAACAAGGTTCTTAATTAAAATGGTGTTGACAGTAATGGAGATATAGTTTATAAGATACCATGTAGATGTGGAATGTTTTAAATTGGACAATATGGAAAATCATTAGCTAAACGAATTTCAAATCAATAGTATAATACAAAAACATATAACAAAAGTAATACCATTTGTGTGCATAATAATGTATGTAATTATCCAATTAATTGGCAACATTCACAAATTTTGTTAAAAAACACCGATTTTATAAAGAGAAGCGTCATTGAAGCAGAATGTATATTTCATAGTAAGAATATAAATTTTAATTCATCTTAAGGCATCCTTTTATTTTACACAGTATAAACTGTCAGTACAAACTTGAAAACATTAGTAATTTTTTTTTCTACTTAAGTGCTTGTCAAAGTTGTTATTACTTGTTTTCCTGTTAATTAGTAATTTTAAGTTTTATTGGTTTTATACTCATCTTAAGAGATTTTTGCCTGTTGGGTGGAAATAATATCTTATCAATTTTTTTTTATGATTCGAAGCATTTTCTGTATGTACACATATGTGTATTTAGTCTTTTCATAATAAACGCTCTAAGAAGAGGTCCAGTGGTGGACGAAAAAGCAGAAAATTTCTACATAAACACATAATCTTATATTTTTCATTATGTGGATACTATATATTTAGTCATCTTTGTCCTAAGAAAGATTATATTGGTAAACTACTAGAGAAGTAACGGACAATTTAAATAAGATATTTTAAGAACAGTAACACTAAAAAATTTATCTTACATAAACTATAAAAACTTAAAAAAAACAAGACGAAGAGAAATAAGATGGTTGCCAATGAAGTGGGTTCGTCTTGTAAAAGAAACACTGTTATGACCCTTTAAAATTTGGTATTTATTAAAGAGAGGTCTTACAAATTTCCTATGGCATATTTTGAGGAAAGTCTCGTATTGTAGGTAGTAGGATGGTCAGGGCATCAGCCACCCGTTGAGATACAACCGAAAGATAGTTATGGGGTCCTTTGACTGGCCAGACAGTACTACATTGGATAATTTTTTCTGGTTATGGTTCATTTTCCATTTGCCTACACATACACACCGAATAGTCTGGCCTATTCTTTACATACTCTCCTCTGTCCTCATACACCTGACAACACTGAGATTACCAAACAATTCTTCTTCACCCCGGGGGTTAACTACTGCACTGTAATTGTTCCGTGGCCACTTTCCTCTAGGTAAGGGTAGAAGAGACTCTTTAGCTATTGTAAGCAGCTCTTCCAGGAGAAGGACACTCCAAAATCAAACCATTGTTCTCTAGTCTTTGGTAGTGCCATAGCCTCTGTACCATGGTCTGCCAAGGTCTTGGGTTAGAGTTCTCTTACTTGAGGGTACACTTGGGCACACAATTCTATATTATTTCTCTTCCTCTTGTTTGGTTAAAATTTTTATAGTTTATATAGGAGATATCTATTTTTATGTTGTTACTGTTCTTAAAATTTTTTTATTTTTCTTGTTTTCTTTCCTCACTGGGCTATTTTCCATGTTGGAGCCCCTGGGCTTATAGCATCCTGCTTTTCCAACTAGGGTTGTAGCTCAGCAAATAATCATGATAGAAATTATGTGATATACTGAGGAATCAATAACGGAATAATCTGTTACTTTTATATTGGTAGATCCAAAAATGCATTTGGTCAAAATCTTATATGATTAACTTTTGGATGTCTTATGAAAATCCCTTCCAGATGTATTTGTACATTCTAGATATAACTGAGGTGTAATACAAAAATTATCTAGCGATTGTAAATTGACTTGGCACATTGAGGTTTCTATTTTAATCATTTCCTTTCCTTAGGCAATTTGAATTATTCGGAAATGATCATTCAAAACAAAGTTACATTGTCTTGAGAGAGAGAGAGAGAGAGAGAGAGAGAGAGAGAGAGAGAGAGAGAGAGAGAGAGAGAGAGAGAGAGAGAGATAATTTCTTTTCGTTTGTAAATTTGAATTATTCCGAACTAAACCTTCAAAACAATATACATCACCTAACGAACTAGTCATTGTTCAACAATGTTCCTCTTTTTATCAAGCCATAGAACCTCGCATCTTTACATCGCTAAGGTAAAGACTAACTAGATAAAAGTTACAGTCTTTTAACTCAGAAAAAAAGTAGTTTTTTGAGGGTTTAAATACCCGACTAAATGTTACCTATTTATTAATCCTCAAAATTCTGCCGTGTTATGTAAGAAGAGCGTCTTTCTTTTCCTCTCATTATTCCAGCCTCATGATTCTTTGGAGAGCTTCGGATAAAAGTTTAATTAGGGGATGCACTGGATGACATCAAAAAGGACACACGGCTTTTATAATTAAACCAGACAAGTGAGAGGATATCCCTTTTACCTCACAAAAGATGACGTTTATCAGTCTACGCTTTTGTTCAACGATGTGACATAATACGGTTTTCTCCGTCCGCTTTGAGGCTACAGTTTTTTCAACGAACGCAGACTGGGGACAAGATGAGAGATTTTTTTTTTTTTTAAATATAGCTGTAAGTCGTTAAACAAGTCCCTTCGCTTTAAATTAGGTTTGTTTATCTTTGTGGTGTACTACATGTGTGAGACAATATATCAAGTTTCGTTATTCATTACATTTTTTTGGTAATATATCACGTTTGTTTACATTTGCGTGCCACTCTCGTGAGACATTAAAAATGAAGGTTCTTTACCTTGGTGTATTAAGGACGTAGGATAATAAATCATATTTAGTGTACTATATCTGCGAGACATTAAATCAGTCTTTTCTACCTTTCTGAATTATGCCCATGAAATATCAAATCAGATTTCTTTACCTCGTTGGGTTACTACATGCAGAATAATTAAATCATATTTCTTATTTCACAGTAGCGTACTATATCTCTGAAACATCAAATTATCTATGTTTGTTATGTGTTAAGTCAGTGAGGCATCCAATCAGGATGTGAATAAAATTAATGTGAATAATAAGTGAAGCCTTAAATACATTTTATTAACCTTAACGTACACAATCTTAATCGTAGTGGAGTACGTTTGTGATAAATTGAATTCAATTTGATGTACTGTCTCAACCAGGTTTCTCTCCACTGCTATAGTTAATTAGACCTGTGCTACAATAAATCAGGTTCCCTCTACCTAGAGGAAAAAAGTCTTGTATAGTGAAGGCGTTTACTTCAAGATCTGATTGCTTCATCGATTTTGAAAATAAAACTGGCATCACAAAATCAAAATGGAATGAAACCTATTTAATAAAATATTGACAATAAACATCATTTGAAATGAATAAAAAATTCCAAGTAACCAGATGAAAATAAATTGTTTCACGGGGCAATGTAAACTATTGTCACGGGAGAGACAAAATGTGAAAATTTGTAAAGAAATGTTACTTCTTGAATCTTACGAACAAATTATGTTTTATAGTACACTCACTTTGTGTTAATGTCTGACGGTTTTGTTCCAAAGGTGTTACTGAATATCGTATTGAGGGATTTTGATAATATCAGGGAAAGATATAAAAGAATATATTGAGTCTTTTGTAAGAATTAACAGCTGCCAGAGAAGGATAATAGATATTAGAAAAGCTCCATGGAAAGAATTTTTTTTTTTTTTCATGAATTTACCGATGAGAACCAAAAGATTAGAAGAAGAATCTCAGAACAGAGATTCCCTTACTAGGTATGCAGTTAATTCTAATATTCAGGCCTTCTCCGTTATGAGGCTCAATACTACACAGTATCCATGAACTTTTATTCCAGCTGTGACCAAGTTGTGGAATGATCTTCCTAATCGGGTAGTTGAATCAGTAGAACTTCAAAAGTTCAAACTTGTAACAATTGTTTTTATGTTGAACAGGCTGACATAAGTCTTTTTATAGGTCATATATGAAATATCTGTTTCGTTGCTACTGTTTTTAACATATTTTATTAATTGTTGATTATTTCTCATATCGTTTATTTATTTCCTTATTTCCTTTCCTCATTGGACTATTTTTCCCTGCTGGAGCCCTTGGGCTTATAGCATCTTGCTTTTCTAACTAGGGTTGTAGCTTAGCTAATAATAATAATAATAATAATAATAATAATAATAATAATAATAATAATTAAGGCATCTGGAGACATTGATATGACCTTACCCCCCACAAAAAGGGATTACTAATCCCATTGAGGCGATTTACATGATCATGGAACGCCCCAAAAGGATTACAGAGTCTTAGGAAGGAATTTTAATGAAGTTACATGAAAATTAAAACGTGATCTATTTTGGGACCTGGATTTTAGAACTTCTTGCCAAGACCTATTAGCAGTTTTGGCCCATGTCACGAGATTTCGTTTTTGGTCGCCTGATCATTATCCCGATGAAGCAGAAGGAAACTTTTGGACCAGAAGGGAATTTTAGGGAAAGAAAACTCACTTTTGTGCTGAAGATTATGGTCAGCACTTTTGTTGAAACTCACCCATTAGCGTTTATAAGTCTGTCATGAGTCTTTTTATTTGTTTATATAGGAAATATTTGGTTTAATGCTGTTATTGTTTTTTAAAATACATTATATTAATTGTTCATTACTTCTCATATCGTTTATTTATTTCCTTTACGCAGTGGGCCATTTTCCTCTGTTGGAACTCTTTGGGATTATAGCATTTTCCTTTTTTAACTAGGGTTGTAGCTTACCTGGTAATATATATATGTATATATATATATAGTATATATATATATATATATATATATATATATATATATATATATATATGAAGGCATTTATATATAAGCATACATACGCGTACATATGTGTATATATATATATATATATATATATATATATATATATATATATATATGAAGGCATTTATATATAAGCATACATACGCGTACATATGTATATATATATATATATATATATATATATATATATATATATATATATATATGTATATATATACATATATATATATAGTATATATATATATATGTATATATATATATATATATATATATAAATATATAACGTAAAATATACATATGCAGATATATATACACATAAGACTACATATATACATATACAAATATAAATAAATATATATACACATAATATTTATATATAAATACATATATAAGTACGTGGTTTGTAGTAACCCTAGTCACCATTGATGAAAAATAGAAATGCTTTTTCCTAATCGCACCTTTTCAGGGTCGGGATTAATTCTATACCTTTCTCTTATTCTTATTTTTTTAGTTTTATGTGTTCTGGGGAAGATGCCAAAAAGGTTTAGTATTATATTTAGGAAGTGCACGCATAAAAGGAATTTCATTCACCTAATGAGGTTATTAGAAAAATTAGTTAATGGGAATTTTAGATCTAAAATTTAAAAATTTCTACAAGAACAATATCAACTGCTATAAATTCTCCCGATTTATAGCTTAATGTATATAAA
Source organism: Palaemon carinicauda (assembly GCF_036898095.1). Lineage (NCBI taxonomy): Eukaryota > Metazoa > Arthropoda > Malacostraca > Decapoda > Palaemonidae > Palaemon > Palaemon carinicauda. Next base: position 52,473,694 of record NC_090735.1, read on the forward strand.
GGAAACACGGAAAAGCGCTTGCAAAA
>NC_090735.1:52476219-52491219 GCF_036898095.1 Palaemon carinicauda
AACGGAATATGCAATGGATGATAAAATATCAATGGGAGCAGAAAGGATTAACGAGGTGGAATAATTTAAATATTCAGGAACTATTATCTCTAATACAGGATATTTAGAATCAAAGTTTAGTGAAATATCGAAAAAAAGCAAATCAGACAATGGCTTGGTTGAGTAAAATTTGGAAATCAAATAGCTTGAAATCACAGATAAAAATCAGACTATATATCACTTTAGTGAGATCGGTGTTACTGTCTGGACATGATTCGTAGTATGACAATCCAACAATATCGAACAGATTTAGTAGATATCAGTACTAAGCCCTCAGAAGAATATTGGAAGTCAAATGGCAGGACAGGATTACAAATGACACTATAAGAGAGATTACTGGAGTGCCATATGTGGATGAGATCATGGTGAGGGGCAGAAGGAGATGGTTCGAGCATGCTCTTCGTACTCCCCGAGAGAGATTAGTTAACCAAACTTCAACTGAGCCCCAAAAGGTACTAAAAGAGTTGGAAGACCCAGGCCTACATCGCTGTGGACTATGAAGCGTGAAATAGGAGATGATGAATGGAGAAGTATTGATTTAAAAGCTCAAAATTGAGACAACTGGCGAAACCTAACCGAGCCCTTTACGTTAATAGGCGTGGGAGATGATGATGATGATGATGAAGATATATATATATATATATATATATATATATATATATATATATATATATATATATATATATATTTATATATATATATATATATATATATATATATATATATATATATATATATACAGTTTCTTATATATATGCGTAAGTGTATTCCCGTTTGATTAGGTATATTTTCCCAAATTAAAGAAAAAAGTGAAAGCTAGTATTTTCAGATTAAATACAATAGTTTAATATCAGAAATAGGACATATCTTTATAATCCTTTTCATCACTTGTCTTTGATGTTTATGTAATTCTCAATACATATCGGTATTTCATCCGGAATTATGAATTATGAAATCGGTAGTTATCGTTCATCAAAACTTATAAATAGCTATTTACAAAATATATATCTTGTAATATTTTGTTTGGAAGATATATATTTTGTCTCTTTCCATCCGTTTTTCAATAAGCCTTAAAAGGCCTTGGAGACGAGATAAAATATAAAAAGACGAGAAGAGATTTTTTAAAACCCTTGATGGAACACAATATGATTAAAAAAAAATTTTCTGCGTTTAGTCTTTCCTACTACTAAATTTGCATATGTTTTTATCCTTATACGATTTTTCTCGTGAGTCTAAATTGACGGAGCTTTGAAGTGTTACAATCTTCAACTGGATTTCCAGAATTACATTTTAGCAGCTTTTTACAAAATTAACTTAGGCAAACTAATCTTGCGCAAACTCTTTGCAGGGTTATTCGCATAATTATTCAAATGCATTTACTTTCGCGTTAGATAGAATTTGACGGTATGTAAAGAAAGACGATACAGACTATATAAACAAATCTAACCAAACCACTAAAGACCAAAATGGAGAAAAATATTTCTTTTAGGTGAATTTTAACATATGTATATTTCACATTTACATTTTGTTTCATGAATTTTGAATGTAAAATTTCAAGTAATACGAATATTTCTTTTTAATGAATGAACTTTTCACTTCCTAGGAATAAAAACCATTCACGGATCAACATGGCTGTATAATGTCAACAAGAATGCATGGTTAAGAATTTTAGTATGTTTGATCTTTAATATAAAATCAAAATTCTCATCCGGGATTTCTATATAAACATTATCACCTCATATTTCTATTGTCCTATTGAACAAATGATAAAGATTCTTCATGAACTCTAAAGTAAAATTTTCTTTTGTAAGAATTTCTCTATTTTAACAGAAAGAATGAACTGAAAATAACCTTATCTTAAACTCAATAATATTTCAACTCTACGTAAAATGTATTTTTTCCCTGACACTATAAAAAAATCACAATTGCTTAAAATATTACAATTACAATTACTGCGCCTTACCTTAGATACAAAATGTAGTTTGGTTCTTCCCAAATTACTATTTTTTTTTCGTTCAGAGACAAAACCTGTCTTTGTTACCCCCACTCAACCTTGACCACTGTCAACTTACATCTGTAAAGACGTAGTATTATGAAAAAGAAATCATATTAAAAGAAAAAAAAAGAGAAAATCTGAAAATAGCCTATTCTACAACATCCGTTATGACGGTTTAACCCAGTAATTACCACATGTAAATACCACGTGTAAATATTTTGTACATTGTTACTCTACTGTACTGGTAAATTAAAAATGTTGTTTACTTGATAACTTTGCTGTTTATATAAGCTGTCCTACTTAAATATTTCCAGGAATTTAATAATGAAATTCCTATTCAATTATCCAACTTAATGCAACGCTGCCCTATGTCATGCATACATTAACACATTTTGCTTACGCCAAGGACCATAATCATCAATTTAATGCTTTCAACAAATGAATTCAGAACAGCCAACGGAACTTAAATAACCTAAATGAAAACTTGTATATTGTGCCTAAATATGATAAAAGGATTCATAATCAAACAATATATTTTAACTTTACTTAGATAATAGGTTCTAATGAAATTAAAAACAAGATAATAACTGAAGTAAAATCATCTTTCAATAAACGATCAAAATAATTAATTATCAAAAGGTAATTTTTTATCCAATTCTATTCCACCTTCTCTTATCATGGAATCTTTACAATCCGTCTCTACCTTTTTCTAAACCACTACATTAATCACAGAGAACGAAACAGGCGGAAAAAAATATTCTTTGTATCAAATGAAGAATGTTTCCACGTATTTATTTGGTCTGAGGCAAGAATGGGGATAGGTGTTTTTTGCTAATTTGGGTATGGTGAATTCAAATTTATAAATAGTTTTTCTCTATCACCTCTAGTTTTCTGGCTTTTAAATAGTCTCATTTTAGTATAAACAGGGAATATATGTGCAGATTTCAAGAGTTGCAGCAGCTTATAACAGATAAAACGGGATAGATAAAGAACACTGATTGAATCAATATACTTGGATGACACAATTCATAGTACCACAGACAGTCTAAAGTGTGTGTTTTTAGAAGATCTGGTGTATTTTGCCTCCGGGATGTTACGCAAGAGCATCCGGCAGAAGTCTCCCATCATACCGGGGTTCCATTTGCCTTGATAGTTGCTCTCCATCTTCGTAATGTCTTGGTGGAATCTTTCTCCATGCTCATCACTCACTGCTCCAAGGTTTGGCAGGAAGAAGTTGTGGTGGGAATGGAGAAAATGAATCTTGAGTGACATTCGGCACCCCATATCCTCGTAAGACTTTAGCAACTTTTCAATACGGGCTTGGTAATCTGGTACGCGTATGTTACCAAGGAAGCCACTACAGACTGACTTGAATGCTTCCCATGCTCTCAGTTCCTTTAAGTTAAGAAGCTCCTCAAAATCAGTATCCTTCAGCACTTCTCGGATCTGAGGTCCAACAAAGATGCCCTCTTTGAGCTTAGCAGCACTAACACCTTGGAACACAGTAGACCAGCGTTGGAAGGCAGCACCATTTTTGTCCAACGCCTTCACGAAATTCTTCCTCAAACCAAGCTTGATGTGAAGAGGAGGAAGAAGCACCTTATGTCCACCAGAGGATTCCCCTTGAGGCTGTGTTCGCCAGGAACAAAAGTGATTCTAGATCCCCAGTCTTTCTGCTTGTAATGCTGGGATACAGCTCGACTATCCCAGAGACAGAGAAAACAACAGTACTTTGTGAAGCCCGCTTGCTTACCCATAAGAATACCAATGACCTTGAGGTCCCCACACAGACTCCATTGGTACTCGCTGTACTTAATAGCTTCTAGAAGAAACTCCATACTGTCATAGAAGTCCTTTAGATGGACAGAGTGTGCAATGGGAATGCTGGGATATTTTTTACCGTTGTGCAGAAGCACAGCCTTGAGACTTCGTTTGGAAGAGTCTATGAAAAGACGCCAGTCTAAAGGATTATGTGGCAAACCAAGGAACATGAACAAGTCAGGTAAGTTTGTGCAGTAGCACAACTTGTTTTCCATGTCGAAAAAGGAAGCAAGGTCTTTGTTCCGATTCCTGAAACTGGTGATCCTTACATCTTCCTGGACTAGGTTCCACTGTTTAAGCCGAGAAGCCAAGAGCTCTGAGTGCTGTTTTGACAGATAAAAATCACGAGCAAGATCATTCAGGTGTTCTTGCGTGATCCAGTGTGGCTCGTTGCCACTTGTTCCTGAATATGTAGACTCAATATCTTCCAAAGATATTGACTCGGCAGAATCCTCCCTTGAAGGCATTTCTTCATCTGCTGAGGAAAGAAGATCCTTATTTACTGGAGGTGTGGGTACAGGAAGATCATCTGAATGGGGAACAGGTCTCATAGCAGATGGAAGGTTGGGATATTTGATCTTTTTCCTAGAAGATGCATTGAAACCAGTTATATTAGTTAAACAAAAATAACAATCATCTGCGTAGCTTCGGGGCTCTCTCCAAACCATTGGGACTGCAAAGTTGAAAGCCGCTTTCTTGCCATTAAACCATGCAGTTAGTCCATTGTAGCAGGGTTTACAACAGATGTGTGGAGCCCAAGACTTGTCCTGATCACCAACTTTACAGTCAAAATAGTGAAAGTAGGCGGTTCTGAGGAGGGAAGTGATGGTTCGATGCTGTGCAACTGTTGTGAAGTCTCCACACACGTAGCAGAAAGAGTTGGCCTTGTTGAGGCATCCTCGATTTTTTGACGTGCTTGAAGCCATTGGAGAATCTGAAAATATAACAAAGTAAAACTAAATCATAAGCAAGGTAATAAAATGTGCATTGGAAAATGTAATACTAATACTTAGCTACCCAAAAGATGTGTAACACGATAGTTGAGGGAGACCAACCTCCTGCGCCACCTGCGAGACAACCTCTTCCAATGACTGCCAGAGCACTACTGAGAGTGTATTGAGACCTGCTGCCCTAACTGCCAAAATCCGTCTTGATATATAATTATATATATATATATATATATATATATATATATATATATATATATATATATATATATATATATATATATAATGTAATGCAATCACTTACATTTAGTGCATAATAACAAAAAGATAAGCCATAAGTCTCACAATATTAGAATTAACCCTGAATGCATATACGCCTTTATATACCGTATATGCACAAAATGCACACTATGCATATCTAAAGAAAACTAGAGGTGATGAGTAAAAACGGATTTCAGATTTGAATTCAGCACTCCCAAATTAGGTAAAAACGGGTATTTATGTGCTTGCCTCAATTTCTTTGTAAACCAGTGAATTATCTAACAGTAGTGTACTCCAGCCGTCAAAAATCACACAAATTGTGGTTTCCGAGTTATACCTCTTAGGGTTCACCTCTAACCAGATATGGCTACTCCCTCCCTCTCAGAGTACGACTACTCCCTCACCCTCAACAGAGGAACGGGTAAAGACCGATTAGTTACACGTCTGCCAATGCAGCTGAGCATGGTCGGAGAATTTATATATATATTTATATATATATATATATATATATATATATATATATATATATATATATAAATTATATATATATATATATACGTATATATTCATATATATATATTTACAAATATTATATATATATATATATATATATATATTTATATATATATATATATATATATATATATATATATATATATATATAGGCTATATATACATATTTATGTATATATATATATATATATATATATATATATATATATATGTGTGTGTGTGTATAATATATATATATATATATGTATATATATATATATATATATATATATATATATATATACATATACTGTATACATTATATATATATACATGTATATACATGTATATATATATATATATATATATATATATATATATATATATATATATATATATATATATATATACAGTATATGTGAGAGAGAGAGAGAGAGAGAGAGAGAGAGAGAGAGAGAGAGAGAGAGAGATCCGTTTTTATGTAGTGATAGGCACATGTTGTAACTCCTAGATAACAATTTTATCCCAGAAAAGCAACGATATTTCTTAATTATAATTTAGAGAACATTTTCTGTAATATTTGGAAATTATTTCCAGTAACCATTATTTATTAATATTTCAATCTTATGAAGGTATTTCTAATGTGTCTTTTCAGTGGCGGATTAAACTTATTTTATAGTAATATTAATCTCTGATAGACGAGAATATACTTCCCAAAATCTGTAATTCGAAAGAGCAAGAAGTAATCATGTAAACGGATGTTTGTTATGCCCCTAGGCTTAACATTTCTAATTCCTTCATTGGTATCGTACGTAATTATTCAGGGACATTCTGGGGCAATCTCCATTATTCCATTATTCTTATGCTTTCTTTAATAATCCTACGTTTCTGAATTTTTTTGGGAATCTTTTACTCTGATCGTAATCTTTAATAATTCTACGTTTTTTAATTATTTTGGAATCTTTTATTCTTTTAGTCGTAATTTTGATCTTTTATTTGTAAGTACAGAGAATCTCATATGAAGTTATTAGTGGCTGAAATTAAATAATATTTATATCATATAACTTCGTGTCTTTATGCTATGTAATGCCACTATTATGTTTAATAAATCTGATACGAATTCATGAATATTAGATTCATATCTCAGGCCAAGGGTTATAAACTGCATATCCCTTAGTCCAATATGTTGTCTGGGTGATGTTTATGATTCCACTGTCTTGGGTTAGAATTCTCTTGCTTGCGGGTACACTCAGGCACACCATTCTATCTGTTTCCTTATTTCCTGTCCTCACTGAGCTATTTTTCCCTGTTGGAGCACTTGGGGTTATATTATCCAGTTTTCCAACTAGGGCTGTCTTAATAATAATAATAATAATAATAATAATAATAATAATAATAATAATAATAATAATAATAATAATGGAGTAATAAAGAACACAGTTTTCCCAGGGGAAAATTATTCCTTTAACCTTGGTCGTGGAATGTATTTTAACACAAAAATAGATATTAAATAGATACTCATTATATTCGTTAATTAACTGCAGAAACTACGCCTTTTTTCGCACAACAAATGTTAATTATGCAGATCTTTGTTCACATTTGCAAATTGTTAGTTCGTGTCTTGTGCCAATGAAATTTTACATCGAAAATTACTTTTTTGCTTATGGTCATCTATGTAACTTTGAGTTTAAATTCATAAATATTTCTTGTTAATTGTTGGTCATTAGAATAAAAAAAAAGCCTCCATCTTCTTATATGTAGATTATAAGCTATAAATATCTTTCAAGTCTTAAAAATTAGTGCCATTCTGATGTTCTAATTCTATTTATTTTCCCGTAACAATCGAAATATCATGGAATAGTGATTAGAATCTCTGGAATATGTAATACCTTGTAGTAATAAGAGCTAAAATCCATCCTAAGGTTTTCCTGGAATCCTCATTAGTGTATCCAAGCGAGCTGGATGTATTTTTTTCTCTTTTCACCTAAAGTTAGAACGCTGATGATGGGCCTTGGGTAGTGACTGTAGGTTGGTCCCAGACAACTGTTTACACATCCAGCAACGTAGAACTTTTAGAAGAATAATAATGAAAAATAATGCTATTGATTCCGTTGTGTGTGTTGGTTGCTGATTTCTTATCCTCAACGAATAAAGCTGCAGTATTTTGTACACAATCTGACTTAAGTTCATCCGTTGTAACATGCGTTTTAATGTTACGCCTTTTTACCAATTTCACTCAATTTCATTCAAGTTTAGCGAAACTAAGCAGCCACTCGATTAATAATTTGTTTACTAACACTATCTTTCTTCCTTTATGATAACAATTGTACTAAAAATAGATACCTTAACGTGGTGAAACGGATTACGTATCGCCATTATCAACAAAGCTGTGCTAGCCAGGGTCACCCATACTACGTTGGTTTGCTGTGAGCGATCTAACTAAAGTCTTCCACCATCTCAAATCTGCTGTGGCAAACGTGTTGAATCTGTTGATGAAAATGGCCAAACTCCAGAGATGACAAAGAACATGATTAAGGTCTATCCAGCAGAGGACTAGATACTGCTGCATTTGTTGTATATCAATTTAGTGAGGTCAATGCTACTGTATGGACATGAGTCATGGTATGACAATGACACAATGTCCAACAGATTTTGTAGATTTGAGAACAAATCCTTCAGAAGGATATTGGGAGCGAACTGACAAGACATGATTAGAAATGAAACTATAAGAGAGATTACTCGAGTGCCATAAGTGGATGAGGGATAGATGGTGAAGGTTTGGTCATGCCTTTCGCTCTCCCCATGAAAGATTAGATCACCAAAAATATGAATGGGCCCACCAAGTCACTATAAGAGTTGGAAGAACCAGGCCTGCATGGCTGAGGACTAAGAAGCGTGAGTAGGAGTCTAGGAGATGATGAATGGAGAAGTATTGATTTAAAAGTTCAAGGTAGAGAAATCTAACAGAGGCCCTTTGTATCCACAGGCGTAGGAGATGATATACATATATATATATATATATATATATATATATTATATATATATATATATATATATATGCAAGTATACAGTATATACATAAGAATGTGGCGAGTATTGTATGATTTATATAATGGATGTAGGTGAAAGAATATGACTCACTCGTATTTATACGATTTTAATACATACCTACCTGAATGTATGTGAATATATCTATATACAGTATGTACCTATTTATCTATATATATATATATATATATATATATATATATATATATATATGTATATATATACATATATATATATATATATATATATATATATATGTATATATATATACATATATATATATATATATATATATATATATATATATATATATATATAAGTATGTGAGGGTAAGATATCCAATTTTCTTTATCCATTGTTGTTAGGTAGATTAAAATAATATGAGGGTAACATTTTTGTGGGTGAAATCACAGCACAACAATTAGGGTATTAAGAAAAACGAAAATTAAAGTGGCTCATGTCAATTTTAATGATTTATTTATTTAGCTGATATATATATATATATATATATATATATATATATATATATATATATATATATGTATGTATATATATATATATATATATATATATATATATATATATATATATATATATATATGAGAAAGAGAGAGATAGGTCCATTTTAGGTCATATTGCACACTTACTGTATCTCTTATTATCATTATTATTATTTTTATTATTATTATTTTTATTATTATTATTATTATTATTATTATTATTATTATTATTATTATTATTATTATTATTATTATTATTATTATTACCATAGTTGGAAAAGCTAGATACTATAAGCCCAAGGGCTCCAACAGGGTAAAATAGCCCAGTGAAGAGAGGAAATAAGGAAATAAACAAACTATATGCGAAGTAATGAATAAAGAACAAGAATATCTTATGATGGATGACAACATTAAAATAGATCGCCAGTTATATAATGAAGAAAATCTGATGGTATTTGTCACTCTGCTTGTAATTTCTCTTTATCATAACTGGAGAAATCTATATCAATATGATGAGAGAACGACGCATTCACGTGGTAATGAATTATAAGGGAGCCTCGAATCGCCGAAATTATGGGCCAATTTTCTCTCTCTCTCTCTCTCTCTCTCTCTCTCTCTCTCTCTCTCTCTCTCTCTCTCTCTCTCTCCTCTCTCTCTCTCTCTCTCTCTCTCTCTTTATGGGGTTTATTCAATTTTATTTTTGAATATTTTTAATATAAAAAATATTCATTGATATTCATTCTGAAATACTTATTTTTTTATATTAATCCTGAAGTAAGTATTATTCATCTCAAGAACAATCAACGTAGTAATACCATTATATAGATTCATTCATAATGAGATTTTTAAATGAAAAGGCAATATCTGTATTCCTGGATATTTCCAACTTTTTGCCGATATTATGGACAAATTTCCCTGCAGCTTTTTATATTCGGATTTCTCTCTCTCTCTCTCTCTCTCTCTCTCTCTCTCTCTCTCTCTCTCTCTCTCTCTCTCTCTCTCTCTCTCTCTCTCTCTCAAAACAATCAACGGAGTAATACTATTATATGAATATATTCATTATCAGATATTTTAATGAAAAGACAATATTTGCATTCCTGGATATTTCTATCCATTTTATATTTTTCATATAATATCCTTTTATTAGATTCAGCCCGCGACGATGGCTTTTGAAAATGGGGTTCACTCTTTGTATCTTGGACTTTTGAAACTGATATTGGAAACAGATCCTGAAATTTGTACCCGAAAAGAAATTAAAGTATATAATGAAATTCTATTTATTTTCCATCTCTTCCCGACACTGAGAACCTAATAATACATTTCCTTTATTATCTTCCAATAATTAGATATTATATAATTTTTATAGATTATTATATATTCAATCGTTAGATGCATAATATTACTTTTATCAATATTTTTTTATTTAGTTTATGAATATTTCATTTATATTTCTATCGAGTTCATTCATATTTAAATCGATTAATGATAATAACTTCTTAGTGTATAATTATCGATTTGAACAACTGAGTAAATTCTGTATTTCAATTGTCATTTATTCTATTTCAATAGGAAATTGTTTGTAAATACTCGAAGTGATTTTCTCTCCTCCTCCTCCTCCTCCTCCTTCTTCTTCTTCTTCTTCTTCTTCTTCTTCTTCTTCTTGTTCTTAGGATAGCAGGAATCAATGAATTTGTGTAAACTTATTTCTGAGTGCAATATTTTATTTACTTGTTCATGTATTGACGTAGTTTTAAATTTTAGCTGGATTTTCAATATTTCTGTATTTTTGTTGGTTAAAGACATTTCCGCAATGGAGTGAAAGATGTTTAATTTTATTTAAACTTGATATAATTTAAAAATTGTTTAATTCAACATAATACTAAGTAGGATTAAAACAAATTTCATATCATTAGAATTTTACTATAATACCAATCACACAAAAAGGTATGAAATAATCCTAAATATGCATAGCATATTTTGGGTATTTTAGAATCCGAACTTGTTTATCAATGAATATTTTATATATGTTGGATAAGTTTATCAATGAATATTTTACATATTTTGGACAAGTTTATCAATGAATATTTTACATATTTTTATCAATGAATTTAGTTGTACATTTTACAACTAAATTTGAACAAACTAATATAGACAAGTCTATAAAACATTTATACTTTATCTATATTCTTTCTATTTTTAATAATATATTTCCCTACGGATAAATTTATTTAGAAGAAAATAATGAAGCGGAAGAAATAATAAAAAGATGATAAAATCAATGGTTGGGAATAAAGAGATTTCACTCAAACTTTCCCAGTCTTGAGAGAATTTTAGTCTCTCTCTCTCTCTCTCCTCTCTCTCTCTCTCTCTCTCTCTCTCTCTCTCCTGTAAATATATATATATATATATATATATATTATATATATTATGTATGTATGTATGTATGTATGCAAATATATTGAAAAAATATTTTATTTATACTTTTAACCTTAGTAATAAATCATAGTTTAATTCAATTAACCTTAGTTTATTGAGGCAACTTTAAAACCAATACTAAAGGGCTTAGAGGGAATTTATTTCATAACCAGGAATAATCCATTAAAGTGATTTGATTGTAAATTCAATCGTGCAGTGAAGTTTATCGGATAATCCATTCAGGTCAACGTGTTCAGAGATAGCTTATCTTATTACATAGGTCGGAGTTATCAAAGGGTCTTAAAAATGATTACCACTAAGTCTCTATATCCGTAAGAATTGTATATTTTACCCTTTCTGTGTGGGGATACCTTAATGGCTAAAAGGGTTTAGGGATCGCCATGATCAGCAAATCTGTACTAGACAGGGCCACCCATACTAAGGTGGTTCGCTGTGAACGATCAGACAAAAGTATCCCACCATCACCAATCCACACTGGACAGCGTGGTGATGAAATCTGGTTAAACCCCAGACATGAATTGACATGTCTGAGGTCTTTATCCTACAGTGGACTAGAAACGGCTTAATTTTTAATTGTATATTTCAAGTATTTATCCCAATTGTAAAGATTAATAAGATTTTTAATGTGTGTAAACTTTTGCGTAAATAGAATTGTGGTTGTTTAGTAGAATTATCACATTATTCAAATTTCTCTGTCTCTCTCTCTCTCTCTCTCTCTCTCTCTCTCTCTCTCTCTCTCTCTCAAGATAAAAATTTCAGTTCAAGAGTTTACTCTCTGATTAGTGAAGTAAAGATAAAGATATTTGCTGTGACTGTTTTAAGGTTTTAAGTCATAATACTCTCGCACCTATTCAATAATCTCAAATACAACAACAACAACAACAACAACAACAACAACAACAAATGCAGCCGTTTCTAGTCCACTGCCGGACAAAGTCCTCAGACATGTCCTCAGTTATGCCTAGGGTTAGGGCATTTTTATCATCACACTCTTCATTGTGAGTTGGTGATAGTGGAAACTATCCTTATTACTCACAGCAAACCAACCTAGTATGGACTGCCCTAGCTAAGTATTATGAAACGTAATTGATACATTTATTCTAATAACCTGGGTCACGACATTATCTCCTTTATTGTTGTGGTAGTCTATTGGAAAGGTCCATGTCTAGCGATCTGCTAGACTAGGTTTTAAAACCCGTTCATGGTCGATAGTTGCTGACAGTATTTGCATCCTCACCATCCATGTGAACTAAGATCTGGATGATTAGTTGAGCTTATAGGTCTACATGCTGAGTAATGAGCAGCAATGGCCCGGACCTCCCTGGCCCTAGCTTGAATGGAGAGAAGGCTTGGACGTTGGTCATATGCAGTTATGGGTAGTCTCTATTGCATTGTCCTTCTAGGCCATTGTCATGTCTCTTGTCTCTGCCATCCATGAACAACTTTTAAACCTTCAGATAGCCATTGTCTGAATTGCTTTACTGCATTGTCTGATTCTCTTTGGCCTATCAATCTTTGTCCTTTGTTAGTGTGATGTGCTTTGAAAGTTTTCCTTGGTAGCTTCAAAGAACAAGTCTAGCACAAGATACAAAATAATATTTTTTTTTTCTATTTGCCGTATCTCATGTTCATAGCTTTGGCGCTGTATTCTTTGGCTTTCTTTATATAAGTTTATTTTTATTTTTATTTTATAACTGTTTCTGTGATAAAATACTGAAGCATCTGTGTAAATATTTGGATATTTCGTCTTTTTATGAAGTAGCACTAAAATGTTCATTTAGATAAAATTTTGACATTAAATGTACCCACATTTATTCTTAAAGACAAGACTAAATAAAAGGAAATACCCTAGACACTGACCATTTATTACTATTATTATTATTATTATTATTATTACTTGCTAATCTACAACCCTACTTGGAAAAGCAGGATGCTATAAGCCCAAGGTCTCCAACAGGGAAAGTAGCCCAGTGAGGAAAGGAAATAAGGAAAAAGTACTAGAGAGGTTTAAGAGCAATGATAAGATTAAAATAAATCTTTCATATATAAACTATAAAAAATACCGCACTCTCCACCCAAGCTAGGACCAGGGAGGGCCAAGCAATCGCTGCTGATGACTCAGTAGGTAGATCTATTGTCATCTCCATCCCTAACTCACAAGTTTGGGGAGATGGAAGACAGTACAAGAAACTTTTGAGCTTGTGCAGGTCTCGAACCCCCGTCCATCAGATCGCTAGGCAGGGAGGTTTCCAATAGGCCACCACAATCACATACAAACATATAGAAGTTAATTTAAGGTCAATTTCTTATCACCAGTACAAACAATTACCAATTTCCCCATCGAAACAACCTCGTTTTTATGAAATAAATTGAAATTTCCAAATATCTTTAAAATCATCCCTTAGAAACTCATCTGAGAGGCCAGGAATATTTTTGCACATGATACTCATGAGAGATTTCAATTTAAGGAATCATCTCGTGGTTTTACTTGTTTAAAATAATTCAATTTATATGGAATTCAAATTTGATACTTGTATTACGTGATAAGATTTTCCTATGAAGACTACATAAAGAACTGTTTGGTTTTATCAAGTAACGTAAAATATGAAACTACTTGAAATATAATTTTCAGGGGAGGAAAATCCTTTATAATATCTGTCAAGATGGAACCATCAGCAGCGGTACTTTTTTTTTTTAAGTATCAATTTCCACTCGTGGCTTCCAATATCTATGTCTAGCTGTACACACACACACACACACACACACACACACACACACACATATATATATATATATATATATATATATATATATATATATATATATATATATATATATATATATATATCGCGTTTAAATTCATGACATGTATCCCTTCCCCTCACACAACCTCACCGTAAAATAAACTCAACAAAATATAAAATCAATCAGTGATAACCGAAATTGAAACTCGCTAAGAGCTGGCATTGAACCAATAGCATCCTGTTTTTCCAATTAGGGTTGTAGCTTAGCAAGTAATGATAACGATAAGAATAGAGTCAATTATGGTGTATAAACCTCTTGTATCTCCATCCGATATAAATTAAAAGCTTTTAAAGCATCATAAAAGACAACAATGATTTTTTACGAGTCTCTCGTGTATGTTTTTAGAGTCCGGTGCACTAAGTAATAAAAGCCAAGTCTCTCAGATTGCATAAAGCCTTTGAAAGGGTGAAAGACGCAAAGCGATAAAACATCAAATGAAAGGACCAAGTAACGAGACATCCCGTAGAGGAAACAAAGGCAAATGACCCAGATTAATGATTCCATCAAATGTATTACGAAGCATTTTGGGACAAAGGGAGACAAAGGGAAACGGCCAATTCTTCCATTTCTTTTTCCTTGTTGGGTTATTGGGTAAAAGTATCAGGGAGTGAAACAGGTGATGAAAGCATTTGGTATTTGTGAAAAAGAATATCTT
>NC_090735.1:52496219-52503719 GCF_036898095.1 Palaemon carinicauda
AATTGTATCAATGTATTTTCTTTGTTTATATATTCTTTTTGTGTTTGAGAGTGTATAAGCATGGGCATAATAGTTTTGTTAAGGTTTTGATAAACACGCGGTCACCATATGTAACCAAAATTGAGGATTATTGAGATTACTGTACATGTCCATTAATCTAAGAAACGTGATAATTATGCATATTTTATACATTTAGTTTTATCTCATGATACTTATTAATGTTTGTAATACCACATGCTCTTTAATATGACACATGTTGAATCTAGATGTATTTGTTAGTTTCCCATAAGTACAGGTCTACTTGTCATACGTAAGATGTAAGGTGTAATCTTAATTTTCTTATGAAACAAAGTAATTTCGGTTAACATTTTCATAATTCATGCAAACATTTCATATATATATATATATATATATATATATATATATATATATATATATATATATATATATATATATATATATATATATAACACAGACATATACTTTTGACAATCTTTTACAATCAGATGTTCCCTGACTGTAGTTCCCAGTACGTAGTACTATGTATTAATGCTAATCAGCCTTGCTTTATCCATCATAAAGCTCAATACCTCACTGTATTCTAAAAGGGTTGTATTCCAGCTATGGCCAGATTGTGGAATGATCAGTGTACCTAATCTGGTGGTTGAACTTCAGAAGTTCAAATTAATTGGAAATGATGTCAAATAGGTTGACATAAGTATATACCACTGATCTATTTTAGAATAGTTACTGATTTTAATAAGTATATAATTATTTTTGGAGACATATATCATATATAGTTTATTAATTATTCCTTTATTCTTGCATTCGCTGTTGGAGCCCTACCGTGTGTATATATATATATATATATATATATATATATATATATATATATATATATATATATATACATATATATATATATATATATATATATATATATATATATATATATATATATATATGTGTGTGTGTGTGTATGTGTATGTGTGTGTGTGTAGCCAAGAAAAGAAAAATAGAGATTAGGGTTGGTACCTTAGTCTTATTGGCGTCACATATGGCCTAAGTACTATATCTGACCAAGTCTTCACTTTTCTTTTCGTGGCTATAGTACATAGGCCTGTGCTTATCACGTGTTAGCTGCCGTAATTTCTACACACACACACACACACACACCATTCCCTTATCATATCCCAACCGTTGAAGCCATGATCATTAGAATGCATTCTCTAATATACCTTTTATGTACGAAAACCTTTATTTGTCGAAATAATCTTATTTATGGCATAATATTCCATCATACTTCCCTTATAGACAGACATGAAAGCCATTTAACGGTTTGGGAAATCCCGGTAGGTTTGTGATCATTACGTTAAGTTCCCTTGATCTCCCAGACATACCTCTCTCTCTCTCTCTCTCTCTCTCTCTCTCTCTCTCTCTCTCTCTCTCTCTGTACTACCTCGTTGGCTCTGAGGATGATAATCTTCCGAAGGGGCTCTGCCCGTAATGACACTAAATGGTACAGATACCACAAGGCACAAGTGGGTTGGTTTGAAAGTGGGTTGGAAGGGTGGGGGGGGGGGGGTTGTTAAGAGTAACGCTCGCTCGGGGAATTAATGTTAAACAAACACTTGTTCCTAATGCATTTGGTTCGGAGGCATCGAAGATCGCTTGCCTCTGTTATATTATCTTAAGTTTATTTAGGGCAAGAAAAAAAAAGGTTATTCGAGCCACGTGTCGATCTAGACAACCGGTTACTTGTTCTGTTGGTCGAAGGTGTATTAAGTCATCTCTCTCTCTCTCTCTCTCTCTCTCTCTCTCTCTCTCTCTCTCTCTCTCTCTCTCTCTCCATGATGACTGTGTCATCTGGAAAGTTCTCCATAGGTTAATCACACCAGTAAGTATGAAGCATAGAAAATAAAAAGTATATGCATATAATGGTCATTCTTTTTAATAAGAACTTACTTTTTCAATATGGTGGAAGAATAATGATATTCCTTCTTATTTTGTAAGCTTAGAAGTTATCAGCCTCCATGTTCAATTTGTACATTTTAGTAGCACAGGGAGTAATAAGAGTGCTATTTTGTGACGTAATCATCAAATTTGTTCTATTTGATAATCAATTTGATAATGTTACCCTTCATCTGTTGTAATATAAAACTACTCTGCAACATCCTTCAAAGTAATGAAAATTCAAAAACAAGGAGAACCGTTAGTCTACATTAAACAATGAAAAGTTAGAAGCCGGGTAACATGTTTACGTAATTGTTGGCGGTTGGTCAAATTATCCTACTTTGATATGATATTTCCCAGCGGTGTTGACGCTTTGTTTCTTTAAATTTGCCTGGTTTTTTCATTCTTATTAGCTTTTATAATCAGTGATATAACTATGAATCTATTATTATTATTATTATTATTATTATTAAATGCTAAGCTACTACCCTAGTTGGAAAAGCAGGATGCTATAAGCCCAGTGGCCCCAACAGGGAAAATAGCCCAGTGAGGAAAGGAAACAAGGAAAAAATAAATACTCTAAGAATAGCAACAACATTAGAATAAATATTTCGTATATAAACTATAAAAACTTCAACAAAACAAGAGGAAGAGACACTAGACAGAACAGTACGCCCGAGTGTACCCTCAAGCAAGAGAACTCTAACCCAAGACAGAGGAAGACCATGGTACAGAGGCTATGGCACTACACAAGACTAGAGAACAATGGGGACATGTTCCTATTTTCACCTCAGGTTTTTGTTCCCAATTTCCTTTAACCCTTCTCATTTTATCTACCTCGCCATCCTTGCGAGCTAAGGAAGGGGTATTTGGGGGAGCCTCTAGGTCTATCTGCTGAGTCATCTGCAGCCATTGCCTGGCCCTCCTTGGTCCTAGCTTGGGTGGAGAGAGGCTTGGGCGCTGATTATATGTATAATGTATATATGGTCAGTCTCTAGGCCCCTGCCATTCATGAGCGGCCTTTAAACCTTTAATCACCGCCTTCGAAGATCCATCTATTTTATGCATGAGACAAGCTCTCGATGTATCCTTGAAAGTAACTTTTTCCTTCAACGGTCAGTGATGACTTCGTGCTCCAACATAAATGTAACATTACGTTGCTATTCAGTTTTCTTGTTAATTAGCTTCAGTTAACCAAAAATTGGATTGTTTGATAATGCTGTGGCTGTGAACAATTCCATACTTATATTTAAGTTTCGAATGTTAAGAGATATTTAGAAAAAACTTTAAATGTTTAAGAGAGTAAACAGAATGATTACTCAGAACTCCTGATACTCAGAGAAACAAAATGGGTGAACAGTTCATTAATGACTGAAATAGTTATCGAGAATATACAAGAGTGTGAAAGAGGAGAGATTTGTCTAAGAGCTTTAGACTTATCCTTTGTGAACAAATCATAAATGAAGCTACTCACAGGTCTGGTTACTGGTCACTGCTTAGACCTCGTATACACCGACTCCCCTGGCCTTATAACAAGTAAGGTTGGTTCTCCAGTTGTGACATCTCATCATACATTGATTTCATTAGTAGTTGAGTCTGAGCAGCCTGTCCCTGATGTGTCATACTCATGTAAGATTTATATAAAATCTTAAGCAGACTGGAATAGAATTTTGAGTGATCTTTGGGACTTGAATTGTTCACAATTGTTTAGTAGTGTTGATCCTGTTGTCCCTTTGAATGAGAATCTAGTCAATATAATGGATAGGCGTATCCCTTCTGGTGTGCTAAGGTACCGAGTGAAAGACAAACCCTGGTTCAACTATTATTGTAGACGTGAACTGAAAAGGAATACAATTTATCTATAAATGAAACCCTTCGTGGTACAACCGAGGAACATTGGAGATGGGCTACCTTTAAATCTGCACTCTTTGGTGTAGATGCAACAATTCCTCCTTTACCTAAACCAGATGGCTCTATCTCGCACTGTCTCAAGTAAAAGGCAACCCTCTTTGCTGATGTGCCTGGCAGTAAGCAGAGTAAAGAGAAACTTTATCTTCCTCATTCCTCTTTTCCTGATACTAAACTAGCCTAACGAGTTTAGCTTTTCGATCTCATGAAATTAAAGCTCTCTTGATAAACCTTGATGATTATGCACGTGTAGACCCAAATGATATTTTACCTTTGTTTTTGTCTTTTATGAAGACTGCAGAATTCTTAGCTCACAAATTATCTGTTATTTTGCGCACGTTAGCAAGAAGAGGAGCCTTTAGCACTTGTTGAAAAATTGTTACGCCACTGTGTAGCCTAAATGTGTTTGTGGTTGCTCATATCCAACTTATTAAAGAATCCATAAAATTTTAACGTCTTTTGGCATAATGACTTGATTGGTTTGTTGAAGGTAATCATCTGTTTTCTAGTTAACAATTTGGCTTTTGTAAAGGCATTGGAGCATGTGATGCCCTTCTTACAATCTCCAAGGCTGTACTGGAATTCCTTGAAGTTCGAATGATAGCCTTGATTTTAGAGCTGTTTTTAACTTTTAATCATGAGTGCCTTGTTTTCAAACTCGAATAGTTGGGAGTGGGTGGGTCTTTTCTTAGCTTCATTATTGAATTTTGAAGTAATTGATCGCAAAGAGTTGTTAATGGTCACCATAGTGAGAGTAGGAATGTGATATCTGGTGTTCCTCAGGGTAGTGTTCCTGGCCCATTACTTTTCATACTGTGTACACATGGCATGCTGTTTGGCCTAGAAAACAAGCTTGTTGCATATGTATATGATGCTACTCTATTTGCATCAAGTCCATCTCCTGAATGTAGATCTGTAGTTGCTGAATCCCGTAATAGAGAATATAGCTAAAATTAGTGCACGATGCAAATCATTTGGCATGAAGTTTAATTCTAATAAAAGTAGGTCAAGGACAGTGGCTTTTCAACATTGATAATGTTTCTTCAACTTTGTATAAAATTTTAGGTGTGATTCTCTACAGAAAATTTACTTTTGAGAAACACATTAGGTCTGTCTCCTCTTCATTGCACAAAAATTGGCTTATCGATAAATTCTTGTAAGATTTTCGGTGATCAATCTATTCTGAAGAAGTGTTTTAAATTTTCATTCTACTTCGTTTCGAGTATTGTTCTCCTGTCAGGTCTTCAGCTGCTGATTCTGATCTTAATTTGTTGGACAGTACTTACGGTCTATTAAATTTCATATTTCTGATCTAGATATTAATATCTGGCACCGTCATTCAATTAATTCGTTAAGCATGTTGCATAAGGTTTTTGATAATTCTGACCATCCTTTACATTCACACCTTCCCAGACAGTGCCATCCTGTTCGTAACACTAGGTATGAAGTTATTCTAATAGTCAGGTTCACTCCATCATGACATTCAATACTACACAGTATTTTAGAAGATTTTGTCCAGCTTTGACCAAGTTGTGGAATGATATCCCTAATCGGCTAGTTGAATCGATAGAACTTCAAAGCCCTTGGGCTTATAGCATCCTGCTATTCCAACTAGGAATTGTAGTTTAGCTAGTAATGATGATGATAATAATATTAATAATGATAGTGATAATTAATTAGAAAAGGTTTCTTAATGGTATAAAAATATTTGTTTTATGATCTTCAATATTTTGAAACCTGTTTCATCTGGAAAACTGTAAGCATCATCTCATAATCTTCATATTTAAGAATTTCCATACATTATACTTTATACGTAAGATGACGCGAAGTGTTTTTATATAATTTAAGCCAAGGTGAGAATTACTATACATGGAATAAATTTAATGAATTTCCATCACAAATACCAAGTATAATTTTCGTTTCATATGTAATTATTATTATTATTAATATTATTATTATTATTATTATTATTATCACTAGCCGAGCCACAGCCCCAGTTGGAAAAGCAAGATGCTACAAGCCCAAGGGCTCCATAGTGAAAAGTAGCCCAGTGAGGAAAGGAAACAAGGAAATAAATAAATGATGAGAACAAATTAACAATAAATCATTCTAAAAACAGTAACGTCAAAACAGATATGTCCTATATAAACTGTTAACGTCAAAAACAGATGTCATATATAAACTATAAAAAGACTCATGTCATTCTGGTCAACATAAAAACATTTGCTCCAACTTTGAACTTTTGAAGTTCTACTGATTCAACTACCCGATTGGGAAGATCATTCCACAACTTGGTAACAGCTGGAATAAAACTTCTAGAATACTGTGTAGTATTGAGCCTCATGATGGAGAAGGCCTGGCTATTAGAATTAACTGCCTGCCTAGTATTACGAACAGGATAGTATTGTCCAGGGAGATCTGAATGTAAAGGATGGTCAGAGTTATGAAAAATCTTATGCAACATGCATAATGAACTAATTGAACGACGGTACCAAAGATTAATATCTAGATCAAGAATAAGAAATTCAATAGACCATAAGTTTCTGTCCAACAAATTAAGATGAGAATCAGTAGTTGAAGACCAGACAGGAGAAAAATACTCAAAACAATGTAGAATGAAAGAATTTAAACACTTCTTCAGAATAGATTGATCACCGAAAATCTTGTAAGACTTTCCCAGTAAGCCAATATTTAGTCCAATTGAAGAAGACACAGACCTAATGTGTTTCTCAAAAGTAAATTTGCTGTCGAGAATCACACCTAAAATTTTAAAAGTCATACAAATTTAAAGAAACATTATCAATACTGAGATCCGGATGTTGAGGTGCCACAGTCCTTGACCTACCTACAATCATACTTTAAGTTTTGTTAGGATTCAACTTCATACCCCATAATTTGCATCATGCACTAATTTTAGCTAAATCTCTATTAAGGGATTCACCAACCCCAGATCTACATTTAGGGGATAGAATTGATGGAAAGAGAGCAGCTTCATTTGCATATGCAACAAGCTTGTTTTCTAGGCCAAACCACATGTCATGTGTATATAGTACGAAAGGTAATGGGCCAAGAACACTACCCTGTGAAACACCGGATATCACATTCCTATACTCACTATGGTGCCCATCAACAACTCTTTGAGATCTATTTCTTAAAAAATCAATAATAATGCTAAGAAACGACCCACCCACTCCCAACTGTTTGAGTTTGAAAACAAGGGCCTCATGATTAACACGGTCAAAGGCAGCACTAAAATTAAGGCCAATCATACGAACTTCCTGACCACAATCAAGGGATTTCTGTACAGCTTTGGAGATTGTAAGAAGGGCATCACATGCTCCAAGGCCTTTACGAAAACCAAATTGCAAACTAGGGAATAGATGATTACCTTCAGCAAACTTATTAAGACGTTTTGCCGAAAGACGTTCAAAAACTTTAGATAATATGGGAGTTATGGAAATTGGGGGGTAATCAATGGGATTTGAGCTACCACAAACACATTTACATAGAGGAGTAACATTACCAATTCTCCAACAAGTGCTAAAAGCTCCTCTTCTTGCTAACTTGTGCAAAATAACAGATAACTTTGGAGCTAAGAAATCTGATGTCTTTATAAAAAACAAAGGAAAAATGCAAATT
>NC_090735.1:52508719-52515891 GCF_036898095.1 Palaemon carinicauda
TATTAAAAGACACAAATATATCCTACCGCTAGATGATATATTTCAAAAGATGACCCTCTCTTAATTCAAGGAAAGGTAAACCATACAACCTTTGATACAATAAAAGAAAATAAAAAAAAAAACTTTCTAAATGAAACGCCATAAAACGAGGGATATTTAAATACTTCAACGTAACTATTCTAAGAAATTCCCTCCACAATATTAGATATTTCAGTCAGTAGTTGAGGAAAGAGAAGGGAGATAAAATTGATGAGGTTTCCTCATATGGAATGCTGGATATATTGGACGTTTTATATTAAAATGGATTTGGTGTTGATAAACTCAATGCGACGTTTTAGTTCTTTTACTTATATGATTAACGTCTTTAATCAAAAGATTAGAAGATTAGTTAGATCAGGTATAATTCTTAAATATTCTAGATATACAGTATATATATATATATATATATATATATATATATATATATATATATATATATATATGTATATATATGTATATATATATATATATATATATATATATATATTCCTCATTTATATATATATATTTATATATATATATATATATATATATAATATATATGTATATATATGTGTATGTATATATATATATATATATGTATATATATATCGGTATACATATACTTTATATGTATATATACATTATATTTACCTTATATATGTGTGTGTATGTATGTATTAGTATACTGTATACTAGTATATACATATATATGTACATGCATAATTGTATTGATTAAATGTATATATATATATATATATATATATATATATATATATATATATATATGTATATGTGTGTGTGTGTATATTGGTATACATATACTGTATATGTATATATACATTATATATACTTTATATATATGTGTATGTGTGTTAGTATATACTAGTATATACATATATATGTACATGCATAATTGTATTGATTATATATATATATATATATATATATATATATATATATATATATATATATATATATATATGTGTGTGTGTGTGTGTGTGCGTATGTACGTTATGTATATATACATGTATACATATATGTACATGGATGATTGTATTGATTATATATATGTATATATATATATATATATATATATATATATATATATTATGTATATATATGTATATATATGTATATATATATATATATATATATATATATATATATATATATATATATATATATATGTATATATATGTATGTATATATATATATATATATATATATATATATATAAATATTTATATATATATATATATATAAACATTTTTATAGTCCATATACCATATAGATTGTGAATCGTCTTTTTATTGAGCTTTAGTGAAATAATACTTATTACCATAATCACTCGCAGTTACTTATGGAGTTTCTTTGTTACATTTACTACACGGGATATTCATCTTCGAAAGTACTTCAAGAAGTTATGGAGGTCCTCCCTTTCCGTGTTCCCATTTTGACCGTTTCAACTTTTATCACAGGGTCTATTTGCTTTGCTTAAGCCGTCCCAAGGCCGATCCGTAAGTACGGGAATGAAGGATATGAGGTATGGCGTGGACGTCTGGACTCGGTCCATATAATGAGGCAGATATTTACGCTGATAAAAGCGTTCTTACCCGACCTCTTTCAACTTTTACTATGTAGTTCAGCAGGAAGGTTTTCTCAAATTTCCTCTTTAGTGATGAATGGGCTTTGGGAACTTGACCTAAATTCCTTAGATCCTTGGATTAGGCCTATCATGGAAATCAACATTTCGGATTTATTATTCATTTGGGGGGGGGGGTGACTTTATACATTGTTTAAGATAAAAATTTAGGAACTATGATCTCTAATACATGATCTTTAGAATTTAAGTTTAATGAAAGATTTAAAAATAGCCAATCAGACAATGGCTAGGTTCAGTAAAATTCGGAAATCAAATCGCCTGAAATTAAAGTTTAGTGAGATCAGTGTTACTATATGGACATGAGTCATGGTATGAAATGAAACAGATTTTGTAGATTAAGGACAAAGCTTTCAGAAGAATATTCGGAGTTGATGATGATGAAAAATTTATTTATTTATTATTATTATTATTATTATTATTATTATTATTATTATTATTATTATTTTGATACAATTATTATGTATATATTATACGTTGCTTGCTGCATTGGAAGAACTATTATGAACTTTTCTGCTTTCTTCCATCCTGGCTAGTACATTGGTAACATGTTGGCCTAGCATCCTGCCTAAGTTTGCGAGTTTAAGCTGTTTACGAGGGATGTTACTGCTGTCTTTGGGTATCAGGGCGGGGTTGGGCGTTAAGCTTGCGTGACTGATGTTATGATGCAATGTCTTTTGACGTGATTGGAACTGAAACCTGTTAGCTTAAACTTGAACTTCATATGTATATTTTCCGTGTTTTGCTTTTTATTAGTTCTCTGTACCAACTTTTATTTCAAATTTCTTTTAGAGTATTTATGTGAATTTGGAATTTAGTGTCCATATCACTTTTGAAGGAAAATTCATTATTTGCCAAAGTCTTTTATGTATAATAATTCGAGAATCGAATAACTTCTTTTCCTAAAGTTCCTAACCTCTCTCTCTCTCTCTCTCTCTCTCTCTCTCTCTCTCTCTCTCTCTCTCTCTCTCTCTCTCTCTCGTTGAAAATGATGATCAAACGTTAACATGGAACCTCAGTAGGCCATCCATCCTGGAAAATGCTCTTCCCCCGATCCAGCCATGAAACCATCTCTTCCGTTTTCCATGGCTCAGAACAGATGTTTTCTCACTCATCAGTCCAAAAGGTCTATATTTTCGCACCGCGATGCTTAGAAACGAGATTTTGACATAGTTCACTGTTTGGTTCTGTCGTCGATGATTATTATTGTTCTGGAAATATCTTTCAAATATGTTCGTATTCTCACTGTACCATATACCATATAAAAAGACCCGTTTCAGTATATCAGTGCTCTTAAGAAGTAACAGGAAACTAGTCAAGACGTAATCTTATATTTTCTCTTTAATTTTTCCTGTTGTTATTTTCATATATGTATGTATACTGTATAAGTGCGTGCTTGTGTGTTTTGTGTGTATGTGTGTGGGTGTGATGTGTAGTATTGTCGCCAATAGTTCCTATCCACTCTGGTTGAAAGGTCCTCACATCTACTGGTCCCTTTCGAGACGGAAGGTTGACTATGACGTTATAACTACGTTAACGAGCGACCGAGCATTTCTGTATTTAAAGACAGACTCTCTCTCTCTCTCTCTCTCTCTCTCTCTCTCTCTCTCTCTCTCTCTCTCTCTCTCTCTCTCTCGTGCGTGTTGTGGGTAGGTAGGTATGGAGACAGTATTGTGATGATAAAAAGAAAAAGAAAAATGAGTTCTATATAAATACTAAACACACAGACACACACACACAAATAATATATATATATATATATATATATATATATATATATATATTGTATATATATATGAGAGAGAGAGAGAGAGAGAGAGAGAGAGAGAGAGAGAGAGAGAGAGAGAGAGAGAGAGAGGTTGTTTTTAAGAAGTGATGCACACGTTGTATTTCATAGATAACAGTTTTATCCCTGAAAAGCATCGCTATAACTCAGGTGTTAATGGAGTAATAAAGAACACAGTTTTCCCAGGGGAAAATTATTCCTTCAACCTTGGTCCTGGAATGTGTTTTAACACAAAAATAAATATTAAATAGATGCTAATTACATTCGTTAATTAACTGTGGAAACAACGGCTTTTTTCGCACAACAAATGTTAATTATGCAGATCTCTGTTCACATTTGCAAATTGTTAGTTCTTGTCTTGTGCCAATGAAATTATACATTGAAAATGACTTTTTTGCTTATGGTCATCTATGTAACTTTGAGTATAAATTCATGATTATTTCCTATTAATGACTGGTCAGAAAGATTTCTAAAAAATGCATTCATCTTCTTATATACAAAAATAGATTGTAAGCTATATATATCTTTCAAGTATTAAAAATTAGTGACATTCTGATGTTCTAATTCTATTTATTTTCCCGTAACAATCGAAATATCATGGAATAGTGATTAGAATCTCTGGAATATGTAATACCTTGTAGTAATAAGAGCTAAAATCCATCCTAAGGTTTTCCTGGAATCCTCATTAGTGTATCCAAGCGAGCTGGATGTATTTTTTTCTCTTTTCACCTAAAGTTAGAACGCTGATGATGGGCCTTGGGTAGTGACTGTAGGGTGGTCCCAGACAACTGTTTACACATCCAGCAACGTAGAACTTTTAGGCGAATAATAATGAAAAATAATGATGTAGATTCCGTTGTGTGTCGGTCGCTGCTTTGTTATCCTCAATGAATAAAGTTGCAGTATTTTGTACTCAGTCTGACTTACAATAGCTCAAGTCCCACTGATTACCGCCCAATTTCCATAACTCCCATATTATCCAAAGTTTTTGAACGTCGTCTGGCAAAACGTCTTAATAGGTTTGCTGAAGGTAATCATCTATTCCCTAGTTTGCAATTTGGTTTTCGTAAAGGCCTTGGAGCATGTGATGCCCTTCTTACAATCTCCAATGCTGTACAGAAATCCCTTTATTGTGGTCAGGAACTTCGTATGATTGGCCTTGATTTTAGTGCTGTCTTTGACCGTGTTAATCATGAGGCCGTTGTTTTCAATCTCAAACAGTTGGGAGTGGGTGGGTCGTTTCTTAGCATTATTATTGATTTTTTAAGTAATAGATCTCTAAGAGTTGTTGTTGATGGGCACCATAGTGAGTATAGGAATGAGATATCCGGTGTTCCACAAGGTAGTGTTCTTGGCCCATTACCTTTCATACTATATACACATGACATGTGGTTTGGCCTAGAAAACAAGCTTGTTGCATATGCAGATGATGAATGTAGATCTGGGGTGGGTTAATCCCTTAATAGAGATTTAGCTAAAATTAGTACATGGTGCAAATTATGGGGTATGAAGTTGAATCCTAATACAACTCAAAGTATGATTGTAAGTAGGTCAAGGACGGTGGCTCCTCAACCTCCGGATCTCAGTATTGATAATGTTTCTTAAAATTTTTATGACTTCAAATTTTAGGTGTGATTCTCGACAGCAAATTTACTTTTGAGAAACATATTAGATCTCTGTCTTCTTCAATTGCACAGCAAATTGGCTAATTGAGAAAGTCTTACAGGATTTTCGGTAATCAATCTATTCTGAAGAAATGTTTTAATTCTTTCATTCTACCTTGTTTTGAGTATTGTTCTCCTGTCTGGTCTTCAACTGCTAATTCTCATCTTAATTTGTTGGACATAAACTTACGGTCTATTAAATTTCTTGTTCCTGATCTAGATATTAATCTTTGGCACCGTCGTTCAATTAGTTCATTATGCATGTTGCATAAGAATTTTCATAACTCTGACCATCCTTTACATTCAGATCTCCCTGGACAATTCTTTCTCTTCGTAATACTAGGCAGGCAGTTAATCTAATAGCCAGGCCTTCTCCATCATGAGGCTCAATACTACACAGTATTCTAGAAGTTTTATTCCAGCTTTTACCAAGTTGTGGAATGATCTTCCTAATCGGGTAGTTGAATCAGTAGAACTTCAAAAGTTCAAAGTAGGAGCAAATGTTTTTACGTTGATCAGGCTGACATGAGTCTTTTTATAATTGATATATGACATATCTGTTATTGTCGTTGTTAATAGTTTATATAGAACATATCTCTTTTGACGTTGTTACTGTTTTTAGAATGATTTATTGTTAATTTATTCTCATCATTTATTTATTTCCTTATTTCCTTTCCTCACTGGGCTATTTTTCCCTATTGAAACCCTTGAGCTTATAGCATCCTGCTTTTCCAACTAGGGTTGTAGCTTGGCTAGTAATAATAATAATAATAATAATAATAATAATAATAATAATAATAATAATAATAATATGTTCATTCGTTGTAACTGGGATCCTTCCTTATTAATCATATTCCAAAGTGTTTTCATTTTACGCCAATTTGCCAATTTAATTCAAAATGACTGAAACCAGCCTGCGATTCGATTGATCAATTGTTTTTTTTTTTTTTTTTTTTTTTTTTTTACACTATCTTTTTTCCTTTATGATAACAATTGTGCTGAACATAATGATACCTTAACATGTGAGACCCATTACGTTTTGTCATAATCATCAAAGCTGTGCTAGGCAGGGTCACCCATACTATGTTGGTTTGCTGTGAGTAATCAAAACTAAAGTCTCCCAAAATCTCCAATCTGCACTGCCAAGTGTGGTGATGAAAATGGCCAAACTCCAGAGATGACTAAGAACATGACTGAGGTCTTTATCCAGTAGAGGACTAGATACTGCTACATTTGTTGTACATTCATTTAGTGAAGTCAATGTTACTGTATGGACATGAGTCATGGTATGACAATGAAACAATATCTATAATATTTTGTAGATTTGAGAACAAAGGCCTCAGAAGGATATTGGGAGCGAACTGACAGGACAGGATTAGAAATGAAACTATAAGAGAGATTACTCGAGTGCCATATGAGGATGAGGGGTAGATGGAGATGGTTTGGTCATGCTTTTCGCACTCCCCATGAGCGATTAGTTCACCAAAAATCTAATTGGCCCACCAAGTCACTATAAGAGTTGGAAGACCAGGCCTACATGGCTGAGGACTAAGAAGCGTGAAGTAGGAGTCTAGGAGATGATGAATGGAGAAGTATTGATTTAAAAGTTCAAGGTAGAGAAAATCTAACCGAGGCTCTTTGCGTCCACAGACGTAGGAGATGATATACACACATACACACATACACACACACACACACACACACACATATATATATATATATATATATATATATATATATATATATATATATATATATATATATATATATATATATTTATATATATATTTATATATATATCCCTATGAAATCTAAACCTATGGCTAATCCTCTTCGCCTATAGATGTAATCATAAAAACTTCCACAAAAACTTTCTTCAAAAACTTCCTTTACATCAAAGGCGAATCTTAAGCCTACCGGGAAGCCCCTTCCCGAGTATATTACCTTTCTCCTTTGGTGTCCTGCAGGACAAACTTGGGTTTTTGGGAACCGTGGCAGATAGGGGATGATATGGCAGATCCTTTATAATAAGGTTTACCAT
>NC_090735.1:52516391-52538891 GCF_036898095.1 Palaemon carinicauda
AGAGAGAGAGAGAGAGAGAGAGAGAGAGAGAGAATTTTGGACAAAATGACGATATAGTTCATTTCACCAGGGATTTCATGATACAGCAAACAAGTGAGAGAGAGAGAGAGAGAGAGAGAGAGAGAGAGAATTTTGGACAAAATGACGATATAGTTCATTTTCACCAGGGATTTCATGATACAGCAAACAAGTGAGAGAGAGAGAGAGAGAGAGAGAGCGAGAGAGAGAGAGAGAGAGAGATATTTTGGACAAAATGACGATATAGTTCATTTTCACCAGGGATTTCATGATACAGCAAACAAGTGAGAGAGAGAGAGAGAGAGAGAGAGAGAGAGAGAGAGAGAGAGAGAGAGAGAGATTTTGGACAAAATGACGATATAGTTCATTTTCACCAGGGATTTCATGATACAGCAAACAAGTGAGAGAGAGAGAGAGAGAGAGAGAGAGAGAGAGAGAGAGAGAGATATTTTGGACAAAATGACGATATAGTTCATTTTCACCAGGGATTTCATGATACAGCAAACAAGTGAGAGAGAGAGAGAGAGAGAGAGAGAGAGAGAGAGAGAGAGAGATTTTGGACAAAATGACGATATAGTTCATTTTCACCAGGGATTTCATGATACAGCAAACAAGTGAGAGAGAGAGAGAGAGAGAGAGAGAGAGAGAGAGAGAGAGAGAGAGAGAGATTTTGGACAAAATGACGATATAGTTCATTTTCACCAGGGATTTCATGATACAGCAAACAAGTCAGAGAGAGAGAGAGAGAGAGAGAGAGAGAGAGAGAGATTTTGGACAAAATGACGATATAGTTAATTTTCACCAGGGATTTCATGATACAGCAAACAAGTGAGAGAGAGAGAGAAAGAGAGAGAGAGAGATTTTGGACAAAATGACGATATAGTTCATTTTCACCAGGGATTTCATGATACAGCAAACAAGTGAGAGAGAGAGAGAGAGAGAAAGAGAGAGATTTTGGACAAAATGACGATATAGTTCAATTTTCACCAGGGATTTCATGATACAGCAAACAAGTGAGAGAGAGAGAGAGAGAGAGAGAGAGAGATTTTGGACAAAATGACGATATAGTTCATTTTCACCAGGGATTTCATGATACAGCAAACAAGTGAGAGAGAGAGAGAGAGAGAGAGAGAGAGAGAGAGAGAGATTTTGGACAAAATGACGATATAGTTCATTTTCACCAGGGATTTCATGATACAGCAAACAAGTGAGAGAGAGAGAGAGAGAGAGAGAGAGAGAGAGATTTTGGACAAAATGACGATATAGTTCATTTTCACCAGGGATTTCATGATACAGCAAACAAGTGAGAGAGAGAGAGAGAGAGAGAGAGAGAGAGAGATTTTGGACAAAATGACGATATAGTTCATTTTCACCAGGGATTTCATGATACAGCAAACAAGTGAGAGAGAGAGAGAGAGAGAGAGAGAGAGAAAGATTTTGGACAAAATGACGATATAGTTCATTTTCACCAGGGATTTCATGATACAGCAAACAAGTGAGAGAGAGAGAGAGAGAGAGAGAGAGAGAAAGATTTTGGACAAAATGACGATATAGTTAATTTTCACCAGGGATTTCATGATACAGCAAACAAGTCAGAGAGAGAGAGAGAGAGAGAGAGAGAGAGAGAGAGAGAGAGATTTTGGACAAAATGACGATATAGTAATTTTCACCAGGGATTTCATGATACAGCAAACAAGTGAGAGAGAGAGAGAGAGAGAGAGAGAGAGAGAGAGAGAGAGAGAGAGAGAGATTTTTGGACAAAATGACGATATAGTTCATTTTCACCAGGGATTTCATGATACAGCAAACAAGTGAGAGAGAGAGAGAGAGAGAGAGAGAGAGAGAGAGAGAGATTTTTGGACAAAATGACGATTTAGTTCATTTTCACCAGGGATTTCATGATACAGCAAACAAGTGAGTGAGAGAGAGAGAGAGAGAGAGAGAGAGAGAGGAGAGAGAGAGAGAGATTTTGGACAATAACAATAGGGTACATTTTCACCTGGGATTTCTTAATACAACAAAAAAAGAGAGAGAGAGAGAGAGAGAGAGAGAGAGAGAGAGAGAGAGAGAGAGAGAGAGAGAGAGAGAGATTTTGGACAATCCGATAGGGTTAATTTTCACCTGGGATTTCAAATTACAAAAACAAGAGAGAGAGAGAGAGAGAGAGAGAGAGAGAGAGAGAGAGAGAGAGAGAGAGAGAGAGAATAACTACTTAATTTTAACTGGGATTTTTCAATACAGTACAACATGAACAAATTTGTGGCTTAACGTGAACTAACACTTTCGACCAACCAAACAAGTAACCGGTTGTCTAGACCGACAAGTGCCTCAAATAACCTTTTCTTTTCTTTCCCTAAGTAAGCTTTCCATTAAGATAATATAACAGAGGCAAGCGATCTTCGATGCCTCCGACCTAAATGCATTAGGAACGAGTGTTTGTTTGACATTCATTCCCAGAGCTAGTGTCGCTCTAAAAATCCCCCCCCCACCCCCACTTCCAACCCACTTTCAAACCACCCACTTGTACCTTGTGGTACTTGTGCCATTTAGTGCAGAGCCCCTTCAGAATAGCATTGTCAAAAATTGACATTTATTACCCTTGAATAAAAGTCTTCTTAGTTTTACGTGTGTTCGTTTTCTAATGTATTTCCCAGTTTCTATGAATATATGTTTAAAATGTGATTATTTTACTCCACAGAAGTAGGTTTATCATATTAACTATATCAATGAGTTTGTATGAATTAGTATAATAATATTTAAAGTAATAAGCTAACTTTCTTGCAAATTTTATCCATCTAGATCAGATAAAATGACGTATCATCCCATTGTTGTCAAACTTCTTCCTGTGGAGATTATATATATTGTTTGATTATTGTAAGGGCACATGCCAGTAATTTAAACTTGCCTTATGGACGAAACCCCTTTTTTTGTGTACGTTGGGTTACGATTAGAGCACTTGATGTTTATCTTTAAATTGATGTTATGTTACGTAACCCTGTAATTTTGTAAATGTGACAACATTGTACTCCTACCGAGCTTTCTTCCAGGGTCGAAAGGTGAAGCTAGGCCTCTTTGAGCAGTTAACTCCAAAAGGCAAGTAACTAGAAGCTATTCTCGTGAATCCGACGACCATCATCACCTCGTGAACCATCGCATCATCATTGTAGCAATATTCTTATAAGAATACTCTGTAACTCCGTTTGATATTTATTTAATTTTTATCAAGTAACGTAAATTTTTGTTCATTTGTGTTAATGTTAATGTTCGCTCTTTAACGTAACTGATGATTTTTGTTTGTGTACTTTAAATATTAAATATATGTCAAACTTTTTCACTGAGTCTTTGTGAACCCGTGTGGCATCACCCCAAAAGAATTAGTGCAGGAAATATAGTTTTGAATCAAAGGTAAAGTAAGTGTGTTTCTCAGTTATGTAACTTGGCCTCGTGCGAAGTTGATGCACGAGGGTTTACAGGTAAAAGGTTAATATATGTGGTTGTAAACAACCCAGTATTTCACCACATTTTTTGGTCCTTCGAACGAACCGGATGCCATAACGATTCACAAAGAATTTTTTTTTGGATGTTAAAGATAAATTGCGATAAAGTACACGTGGTTGATGGTCGGCGTCAAAGTCATTCTAGTTTAGCTGGCACGTGTCCAAAGTTATTTGGTGAGCAGGGTAAGGTATTGAATTACTTGGAGTGTTTTACCAAGTAATCTGTTTTATGGAACATTATTTGTTCGTTAATAACTCTGTGAAGAAATTTTGTTGAATTTCGTTGCCTTTTTTGAACTTAGGTTTCGTGACCAGATGTATTTAAGAGCACGTGGTCAAATTGTCTAGCATTTAGTGCAAGTTATATTTGAATCGGAGTTAGATAATTTGCCATATATTTTCTGATATTGTTCAAGTTTGTTATTGATTCATTAACGAGATAATGGAGTCCAAGATTAAGGCAGTTATTGAAAGGGAAATTATTTATTTACAAGATTTGCTAGATGAGTCAGGTAGCTGCATTGGTGATACCGATACACCAAAATCGACTCTTGTAATGTATGAACGTTGTCTTACTGAGGGACTACGACGTTTTGACGATTGTTGGTCACAGAATGTGACGATTATTTCACGGGATAGTGAATATGACAAGTTATGTAGAAGTTATAGAGCAATAACCAGTTGTGTAAGGAAAGCTATTGCTGCTACTCAGCAAACTATGAGCGAGATTGACGCTAGCGATAGAAATCAACGGCCCGTTATGCCTCCTCCTTCGGCTCCCGTTAATCCTCTCCCTCCCCCTAAACTCCCAGAAATTAAGATACCTGGATTTAGCGGTGGGGAAGAACAATGGCTTGCATTTTGGGATATATTCAACAGTTTGGTTCACGATCGTAGGGATATTTCCGATGTAATTAAGTTTTCTATACTCAGAGCTAGTTTAAGGACAACGCCCTCAAAGCCATAGAAGGTTTGCCTGTCACTAATGTCAATTATTCAGTAGCTATTCAGACCCTTAAGGAGAAGTATGATAATAAGGAAAAAATGAAACGTAGACTCATGTCCAAATTAACACATTTAGTCCTTCCCAGTCATTCAATAGAGGATTTGAACACTTTTAAATTGGATTATGAAAAAATTATTTTACAGATGAAAACATTGAATTTAGATGTAGAAGCCATGAACCCCATTTTCTCTAGTATAATATGCGAGAAATTATTACCTGAAACACGTAAGGCTATAGCTGATAAACATAATAGTATGTCTCTTGATTTAAAGCAAATTTCCTCAGGTTTGAAATATGTTTGTGAATTGATGGAATTTTGTCACGAAGGTGAGAATTCTAATAAAAGAAAACGGGATCATGGCAACTATTCTAAAGTAATTCCCTCAAATGTGCCTAACGTGCAGAGAGCACAACCAAGTAACAGTAAACCTAGTAATAGTAGTTACACTAATTGTGTGTTTTGCTCATTGAACCATGCTTCTTGCGATTGTAAGACTTTCAAAACAGTTGATAGTAGTAGGGATAGAGTTAAATGTTTAAGATTGTGTTTTGCTTGCCTCAAAGGAGGTCATTTATTCTCTGAATGTAGGAATAAGCCTAAATGTAATATACGTGATGGTCCTCATTACCCGATGATTTGTAAGAAAACAGAAAACCCTGTAAATCCTGCTTCACCAAAGTTGAGTGTAAATAGTACTAATGTTAGTAAATCAAGTGTTAACTTTGGGTGTCCTAATAAGGATCCCAAAGGTGCTGTTAGTCAATCAAATGTTAATAGGTGTCCTAATAAGGATCCCAAAGGTGCTGTTAGTCAATCAAATGTTAATGGGAATTCTCATAAGGATCCCAAAGATGCTGTTAGTAAAGGAGATTCCCCCGTAGTTATGACTGCTTCTTTGGGAATTGATCATTCTCAGAATAATAAGATTTCTGTTTCGACTGTTCTTCCTACTGCTAGCGTAATTGTGTCAGGAAATGGACATCGATCCTTTGAGAGAGCACTCTTTGATTCTGGTGCGCAAAGAACGTTTATTGCAACGGAATTAGCCCATAAGCTTAATCTATCGTCCATAGCAACGGTAGCCTTAAAGGTAAAACCATTTGGCAGTGATGCCATGGAAGTTGATTGTGATATAGTAAGAGTTGTAGTGAGACTAGATAAAATTCGTACTGTCATTAATGCCATTTCATTCGATAGAGTTAATTCCAGAATTTATTCTCCAGGATTATGTAAGTCAGCTGCGTTCTTGACGAGTAAAGGCATAAAATTAGTAGATAATGATTTAAATTCAGATGAAGTAAATGGTATAGAATTAGTCATTGGGGCTGATTATTATGGAAAATTCATACAGAACAGTCAAATTTGCTCTGGAATACAGATATTGAATAGTTCTGGTGGTGCACTAATTTTTGGACCCCTTCCTAGTTGGTCTTATGACGACGTAGAATCTAATGAGATTACTACATCAAACGTATGTTGTTCCAGAATAGTAGAGGAAATTCCTATTAATTCTTGTTGTGAAGTTAGAAGATTATGGGATTTAGAAAGTGTTGGTATTCGTCAATCTGAAATTAGTCCTGAAGAAAGAGAATCAGTTAAGTGTTTTAAGGATAAAGTTAAAAGGGTTGACAATAAATATGAAGTGTCCTTACCATTTAAAGACGAAAGTAGACCGCCTGTTAACTATAGAATAGCCATTGGTCAATTAAATTCCTTGTTACATAGATTTGAATCTGACCCCTCCTTGTATGCTAAATATGATAAGATTATCAAAGATTACGTTCAGTCTGGGTTTATAGAATTAATTCCTGCAGGTTCCCCTATTATCGGGCATTATTTACCCCATCATGCTGTATTGATGGATTCCGAAACTACTCCCATTCGAATAGTTTTTAATGCTTCTTCAAAGACTAAAGGAGAACTTTCCTTAAATTATTGTTTATTAACTGGTCCCTCATTAACTACTAAACTTTTCGATGCCCTGTTGAGTTTCCGTACAAACCCAGTTGCTGTGATTTCAGATATCAGTAAAGCCTTTTTAAGGATAGGCATTTCACCTGATTGTCGTGATTTTTGCAGATTTCTATGGATAACTGATCCCTCAGATTTGAAGTCAACTGTAACTTACAGGTTTTGTGTAGTTTGTTTTGGAGCTACGTGCTCACCCTTTCTCTTGCAGCAAACCCTCTTGCATCAAACCCTCTTGCATCATTTATCTTTATATGATAATCCTCTTGCATCATCTCTGATGAAGAATTTCTATGTAGATAATCTTAGTAAAACTTACAAGGATGTGTCAGTCTTGATGGATGAGTATCCAGTAATAAGTGAGATTCTTGAAGACGCTAATATTCCTCTACAAGAATGGGTCAGTAATGATTCAGAGTTCAACAGAACCATAGACGTTAGCAAAGAAAGAGTAAACGTTTTGGGTTTAGAGTGGTATCTAGCACAAGATGAGATGTCACTAAAGGAAGTAAATTGTGAGCATAAAGGACCTTTAACCAAACGAAAGGTTTTATCAGTAGTAGCTCGGATGTTTGATCCTCTAGGATTATTGTCACCAATACAGGTGAGAGGTAAATATTTTCTGAAATGTTTGTGGAGTAACTACGGGTGGGATGACCCTTTACCAGAATCATTATGTTCAAGGTTTGAAGAGATTTGTAAGTGTTTTAGAAATGTAAAAAAGTTTAAGGTTTCCTAGGTTTGTTGTATATCCTGAATGTTCCCACTTACATGTATTTTGTGATGCCTCTAACAAGGCATATGGAGCTGCTGCCTATGTGACTGATTCCAAGAGAAGTGTAAGCAATTTACTGGTCAGTAAGTGTAAAGTGGCACCAAACCCTAAACAGACTATTCCGCGTTTGGAATTGACAGCCTTGTCCTTGGGTGCGAAACTTGCTGGAAGATTAATGCAGAATGAGGATTTAAGATTGAGTTCTTGCACTCTCTGGAGTGACTCCATGGTTTCTATTTGTTGGGTGAAGAACAATAATAGTAAAATTCCCTATGTACGAAACAGTCACTGAAATTAATGAGTTCAAGTTTCCCCTACGGTATACCCCCTCTAAGGATAATCCAGCTGATATTCTATCCAGAGGTAGTAATAGTAAAGATTTATCGCAAAATTCCTTGTGGTGGAATGGTCCAAAATGGCCTTCAACTGGTGATTACCCCCAATCTTTAGCTACAGAAACTGTGCATGTTAATGAAATTCTTTCAGAACCTAAGTTTGTACAACCTCCACCCCCATTAATTGACATCTCACGTTACAGTAGTTTAAGTAAGCTTAAACGTATCATGAGGTAAATTTTGCTCTTTCTTAGCAAGTGCAGTAAAGGTTCTAAGTTTGTTGTTAACGAAATGAAGGCACTTGTCCTCCTTGAACAGAAGCAACATTTTTCTACTACCAGAATGTACCTCTGTGATAAGAATTCACATGGAGTGTCCATGGATATTAAGAATTTGTGAAATCAGTTAAACTTATTTGTTGATGAGGAAGACCTAATAAGGTCTCAGGGTTGCATGAAAAACGCCTCCATGTCTTATGATACTCAGTGCCCAATGTTATTGCCTTCCAGAAGTTATTTAACAGTATTGATAGTTGAACATTTGCATAGACATAATCACCATTGTGGTGTCAATTCTGTACTGGTATTGTTGAGAGAAACCTTTTGGGTACCTAAAGCATGTCAAGTAATCAAATCGATTCTGTCAAAGTGTGTTTTGTGTCAGAAGTTAACTAAGAAACGGTTGTGTTTGCCTCCTCCCCCACCATTACCCATAGAACGAGTGAGATATGATAGACCGTTCCAATCAATAGTTGATTATACTGGTGCTATTAATATTTTTGATCATGAGACTGGTTTGGAGGAGAAGATCTTTGTGTGTCTATTTACCTGTACTACGAGCAGGGCAGTTCATTTTGAATTGACTCATTCCATGACTGCTTCAGATTTCCTACTGGCTTTTCGACGTTTTGTAGCATATCATTCTCTGCCGAGTCTGATTATATCTGACAATGGTCGGAATTTTGTTGGATTTAATAATTTCCTGAAAGAAATTATGGAGGAACCAGAGGTAAGGTCATACCTTGAAGGAAATGGTGTTAATTGGAAGTTCATTACACCGCGAGCCCCCTGGTCTGGAGGCTTTTATGAACGTCTTGTTGGTGTTCTAAAAGGATGTTTGTTCAAGGCTTTGTATCACAAACGTGTATCCTTTGAAGAGCTGAGAACTCTACTTGTTGAGTTTCAAGCTGTGATAAATTCTCGACCACTGACTTATCTCTCCTCTGATAGAGATTGTGAGGCTTTGACTCCCTCCATGTTACTTTATGGGAAAAATTTTTGTATTTCACCTCTTAACAATTTAGCAAATGATGACCCAGATTTCACGAGTTCAAGTGATCTTAGAGCACAATATTTGAGACTATCATCAGTGCTAAGGAAATTTGAGAACTCTTGGAAAAGAGACTATTTAGTGCCCTTGAGAGAGAGACATAATAACTCTCGTAATAATCTCTCTGCAAATGTGAAAGTTAGGGACATAGTGATGGTAGACTTAGAAGATCATCTGAGTAAAGGCTATAGATCCCTCCTCTCCTTGGGTAAGATAACCCAGCTGTTTCCGTCGTCTGATGGTGTGATTAAGTCTGTAGAAGTGAAAGTGAATAATAAACTATACATGAGATCAATCACGAAGATCGTACTTCTGGAGATGCCTGAGAGGGAATTTGATAGTGTTGAAACTCAGGAGCCAGATAGTGTGCCTCTGAATGATGCGAGACCTCGGCGTGCAGCAGCAATCCGCTGTGATCAAGAGAGAAAGGATTTAATTTCTATGGATGTACTCTAAGTGTATGTTTTTATTTAGAATTTGGGTACAGTTACATTAATTCTAATTATGATTCTTCTTGGGGGAGAATGTCAAAAATTGACATTTATTCCCCTTGAATAAAAGTATTCTTAGTTTTAAGTGTGTTCGTTTTCTAATGTATTTCCCAGTTTCTATGAATATATATTTAAAATGTGACTATTTTACTCCACAGAAGTAGGTTTATCATATTAACTATATCAATGAGTTTGTATGAATTAGTATAATAATATTTAAAGTAATAAGCTAACTTTCTTGCAAATTTTATCCATCTAAATCAGATAAAATGACGTATCATCCCATTGTTGTCAAACTTCTTCCTGTGGAGATTATATATATTGTTTGATTATTGTAAGGGCACATGCCAGTAATTTAAACTTGCCTTCTGGACGAAACCCATTTTTTTTGTGTACGTTGGGTTACGATTAGAGCACTTGATGTTTATCTTTAAATTGATGTTATGTTACGTAACCCTGTAATTTTGTAAATGTGACAACATTGTACTCCTACCGAGCTTTCTTCCAGGGTCGAAAGGTGAAGCTAGGCCTCTTTGAGCAGTTAACTCCAAAAGGCAAGTAACTAGAAGCTATTCTCGTGAATCCGACGACCATCATCACCTCGTGAACCATCGCATCATCATTGTAGCAATATTCTTATAAGAATACTCTGTAACTCCGTTTGATATTTATTTAATTTTTATCAAGTAACGTAAATTTTTGTTCATTTGTGTTAATGTTAATGTTCGCTCTTTAACGTAACTCTGATGATTTTTGTTTGTGTACTTTAAATATTAAATATATGTCAAACTTTTAAACTGAGTCTTTGTGAACCCGTGTGGCATCACCCCAAAAGAATTAGTGCAGGAAATATAGTTTTGAATCAAAGGTAAAGTAAGTGTGTTTCTCAGTTATGTAACTTGGCCTCGTGCGAAGTTGATGCACGAGGGTTTACAGGTAAAAGGTTAATATATGTGGTTGTAAATTGTGTGTGATACTGCCACATACATCCATGTAATAAATGTAATGGAGGGTGACAATTTAAACTAGTAGGTTCTTTAAAATCTTGTTTAATGAAGATAAACGGACATAAATGTGACAAGCAGCGGGGAGCAGGCCCATGCTTGTCGATACAGTGACCACTGAACAACGACTGACTACTATATGCACATGGCGGAAAGAAAGGCAGTGTTGACACATATAATTACATTGTTGCCACGATGCATAATGAAAAAGTGGTCTTACAGTATATGTAATGGGAAAAGATAAATGAAAATAAATATCATTCTTCTACGAAATAATAAAGCAAATGTAATGTTCATAACTGTACGTAATGTAAATAATATACGGCATAATATTAGATATCTACAGTATACACCTCCCTCCCCCTTTACGCTCGTAGCAGTGTCTCGAGCGGAACGGTAATTTCTCTGAGCTAGTCGAGGTGAATGACGAGGGGCATTGGAGGGTTCGGATGATGGCTCTCTTTCCTGGCCAGAACAAGGGGACACAGGGTCTTGGGGAGAGGTGTCATCACTTATATTAGCCACTGGGCGTAAATGTCGTCGGTTTCGAAACCATACACGACCACTTGGAAGGCGTACTTCATACTTTCTGGCCATTCCGCGGCCCATCACAGTACCAATCTTGTCCCATCGAAGTGTCGTTACGTCCTGTATCCTGACTTGTTGGCCGATGGTGAGCTTGGGTAGATGGCGGGCATGAGAGTTGTAAAGGCTCACGGCCTGGTCGGTTTGGGCAGCAGTGCGGCAGTCGTAATCTTCGGTCTTGGTTTGCCACTACTCTTCGAATGATCTGGGGTGGGCTGGAACACAAGTGCGGAGAGGATGGCCATAGAGAATCTGCGCAGGGGAGCGTCCAGCAGAGTTCGGTGTATTCCGAAGCTCCATCAGTCCTCTATCAAAGGCTTCACAATCTATGTTCCCGGATGGGGCGGTCTTGAGGATAAGGTGTTTCACAGCTTTCACGGCAGCTTCTGCGTGTCCATTAGACTGAGGGTAATGTGATGATGTGATGAACTCCCCAGCGGTCAGCAAATTGCTTGAAGTCGTGGCTGGAAAATGGGGGTCCTCCATCAGTTCGTAAGCGGAGTGGAACACCAACCTCGCGGAAGAAAACACAGAAAATTCTTGTAACTCTGGCTGTAGTTGTGTCACGTCCACAGGGAACAACCACAGGCCAGCCTGAAAGTCTATCTGCAATAACAAGGAAGGATTTTCCTGCTACGTGGATGAAGTCAGCCGACACGCTTTCAAAGGGCCGGGATGGGTGGTCGTCACACATGTAAGGTTCCTGTTGCTGACTAGGGAGAAGCTGTTGGCAGGCCTCACAGCTTTCTACTTTACTCTTAATAACTGCATTGATGCCTGGCCAGAATACTGTCTGCAATGCACGACGTCGAGTAGCTTCAATCCCACGGTGGCTGTCGTGGAGTCGATCCAAGGTGTGTCGACGGAGGGCTGCAGGTATGACGATCCGGGGTCTGTACAATACCAACTCTCCATCCGCGTAAAGGTTGTCCCGCAGCTTCCAATACGGGAGGGCGGAAGCGTGGATATCATAGCGGTTGGTGGGAAAGCCATTGGATACGTAGTGAACGAGACGACTGTAATCTTGATCCTGAGATGCGGCCATGCGGATTTCTTGTAGAGACTTATCCTCTTCGATGATGGGTCCTGTTGCCTGGTCGTCAGTAGAAGTGGCGGTGCTGGCAACGATACGCCTGACATGTGCAGTCGAAGTAGTGCATTCTTCTTCATCTTCAGGTGTGGGGCGACTGGTTGGGGAGCGAGACAGGGCGTCTGGTATGCAAAGTTGTTTCCCTGCGCGCCATACTGCAGTGAAGATGTAGGGGGCCACTTTCATCTTGAGAGGTTAAGGCGTGGATTCTCAATAGCATCCAGAGTGTAGTGATTGAGAATCGGTATCATGGGACGATGATCAGTCATTAAGGTGAAATGCTGAAGTCCCGACAAGTATAGGCGGCACTTAGCTATAGCCCAAGTGACTGCAAGTAGCTCCAGCTCTATGGTGACGTAACGAGTCTCAGTATCCGTAAGGAAACGAGAGCCACACAGGACGAGACGCATCTGACCTCGGCCGTTATCTTGAAGTAGGGCATAACCGAGACCATATAGGCGTGAGGCATCTGTTTGTAGAACTACAAGCGAGGCAGGATTGAAGGGTGCTAGGACAGGAGGTGAAGTCAGAGCTGTCTTGACTTTCTTAAATGCTCGCTCATGGTCAGGCATCCAGAGGAACGAGTGTTTGAGGCTCATAAGTGGGCGTAGGGGCTGTGCTGCTGCTGCGATGTCTGGAGCGAAGTCGGCAAGTTGATTGACAAGACCCATAAACGACCTGACATCTGTCACGTTAGATGGTGTAGGAAAGTCCCGTATAGCTGATACCTTGTCAGGGTCTGCTGCAATACCATCGGATGATAAGATATAACCGCAAAAGTTAACTTTAGGGGCGGCTACAGTGAACTTGTCCTTGTTAAGGGTGATGCCATATTGACGGCATCTGGTCAGCATCTGGTGCACGTGTTGTAGGTGGGAAGGGAGATCCTCGTCGGAAAGGAGGATATCATCTACAACCTTCACACAGTTGGGAACACCTTGTAGTGCCATATCTCCACGGAGGCAGTATGCATCACCTGTTGCTGAAAATCCCATTGGGCCGCGACAGTGCTGGAATCTTCCGTACGGAGTTATAAATGTAGTCAGGTGGCGGTCCTCTTCTGCCAACTCCATTTGCCAATAGCCATGCAGGGCATCCGCTGTGGTGAAGTACTTCACAGTAGGAGAGATATTGCGGACAGCATCATGGGGCGTTGGTGATGGGTGTGTAGGGCGGGCTACTTGAGAATTTAGATGGGTGTGATCCACAGTGATGCGCACACCTTTGTCCTTGGGTACCAAGACCATGGGATGGCACCATTCAGAGGGCTTGTCGCCTGCTGGTCTGATGATTCCTTGTTGCACCAAGGAGTCAAGTTCTTCTTTCACTTGATCTCTGAGAGCAAACGGAATGGCCCTGGGCGTATGGACAGCGAAGGGTGTAGCGCCAGGTTTCAGGTGAATCCTCATTGGAGAGCCTGCCATTTTCTTTAGTGGCTGGGTTTGTAGATCCTTCTTGGATATGAGGACGTCGCTGAAGTGCCGAAGAAAATAGTCCTTAATAGCTGCGGGTGACGTCATGGCGGAGGCAGGAAACTGAGCGCATCTGTTGACATGTGTTACCTTGAGGATAGGCTTTGGGAAGTCCGGTGACACTATGGCAAGGGCTCGGCAATGTTCACGAGAGAGGAGGGGCGTCTGGATATCCTCATGAACATGTATGGTTGCTGAGCAAGACTTGTTGCCAAGACAAAGTTTTGCCTGGAAGTATCCTACAGCCGGTGTCATGGGGGATCCATCTGCTGTCACAACGTCGGTCATGGGTGGAGGTTCAAGGCTTGTCCGAGGTATGCCGAGTGCATCCAAATGTATGGTGCCAATCACTGTGATGTCTACTCCTGTATCGGGGATTAGCTGGATATGTGATGATATATCGCCAAATGACAGAGAGACAGTGACTGGTGTGGGGGACTCACTACCAGAGTCATCACCCACGAAACGGCAGCTGGTGTTTGACTTAGTAGTAGGAGGTGAAGCTGTATATCCAGTCTGACTTTTCTTGGTAGACATGCACATCTTCTCAAAATGTCCCTGTTTCTTGCAGTTATTGCACTGAGCTTCCTTAGCAGGGCATTTCTGAGTGCGGGGCCAATGACCTGTTCGTCCACAGTTATTGCACGATGCACCAGTGGCTGGGCATTGTCCAGAATCGTGTTTGCGAGAGCAATATTGACAAGGGTTACTGTTATGAGACTGGTGAGAATGTTGATCAGGAGATCGATGAGAAGTCCTCTTCTGTAGACGCTGGTTCTTCTTGTATGTAGATACTGCGTTGACTTGGCTAGGGGAAGATGCAATGGCTGATGCAGTTGCACGTGTAGATTCGTAGGAGCGGCAGCATGTCACAAACTCTGCGAGGGTAGATGAGGGTTGGAGTGGGATAAGGCGTTGTATTAACTCTTCGTCTCTCACACCCATCAAAATTACCATCTGCAATTGCCGTTCAGTGCAAGAGGTGGGGTTGCCAGTGCATAAGTCCACTTCATCAGCGAGATCCTTGAGGCGTGCGTAGTAGTCTGCAAATGATTCTCCGACAGCTTGTTTACAGGACAACAATTCCCTGCGTCGTAAGGCTTCATTTCTAAGGCTGCGAAAGTGCTTCTGCAGTGTATCCAACACCTCTGTAAGGGAAAGTGATGTGTAGGGAGGGATGCCCAGTGTATGCGTAAGCATGCGCTGGACGTCCAGGGAGATGCAGGTTCTCAGGTGAATCAGCTGGGAAGTTTGATGTAATCTATCAAGTCCAACTAATGCTGCATAATCCTCAAAACGCAGTCTCCATTGGCGAAACACTTGATACGTTGCATCTTGTTGCAAGAGAGGTGGAGGATGGACTGTAGGCTTGCTAGAAGTCGTAGGTGTATGCACTGAGAAGTCAGGGGTTGGGGGAACAGGTGTAACAGGAGGTGCCATTATGGGGTTAGGTTGCTGGGGTTGCGATGCCGCAATCTGTCCTGAGAGCAAGGAGAAAAGGGACATGAACCACTGGTTTTCTTCCTGTCTTGATTGCTCCATCTGTAGTCTGAAGGTCTGCTCCTCTTGTCGTCGCCGGTCTTGTTCTTGCAGGCTGGAAGTCTGTAGGAAATGGATGTGATGAAGTATATCATTATTGTGGTCTCC
The DNA here is from genome assembly GCF_036898095.1 of Palaemon carinicauda. Classification (NCBI taxonomy): domain Eukaryota; kingdom Metazoa; phylum Arthropoda; class Malacostraca; order Decapoda; family Palaemonidae; genus Palaemon; species Palaemon carinicauda. The sequence continues at coordinate 52,531,610 of NC_090735.1, forward strand.
TGACCTATTGGGAGTCAGGGGAGGAGGGAGAGCGGTGCTGGTATCTTCATCAGCAGTGGGGAGGTGCAAAGGTACTTCGTCCGTCGTCAGACCCTCCGTTTGATCCTCTGCCTGATCCTCTGTCTGATCCATTAAACCAATTAGCTGTTCCTCTTGCTCAGCCATATTGAGTTTGGTGTCGTAAGAAAGCTTGAAATCTGTAAAGATCCAGAAAAATATCCAAATCGCTGTATGTTAGCGAAAGAAAGCACTTTGGATAATTAAAAATTACAATGTTTGTCAGTGAGCTTGTGAAATAAGCGGCAGTTGGGTGAGATGAGCGAGTGTGTTGCGATCAGAGGGGAGGCGGGTGGGGTGAGTGAGTGAGCGTGCCTCTGGGCGAGAGCCTAGGCAGTAGGCCCTCGGGCCTCAGTCACCATCGATGCATGAAAGAGGGATCACGTGTGGTGGGGGTGCTGAGAAAAATGGCGCCAGAGTTCAAATGCCCTAAAAAAATGTTGGCAAGGACACTAACATAATACAACACAGCACTGTAACACACTGACACTCTAACCCTGCACTGCACAAACACTGTAGTTAAAATCTTGAGTCACTGTAAGGGATCCAATGTGCGACACGAGACGAGAAGTAAACAGCAATGGCGGTCGTCGTCTTGGAATCCTTAACGTCCGGTTACTCACTGCGCCATGTGTGTGATACTGCCACATACATCCATGTAATAAATGTAATGGAGGGTGACAATTTAAACTAGTAGGTTCTTTAAAATCTTGTATAATGAAGATAAACGGACATAAATGTGACAAGCAGCGGGGAGCAGGCCCATGCTTGTCGATACAGTGACCACTGAACAATGACTGACTACTATATGCACATGGCGGAAAGAAAAGCAGTGTTGACACACACAATTACATTGTTGCCACGATGCATAATGAAAAAGTGGTCTTACAGTATATGTAATGGGAAAAGATAAATGGAAATAAATATAATTCTTCTACGAAATAATAAAGCAAATGTAATGTTCATAACTGTACGTAATGTAAATAATATACGGCATAATATTAGATATCTATACATAAATAACCCAGTATTTCACCACAAGCATCCTCTGAGCCACCGGGGTAGTAGAGAGAGAGAGAGAGCGCGTATGTCTGGGAGATCAAGGGAACTGAACATAATGATCACAAACCTACCGGTATTTCCCAAACGGTTAAATGGCTTTCATGTCTGTCTATAAGGGAAGTAAATTTATGTTGGAATATTATGCAATAAAAAGATTTCGATAAATAAAGGTTTTCGTACATTAAAAGTATATTAGAGAATGAATTTCTAATGATCATGGCTTCAACGGTTGGGATAAAATAAGGGATTGGTGTGTGTGTTTGTGTGTGTATATATAGAAATTACGACATCTAACACGTGATGGGCATTATGTATTATAGCCACTAAAGGAAAAGTGAAAAGACTTGATTGGAGATAGTACTTAAGCCATGTGTGACACCAATAAGACGAAAGTACTAACTCCAATTTCTTTTTATTTTTCCTTTCATGGCTACCACAACACACACACACACACACACACACACACATATATATATATATATATATATATATATATATATATATATATATATATATATATATATATAAAATCACGTAAATATTAAAGAGTAACTATCCTAAAACATATCAGTCGTATATACGTATGTCAACCTATTCAACATCATTTGCAATAAATTTGAACTTCTGAAGTTCAATCTATTCAACCACCAGATCAGATTAGGTAGATTGACCCATTCCACAATCTGGCCATAGTTTGACTACAAACGTTTTAGAATACAGTGATGTATTGAGCTTTAAGATGGATAAAGTAAGGCTGTTAGCATTAACTGCATACATGGTACTACGTACTGGATAGTACAGTCTGGGAACATCTGATTGTAAAAGATCGTCACAGTTATGATATATATATATATATATATATATATATATATATATATATATATATATATATATATATATATATATATATATATATATATATATATATATATATATAGCGTATGAATGAGTTATGAAAATGTTGACCGAAATTACTGTTTCATGAGAAAATAAAGATTACAACTTACTCTCAAGTGATCTTACGTATGACAAGTAGACCTATTCTCATGGAAAACTAAAAAATACATCCAAATTCAACATGTGTCGTATTAAAGAGGATGTAGTATTACAAACATTATTAAGTATCAAAAGATAAAACCGAACATATAAAATATGCATACTTATCACGTTTTTTAGTTTAATGGAAATATACAGTAATCTCAATAGTTCTCAATTTTTACTTGTATATTACACCACCAATTCCATTCCCCACCCAAATTTCGTTGCATGCAATAGTCTACCGATTTAGTGATTTTTTTATATATTCATGAGGAAAAAATAGATTCATGTCATGAAATGGTTTACATTCCCGTAATATAATAATTGCACACTTAGTTTATATGAACCCAAAACCTAGTCTGATTACCTAATATGATGAACATGTTTATCAAAACCTTAACAGAACTATTATGCCCATGCTTATACACTCTGAAATACGAAAAAATTATACCACGAAAATTCATAGATGCATTTGCTTATAGACAAATAAACGCATATAATTAACATCAATGATACTAAAGTCATTAGCTAATACGGTCCACCGGAAATCATAATCTATACTCACCATCCCATTTGTTTCCAGTAACAAAGCTTAATTCCACTTCTCTTCTAAAAACGCCTTTCTTGGGTACTGGAGAATTATCACCAATAAATGGAGTTGGATATGGAAGAGCAAGTGGCTGGCAGGTGATCGTAATAATAGAGAGCCTATTCAGTAGATATATAAGGAAGTGCTCTGTTCTTCAATCTGCCATAAGTTGTTGATTTCATTTCTGTAGTAGGCCAACTAAAAAGTGTGGTTTCCTCCTCAAAGCAATAATCATGATTTAGGTCCCGGTTCACATAGTTTCAATGTATTCTTGCTCTTTTACGCACATATTTTTCACATTGATTCCTATATCATGGCGAATGGCGACATCTTGAGGCTATGCCACTTTCATTTTTCTTCGCCTGTTATGAACTCACATAAGGAATTTCGGCCTGATTTAGCAATACACTTGAGGGCCGAGGCCCTTTGCATCAATAGGCGTAGGAGGAGATTTTGAGATGATGTTGGCAATACACTGGATTCTTGTATCTTTAGGTCACTCATCACTAACAAACTGTTGCAAAAGACAACCTTGAAGTAATAGTAACACAAATAATATGCGAAGATATCATAAAAACACTCCGAGGAAAGTACACTGTGAAGACTCGACTTGTGTAAAGTGTAAACACTAAACATACACTGTAACAACTGTACACACTAAATAGAGCGGCAGCATTTTTTCTAGTATCTAAGAACGGTTGAAAGGAACGACTTGATTGGCCGAGAGAACGGTTCAATGCACCTGATTGGCTGCTTTCATGTAAACTGACTCCCCATTGGCCACTGACAAACTCACTCACCAATGCTCGATGCTGATAGGTCGAGGCGATGGGGAGGGCGTTTAAAATTCGTGGGACTCATGAAAGATTGTACCTAAGTAACCTTATCACTACTAAATAAAATTCCAATACAAAACAGGTAAGCCATAAGTTACGAAATGCACCAAATAATCGTTTGAAGCTTTATTTTGACATCTCTCTCTATGCTGCTTTACCGATTCATAAATAATACTTTCGACTATTTGTAATATGTTCATGCAACTAAAGCACATTCTTGCTACTTTGGGTGGACACCTACGTCTCACAAATCTCGTTAGCAATGCGATGATCTACACGTTAAATTGCAAATCTACATTTTATATTGTGATCCACAAGGGAAGTTTCTCTTGCCTCGAGCAAAGTAAAACTGAATTCAGCGATTAATTATATAATCGAAATAACCACAAAATAATCGTCCACACGGCGATCCAATTCCCATTTTCTATATGTACACCAAAGTACTGTGTTGATATACATATGTTTTCATTGTAAATAACAAGCCAACACATCATATCACCAACATGGTCTTGTCGAACACACACACACACACACACACAAACACACACACATGGATTGGGGACGTAAGAAAATTTACGGTTATAGAAACATTATCAACAGACGCGTGCGGAAGGACTGCCTGAGGCCTTCGTCCGACAATGGACTAATAAATACACACACACACACACACACACACACACATATATATATATATATATATATATATATATATATATATATATATATATATATATATATATATATATATATATATATATATATATATATGCGTAAAAAATCACAGGAAAACGTGATGCTCAGATGCAGAAGAACCATAAGGAAAATGAAAATACGATTAAGTCCTGACTAGTTTCGTGATACTTCTTCAGAGGACTGATTTATTGAGAGAGGTTTCTTTACATTATATAGGAAACCTCATCCGTTGTAATCCATTGTAGAAATTTACTGACGGCCAAACCCACGCCTTTTATTCGTCTAAGGCTCTCAGCTAACATTTGTAGCGAGGGCGAGCAATATATATATATATATATATACATATATATATATATATATATATATATATATATATATATATATATATATATATATCATCGTCATCGTCATCGTCATCATCATCATCATCATCATCCTCTCCTACGCCTAATGACGTAAAGGGCCTCGGTTAGATTTCGCCAGTCGTCTCTATCCTAAGCTTTTAATTCAATACTTCATCATTCATCATCTTCTACTTCGCGCTTCATAGTCCTTAGCCATGTAGGCCTGGGTCTTCCAACTCTTCTAGAGCCTAAAGGAGGATTTTAAAGTTATTTCACCATTTTAATCTATGATGTCATAAAAACGAGGTTGTTTCAATGGAGAAATTGGTAACCTTTCTTACTGGTGATTAGAAATTGACTCTAAATTTACTTATATGTGATTTCGGTAAGAATAAATGTGGGTACATTTAAAGTAAAATCTTTATTTGAATGAACATTTTGGAGTGCTACTTCATAAAAAATCGAAATATCCAAGATTTATACTTATGTCAAAAACGGATGCCTAAGTATTTTATCACAGGAATAAATCTATGATAAATGAAAGTAATTTTATAAAAAGAAAGCAAAAGAATATAGATCCCAAGCTATGAACTTGAAATACGGCAAAAAATAACGACATTACTTTGTTTCTTGTGATATAGTTGTTCTTTGAAGCTGCCAAGGAAGAAAAAAAACCTTTCAAAGCACATCACACTCGCAAAGGACAGAGGTTGATAGGCCAAAGAGAATCAGACAATGCAGTAAAGCATTTCAGACTGGCTATCTAAAGGTTTAAAGGGTGCTCATGAATGGCACAGGAAAGAGTAAGTGACAATGCCCTAGAAAGACAATGTAATAGAGACTAACCATATCTGCATATGACCAGCGTCCAAGCCTTCTCTCCACTCGAGCTATGACCAGGGAGGACCGGGCAATTGCTGCTCATTACTCAGCATGTAGACTTTTAAGCTCACCTAATCATCCAGATCTTAGTTCACAAGGATGGTAAGGATGCAAATACTGTCAGCAACTATCGACCATGTACGGGTCTAAAACCCTAGTCCAGCAGATCGTTAGACATGGACCTTTCCAATAGACTATCACAACCATAAAGGAGATAATGTCGTGACGCTAGATTGTAAGAATAAATGAATCAATTACGTTTCATAATACTTAGCTAGGGCAGTCCATACAAGGTTGGTTTGCTGTGAGTAATAAGGATAAAGTTTCCACTATCACCAAATCATAATGAAGAGCGTGATGATAAAAATGCCCTAACCCTGGGCATAACTGAGGATATGTCTGTGGACTTAGGCTGCGTTTACACCAAGAGAATCAAATCGATTCAATTCATGGAGAATCATTTGACTCGAGTCATTTTGAATCGGTATAGTTCCAACCTACTGAATCTGATTAACACATCATTCAGTACCAAGGCAGCCTTCGGGTAGTATGGACGTCTTTGCTGTTGCAGAAATAGCATTGTTGCTGTGGCTGAGAAAGCGTAGACGGAGGCGGAGGCAACGAATATATGGGTGCATCCAATAAATTCAAGAAGATCTGAATTTGGGAGCTTTGGACATTTGTTCCCAGATTTGGTCAATAATCCGGAGAAGTTTTATGACGACTTAGTGCTTGTTGAAAGGCGTTGAAAAAGAAGAATGAAGAAGGTATGAAATTAGATGACTTGCAGGCATACAAACTGCAACATACGGCAATTTACATACTCAAATATGCAGAGAGAGAGAGAAACCTGGACGCACGGAACGGAAGATTGACAAAAAGAGTTTTAAATAAAGGAGAGTAAATGAATGAATTGAATATATAAAATCAATGACAATATAATGTGAATAAACATAATATATATATATGCTTCCTGCTCGGCTGACTCGCCTTGACTGATGAAAAAATGGGACCGCGCGCATCAGTGATTCTGAATCGCCAGGAATCTCCATGATTTGAATTGACTCGATTCGCTTGGTGTAAACGATTTCATTGAATTTGACGTGGCGAATCATGACGAATCATGAATTGGGATGATTCTCCATGAATTGAATCGATTCGATTCGCTTGGTGTAAACGCAGCCTTAGTCTGGCAGTGGACTAGAAACGGCTGCATTTGTTGTTGTTGTTGTTGTATTTGAGATTATTGAATAGGTGCGAGAGTATTATGACTTAAAACCTTAAAACAGTCACAGCAAATATCTTCATCTTTATTTCACTAATCAGAGCGTAAACTCTTGAACTGAAATTTTTATTTTTGGAGAGAGAGAGAGAGAGAGAGAGAGAGAGAGAGAGAGAGAGAGAGAGAGAGAGAAAATTTGAATAATGTGATAGTTCTATTAAACAACCACAATTCCATTTATGCAAAAGTTTACACACAACATTAAAATTCTTTTTAATCTTTACAATTGGGATAAATACTTAAAATATACAACTATAAAGGAAGCCGTTTCTAGTCCACTGCAGGATAAAGACCTCAGACATGTCAATTCACGTATGGGGTTTAACCAGATTTCATCACCACGCTGTCCAGTGTGGATTGGTGATGGTGGGATACTTTTGTCTGAGCGCTCACAGCAAAACAACTTGATACGAGTCGCCCTGACTAGTACAGATTTGCGATCCCGAAACCCTTTCAGCACATTAAGGTATCCCCACACAGAAAGGGTAAAATATACAAT
>NC_090735.1:52541391-52568891 GCF_036898095.1 Palaemon carinicauda
TTTTAATGTTGTCATCCATCTTAAGATATTTTATGTTCTTTATTAATTTCTTCTCATATAGTTTATTTATTTCCTTATTTCCTCTCTTCACTGGGCTATTTTACCCTGTTGGAGCCCTTGGGCTTATAGTATCTAGCTTTTCCAACTATGGTAATAACTTAGCTAATAATAATAATAATAGTAATAATAATAATATTAGTAATAATATTAATAATAATAATAATAATAATAATAATAATAATAAGAGATACAGTAAGTGTGCAATATGACTTAAAATGGACCTATCTCTCTCTTTTTCTCATATACATATATATATATATATATATATATATATATATATATATATATATATATGTATATAAATATATATATATATATATACATATATATATATATATATAAATCAGCTAAATAAATAAATTATTAAAATTGACATGAGCCACTTTAATTTTCGTTTTTCTTAATACCCTAATTTTGGTGCTGTGATTTCACCCACAAAAATGTTACCCTCATATTATTTTAATCTACCTGAAAATAATGGATAAAGAAAAATGGAAATCTTACCCTCACATACTTTTATATATATATATATATATATATATATATATATATATATATATATATATATATATATATATATATATATACATATATAGATAAAAAGGTACATACTGTATATAGATATATTCACATACATTCAGGTAGGTATGTATTGAAATCGTATAAATACGAGTGAGTGATATTCTTTCACCTACATCCATTATATAAATCATACAATACTCATCACATTCTTATGAATATACTGTATACATGCATATATATATATATATATATATATATATATATATATATATGCGTGTGTGTATGTATGTATGTATATACTCATATATATATATATATATATATATATATATATATATATATATATATATATATATATATATATATATATATATGTATATATATATATACATATATGTATATATATATTAAAAAGGATAAAATTTTTATGAATAAGTCGAAAGATATATTATCAGACAAAAGATTTTGCTTCTTCACAAGAATTTAATATGAAGAAAAATAATGATAACCAAAATGCAGATAAAGTAATGTAATTTTAAAAGCATTCTAGAAAACTTTCACTGTGATATAAGAAAAAAAGTGGTTGATAAAATTCTTCAGCACAAAATATTAAAAACATGAACCTTTACAATGTTCATATCGGCTTTTGATTGATGAAACCGACACTTAAATTTCCCTTGTGTGTAATTTTGAAATCCCTTATCAGCATTCTATTTTCCCGCGTCTTATCTTGAAACTTTAATGGCGTAACTTTTGATATGGTAAACCTTATTATAAAGGATCTGCCATATCCCCTATCTGTACGGTTCTTAAAACCGAAGTTTGTGCTGAAGGACTCCAAACTAGAAAAGGTAATATACTCGAGGCGGGGCTTCCCGGTAGGCGTTCCGCATCCGTTTACCAGCGCGCGGTTTTCATTGTTTACTTAAGGCCCGGTCACACCGCCCGAACGTTGCCGGAGCGTTCCTTGAACGGTAGGGAGGTGGACCAAACCCTCGAAAATTTAATTTAACGTTTTTACGTTCGGTATTTATTAGGCTGCTGAACGTACCAAATCCTAGCATATTTCTTGAGTTTTCTTACACCTCTATTATGGAAGTTGCTAATTTATGCAATAAGGGTATTGGTATACAGGATGTCGAAAAGTTTGTCGCTTTTTTTTTTCTTAATAAACTGTTAAAAAAAACCGTATATTATTTTAATTAAGATACAGCAACCGTAATTTTTACCCTACTTTGTTATTATCTTTTACAGGTTGGTGACTGTAATATCACTCCGCTAAGCTTTTCGACATCCTGTATACCAATACCCTTATTGCATAAATTAGCAACTTCCATAATAGGGGTGTAATAAAACTCAGGAAATATGCGAGGATTTGCTACGTTCAGCAGCCTAATAAAGACTGAACGTAAAAACGTTATATTAAATTTCGAGGGTTTGGTCCACCTCCCTACCGTTCAAGGAACGCTCCAGCAACGTTCGGATGGTGTGACCGGGCCTTTAGACTCTGTCACGTGAGGATCGAGTAAATTACGATAATTTTGACACTATAAGATGTTGGTTGATAAATGTGTTGATAAAATAAGTTATGCATCTTCATTATTCTTTATGCACTCTGCCAAGAATATTAAAATCAAGATAAATTCACCTGTTTTATTAAATGCATCTCCAGTCATTTTCCATATCGTTTCTTTATGTAAATTGTTTCTATACATCTTGTTTGCCATGTCAAACATCTCCTCATACCCTTGAACAAGTTCAATTAAACTCTCATACATGGTGTCAATAACAAACTAACTCTAATTTTTATGACTATACTATGAGGAAAAATCGAGGTTGTAGGTCACGAAACGAACGGGCACGATACAGGTCCTCGTTCACATGAAACATCATCAACACGTTGGTTGGGACGGATGGCTAACGGCCATCAAACCGGCGGAGGTTTCTTGGAAATGAAGCCAAGCCGACTCAAACGGCTGACGACCCAGGGCCGCCGTCAGCCTAACGGGTCGTGGGAACAGTTGCATTTGAATACACGTGTATTCAAATGCAACTGTTCACACGACCCGTCAGGCCAACTCGGACGGCCTAAAACCTCGACTTTTCCTCATAGTAGAGTCATAAAAATTAGAGTTAGTTTGTTGTTGACACCATGTACGAGATGTTAATTGAACTTCTTCAAGGGTATGAGATGTTTGGCAAACAAGATGTATAGAAATAATTTACATAAATAAAAAAAAATATGCAAAATGACTGGAGATGCATTCAATAAAACAGGTGAATTTATAATAATTTTAATATTCTCAGCATGGTGCATAAAGTATAATAAAGTTGCATAACTTGTTTTATCGATACAGTTATCAACCAACATCTTATAGTGTCAAAATTATCGTAATTTACTCGATCCTCACGTAAGTAAACAATGAAAACCGCTCGCGGATTTAACGGAAAGGGAACGCCTCGTGTGAATGTACAACATTTCGAGGGCAGTTAGCCACTGGCCAGCCTGTCGGAAAGAAAACAGCACGTGTGAATCGGCCTTTACTAGGAAACCACAATCTGTGTGATTTTTGACGGCTGGGGTACAATTTGGTTAGATATTAGACAACAGCGATTAATGCTATCGAGATAATCAAATGTACAATATACTTCGGTATTATCAAATTAAACAAAATATAATAATTGTATATACACTAAGCTATACAGAAAGCAAGAGTAATCTTTTTAACAATATTTGATATCAAGAAACAAAGTTAAAATATCTTCAACTATCCATGAACATATTCGGTGGGTAACTTCTTTGGAATTTAGAAATATAAAGTAAAGAGATCCATAATTATATCACTGATTATAATAAGCTAATAAGAATGAAAACATGCAAAAATTAAAGAAACAGAGTGAAACCCGCTGGGAAATATCATATTAAAGTATGATAATTTGACCAACCGCCAACAATTACGTGAACATGTTACCCAGCTCTTAACTTTTTATTGTTTAATGTAGACTAACGGTGTTCTTGGTGTTTTTGATTTTTTGTTTTTATTTTTTTTTTTGGTTCAATACTTTGCACGATTTGAAGGATGTTGCAGAGTAGTTTTACATTACAACAGATGAAGGGTAACATAATTAAATTATTATCAAATAAAACTAATTTGGAGATTACGTTACGAAATAGCACTCTAAGTTAGTACTCCCTATGCTACTAAAATGTAGCAATTGAACACGGAAATAGATAACTTCCTAAACCTACAAAATAAAAAGGAAAATTATTTTATTCCACAATAATGATAAAAATGTGTTTAAAAAGAACGACCGTTGTATGCATATACTTTTTATTTCCTATGCTTCATATTTACTGATTTGATTAACCCATGGAGATTTTTCCAGATTACAGTCATCATGGAGAGAGAGAGAGAGAGAGAGAGAGAGAGAGAGAGAGAGAGAGCGAGAGAATGGCGATATAGTTAATTTTCACATAGGATTTCATAAATGCACCATAAGAGAGAGAGAGAGAGAGAGAGAGAGAGAGAGAGAGAAAGATAAAGACTTAATTTTAACTGGGATTTTTCAATACAACATAAACACATGTGTGGCCTGAGCTGAGCTAACACCGACCAACCGAACAAGTAAGAGAGAGAGAGAGAGAGAGAGAGAGAGAGAGAGTTTGGACAAAATAACAATATAGTTCATTTTCATATGGGAATTCATAATACACAAAACGCGAGAGAGAGAGAGAGAGAGAGAGAGAGAGAGAGAGAGAGAGATTGGCTAAATAACTACAGAAAATTACTTTTTCAGGTATTTCGTAATTCAATATTAACAGATTTGAGAGAGAGAGAGAGAGAGAGAGAGAGAGAGAGAGAGAGATTGGCTAAAAACTATAGATAATTATTTTTTTCTGTGGCGAGATAGAGTGAAAATAACGACCTAATTTTAACTAGGATTATACAATAAAACAAAGAAATTTGTGTCCTGTGCCAACACCTTCGACCAACCAAACAAGTAACCGGTTGTCTAGGCCGACACGTGGCTCGAATAACCTTTTCTTTTCTTTCCCTAAGTAAGCTTTCCCTCAAGATATATAACAGACTCAAGCGATCTTCGATGCCTCCGACCCAAATGCATTAGGAACAAGTGTTTGTTTGACATTCATTCCCCGAGCGAGCGTCGCTCTAACAACCGCCCCCCCCCCCCCACACACACACACTTTCAAATCAACCCACTTGTGCCTTGTGGTATACCTGTGCCATTTAGTGCCATTACGGGCAGAGCCCCTTCGGAATATCATCCTCAGAGCCACCGTGGTAGTACACACAAACACAGAGAGAGAGAGAGAGAGAGAGAGAGAGAGAGAGAGAGAGAGAGAGAGAGTGTATGTCTGGGAGATCAAGGGCACTGAACATAATGATCACAAACCTACCGGGATTTCCCAAACGGTTAAATGGCTTTCATGTCTGTCTATAAGGGAAGTATGTTGGAATATTATGCCATAACTAAGATTATTTCGATATATAAAGGTTTTCGTACACTAAAAGTATATTAGAAAATGCATTTCTAATGATCATGGCTTCAACGGTTGGGATAAAATAAGGGAGTGGTGTGTGTGTGTGTGTGTGTGTGTGTGTGTGTAGAAATTACGACAACTAACACGTGATAGGCATTATGTATTATAGCCACGAAAGGAAAAGTGAAAAGACTTGGTTGGAGATAGTACTTAAGCCATATTTATCCTTTCATAGCTATATGTATATATATATATATATATATATGTGTGTGTGTGTGTGTGTGTGTGAGTGTGTGTGTATGTATACATACACAAACAAACACACATTACAAGCCAACCTCCGTCCATAAACAGAAAAGCAGGATGCTACAAGTCCTACCGGTAATGCAGGAATAAAGGAATATCGAATAAGCTATATCTAAAATATATCTCTAAAATAATCACATAAATATTGAAAACATTAACTATTCTAAAACAGATCAGTCGTATATACTTATGTCAACCTATTCAACATTAAAACATTTGCAATTAATTTGAACTTCTAAAGTCCAACCTATTCAACCACCAGATTGGGTAGATCGGTCATTCCACAATCTGGCCATAGTTTTGGACAACAAACCTTTTAGAATACAGTGAGGTATTGAGCTTAATGATGGATAAAGAAAGCAAGGCTGTTAGCATTAACTGCATACATTAGTACTAAGTACGGGATAGTACAGTCTGGGAACATTGATTGTAAAAGATCGTCACAGTTATGAAATATATATATATATATATATATATATACCAAGGCACTTCCCCCAATTTTGGGGGGTAGCCGACATCAACAAATGAAACAAAGCAAAATAGGGGACCTCTACTCTCTACGTTCCTCCCAGCCTAACAAGGGACTCAACCGAGTTCAGCTGGTACTGCTAGGGTGCCACAGCCCACCCTCCCACATTATCCACCACAGATGAAGCTTCATAATGCTGAATCCCCTACTGCTGCTACCTCCGCGGTCATCTAATCTAAGGCATCGGAGGAAGCAGCAGGGCCTACCGGAACTGCATCACAATCGCTCGCCATTCATTCCTATTTCTAGCACGCTCTCTTGCCTCTCTCACATCTATCCTCCTATCACCCAGAGCTTCCTTCACTCCATCCATCCACCCAAACCTTGGCCTTCCTCTTGTACTTCTCCCATCAACTCTTGCATTCATCACCTTCTTTAGCAGACAGCCATTTTCCATTCTCTCAACATGGCCAAACCACCTCAACACATTCATATCCACTCTAGCTGCTAACTTATTTCTTACACCCGTTCTCACCCTCACCACTTCGTTCCTAACCCTATCTACTCAAGATACACCAGACATACTCCTTAGACACTTCATCTCAAACACATTCAATTTCAGCCTCTCCATCACTTTCATTCCCCACAACTCCGATCCATACATCACAGTTGGTACAATCACTTTCCCATATAGAACTCTCTTTACATTCATGCCCAACCCTCTATTTTTTACTACTCCCTTAACTGCCCCCAACACTTTGCAACCTTCATTGACTCTCTGACGTACATCTGCTTCCACTCCACCATTTGCTGCAACAACAGACCCCAATTACTTAAACTGATCCACCTCCTCAAGTAACTCTCCATTCAACATGACATTCAACCTTGCACCACCTTCCCTTCTCGTACATCTCATAACCTTACTCTTACCCACATTAACTCAACTTCCTTCTCTCACACACTCTTCCAAATTCTGTCACTAATCGGCCAAGCTTCTCTTCTGTGTCTGCAACCAGTACAGTATCATCCGCAAACAACTACTGATTTACCTCCCATTCAAGGTCATTCTCGTCTCCCATTTTTAATCCTTGTCCAAGCATTCGAGCATTCACCTCTCTCACCACTCCATCAACATACAAGTTAAACAACCACGGCGACATCACACATCCCTGTCTCAGCCCCACTCTCACGGGAAACCAATCACTCACTTCATTTCCTATCCTAACACATGCTTTACTACCTTTGTAGATACTTTTCACTGCTTGCAACAACCTTCCACAAACTCCATACAACCTCATCACATTCCACATTGCTTCCCTATCAACTCTATCATACGCTTTCTCCAGATCCATAAACGCAACATACAGTCACACCCCCTTCCTTCAACATCTCAGCTCTCACACCATCCATACCAGATACTTTTCCTACTCTCGTTTCATCTAGTGCTCTCCTCACTTCATCTATTGTAATCTCTCTCATTCTCATCTCCCATCACTGGCACCTCAACACCTGCAACAGCAATTATATATGCCTCCCTATTATCCTCAACATTCAGTAAACTTTCAAAATATTCCGCCCATCTTTTCCTTGCCTCCTCTCCTTTTAACAACCTTCCATTTCCATCTTTCACTGTCTCTTCAATTCTTGAGCCAGCCTTCCTTACTCTCTTTACTTCTTTCCAAAACTTCTTCTTATTCTCTTCATATGAATGACCCAATCCCTGAACCCACCTCAGGTCAGCTGCCCTCATTGCCTCACGTACCTTGTGCTTTACTTCCACATTTTTCTCTTTATATTTTTCATACTTATCTATACTATTACTCTGCAGCCATTCTTCAAAAGCCCTCTTTTTCTCTTCCACTTTTACCTTCACTCCTTCATTCCACCATTCACTGCCCTTCCTCATGCTGGCTCCAACAACCTTCTTGCCACACACATCACTTGCAATCCCAACAAAATTTTATTTTACTAACTTCCACTCCTCCTCTAAATTGCCAGTTTCTCTTACTTTCACTTCGTCATATGTCATTTTCCACCTTTCCTGATATTTACTTTTTACCCCAGGTTTTATTAGCTCTTCAACCCGCACTATCTCCCTTTTACATCCACCTACTCTATTCCCCCACTCTTTTGCAACAACTAATTTTCCTTCCACCAAAAAATGATCAGACATACCGTTAGCCATATATATATATATATATATATATATATATCGACCGAAATTACTGTTTCATGAGAAAAATAAGATTACACCTTACGCTGAAGTGATCTACATTTAAAGTATCATAAGATAAAACTGAACGTATAAAATATGCATAATTATCACGTTTCTTAGTTTAATGGAAATATACAGTAATCTCAATACCTCTAAATTTTTACTTGTATATTGCACAACCAACCCCGCCTCCAAAACAATTTTTGTTGCATGCAACAGTCTACTGATTTAAAGTTTCTTCTATACTTTCATGGAAAAAATATAGTTCCATATCATGAAATGGTTTACAATTCTATAAAATAATAATTCCAGATTTAATCTATATAAACTCAAACAGTAGTCTGGTTATTTAATGTGATGAACATGTTTATCAAAACCTTAACAGAACTATATGCTCATGCTTGTATACTCTGAAATACGAAAAAATTAGACCACGAAAATTCATTGATACACTTTCTTATGGCCCATTAAACGCATATAATTAATATCAATGATACTTAAGTCACTAACTAATACAATCCACAGGAAATTATAATCTGTACTCACCATCAGATTCGTTTCCCGTAACAAAGCTTAATTCCAATTCTCTCTTCTAAAAACGCTTTTCTTAGGAACTAAAAGGATTCCCACCTATAAGTGTCGTTGGATATGGAAGTGGAAGTTGCTGGCGCATGATCGTAATAATATAGAGGGCCTCTTCAGTAGATATACAGTATAAGGAAGTGCTCTGTTCTTAAATCTACCAGAAACTGTTGATTCCTTTCCTGTAACGTGCCACCTAAGTGTGGTTCCCTCCTTGAAGTGCCCATCATGATTTAGGTTCTGGTTCACAGTTTCAATGTATTCTTGTCCTTTTACTCACATATTTTTTCACATTGATTCCTGTCATGGCGACATCTTGAGGTTATGCCATTTTCATTTTTCTTCGTCTGCTACGCACTCACCACTGGAATTTCGGCATGATATAGCAATACACTTGAGGGCCGAGGCCGTTTGTGTCGATAAGCGTAGGAGATGATGTTAGCAAAACACTGGATTCTTTTACCTTTAGGTTACTCATCACTAACAAACTGATGCAAAAGACAACCGTTTAGTAATAGAAACACAAATAATATGTGAAGATATTGTAAAAACACTCCTAGAAAAGTAGACACTCAAGACTTTGATTCGTGCAAAGTGTAAACAAACACGGTAACCGTACACACCAAATAGAGCGGCAGCATTTTTTCTAGTACCTAACTAGAGTTGAGAGGAACAGCTTGATTGGCCGAGAGAACAATTCAACGTCACTGATTGGCTGCTTTCATGTAAACTGTCTCCCCATTGGCCACTGACAAACTCACTCACCAATGCTTAATGCTGATAGGTCGAGGCGATGGGGAGGGCGTTTAAAATTCATGGGAATCATGAAAGATTGTATCTAAGTAACCTCATCACTGCAAAATAAAATTCCAATACAAAACAGGTAAGCCATAAGGTACGAAATACACCAAATAATAGTTTGAAGCCTTATATTGACATTTCTCTATGCTGCTTTACCGATTCATAAATAATACTTTCGATTATTTGTAAAATGTTCATGCAACTAAAGCGCATTCGGTGCTACTTCGGCTGGACACCTACGTCTCATAAATCTCGTTTGCTATGCGATGATCTAACGTTAAATTGCAAAATCTAAACTTTATATTGTGATCCACAAGGAAAGTTTCTCTTGCCTCGAGCAAAGTAAAACTAAATTCAGAGATTAATTAGATTATTGAAATAACCACAAAATAATCGCCCACACGTCGATCTAATTCCTATTTTCTATAAGTGCACTAAAGTATTGCGTGGATATACCTATATTTTTCTTGTAAATAACAATCCAACACATCCTATCATCAATATGTTCTTATCAATCATACATACATATATATATATATATATATATATATATATATATATATATATATATGTATGTATGTATATATATATATATATATATATATATATATATATATATATACATATATATATATATAATACATGGATTGACAAGCTAAGAATATTTACGGGTATAAAAACATTATTAGTATTATCATTACCAGCCAAGCTACAACCCTAGTTGGAAAAGCAAGCTGCTATAAGCCCAAGGGCTCCAATAGGGAAAAATAGCCCACTGAGGAAAGGAAATAATGAAATAAATAAATGAGGAGAATAAATTAACAACAAATCATTCTGAAAACAGTAACAACGTCAAAACAGATATGTCCTATATAAACTATTAACAACGTCAAAAACAGATATATCATATATAAACTATAAAAAGACTCATGTCAGCCTGGTCAACATAAAAACAGAGGTGTGTCGGAGTGACTGAGGCCTTGTCCTCCAGTGGACTAGCAACGGCTGATGAAGATATATATATATATATATATATATATATATATATATATATATATATATATATATATATATATATATATATATATATGTGTGTGTGTGTGTGTGTGTGTGTGGGTGTGTGTGTCTGTGTGTGTGTGTGTTTTAGGACATTTGCGTACTGGACGTTTGCGTCCCGGACAGTTGTGTCCTGGGCAATTGCATCCCCGGACAATTGTGTCCCCGGATATTTGCGTACCTGTAGATGTTTTTGACTGGTTCTACAAAGCTTTTTATCTTTACCTTTACTCTATACTTTTACACGGTAATTTTATTTATAACTTTATCCACCCAGAATATGCATATTTTTTAATGGCTTCAAATAATTTTGATTCTTACTTCATACCTTTAGCCATACTGGACACGAAAGGACATATATATAGAAATCAATATTTCATTTGCACGTTTCATTATCTTTAAAAATTTACAAAATGGAATTTTTTATATATATGTACACATTATAAATAATCTGTAAGTCTAAAAAGATTAGGTCATATTTTTCTAATAATGACTTACGATAGATACTTTTAAGCTCATACATAAAACTTATGCATGTTATGAGGAATTCTCGTAAGAGAGATAGTTGACTTTCTTTTTCTCCGCCACAGCTTTTTCTTTCTTTAGTGCGTCAATTACTTTCTAAATGGAGGGGTGAGGACATGTTATAGAATTCTGTATTGCGTTAGGCCACCCTCCTAAACTAGTATTAGACCTCGGCAAGTCATCAGCTGTTCGGTCATGAACATTGCACGATTAAATGGAGAAAGTTGGTTGAAACGTGTGCCGACTCCGACAACTGAGGTTAAACTGCCGTGAATAAAAAGTCTCTTCTGCTTCTAGAGAAATCAGGAATTGTTTTCTAAACGTCTACGTAAATACAAAGTAAAATGATAGATAAGTACAGTAATTTTCAGTTCTGTACTTCAGAAGTTTTATGCCATATATCCTATTTACAGTAATTAATAGTTCTGTAATCGAGCGATAAAATACATACATACTTACATACATATATGCATGCATTCAGACATACAGATACACAGAAAGTCACTTCCATATCTTCTAACAAATATTACCTGGTCACTACAAACAAGTACAGGTACGCAAATTGCCGGGACGAATAAGTCCGGGGACGCAATTTTCCGGGACGCAAATGTCCGGGACGCAAATGTCCAGTATACGCAATTGTCCTACCACCATATATATATATATATATATATATATATATATATATATATATATATATATATATATATATATATATGTCTCAGCAAACATTTGTAGCGAGGGCGAGCAATATATATATATACACACACACACACACACATATATATATATATATATATGTGTGTGTGTGTGTGTGTGTGTGTGTGTGTGTGTACATCCAGACATAAATATTGGGAATCAAAAGTGGAAATTGATACTTTATGGAAAAAAATGTGAGTACCGCAGCTGATGGCTTCATCTTGACAGATATATAAAGGATTTTCCTCCCTTCAAAATGTTACTTCAGGTAGCTTCATATTTCACGTTACTCGATAAAGACAAACAATTCTTTATGTACAGTAGTGTTCATAGGAAAATAGTATCGCATAAAACATGTATCAATTTTGAATACCATAAAAACCAAAGTATTTTTAAACAAGTAAAACCACGAGATGGTTCCTTAAATTGTAATCTCTCATGAATATCATCTGTGCAAAAATATTCCTGGCCTCTCAGATGAGTTTCTAAGGGATGAGTTCAGAGTTACTTCGCCACTTTCATTTGTTATTTCATGAAAACGATGTTGTTTCGATGGAGAAATTGGTAACCTTTTGTACTGGTGATAAGAAATTGACCTTATATTTACTTCTATATGTTTGTATGTGATTGTGATGGCCTATTGGAAACGTCCCTGCATGGCGATATGGTGTACGGGGGTTCGAGACCTGCACAATCTCGATAGTTTCTTTTACTGTCTTCCATCTCCCCAAACTTGTGAGCTAAGGATGGGGAGGCTTATAGATCTACCTACTGAGTCATCAGCAGCGATTGCTTGGCCCTCCCAGGTCCTACCTTGGGTGGAGAGGCGGTTTGAGCGCTATTTTTTATTGTTTATATTTGAAAGATTTATTATAATCTTATTATTGCTCTTAAACTTCTCTAATAGTTTTTCTTTCTTTCCTTTCCTCACTAGGCTAGTTTCCCTGTTGGAGCTCTTGGGCATATAGCATCCTGCTTTTCCAACTAGGGTTGTAGCTTAGCAAGTAATAATAATAATAATAATAATAATAATAATAATATATGGTCAGTGTCTATGTTATTGCCTTTATATCATACTGTACAGTCTTGTCTTTATGAATAAATGTAGGTACATTTTAATGTAATAATTTAATTCAAATGAACATTTTAGAGTGCTACTTCATAAAAAAACGAAATACACAAAATTGATATTTGCACAATTGCCTAAGAATTTTATCGCAGAAATGGTTCTCAAATAAATGATACAGCACCCAAGCTATGAAATTGAGATACGACAAAAAGAAAAAACAATATTACCCTGTATCATGTGATAGATTTGTTCTTTGAAGCTACCAAGGAAAACTTTCAAAGCACATCACACTGACAAAGGACAAAGATTGATAGGCCAAAGAGAATTAGACAATACAGTAAAGCAATTCAGACTATGGCTCTCTAAAGGTTTAAAGGTTGCTCATGAATGGCAGAGACATGACAATGCACTAGAAGGACAATGCAATAGAGACTACCCATATCTGTATATGACCGGTGTCCAAGCCTTCTCTGCACCAAAGCTATGACCTATAGGCTCACCCAATTGCCCTACCCTTAGCTCATTAGCATGTGAGGATGCGAGGATGCAGATACTGCCAACAACTATCGACCTTCAGCGGGTCTCGAACCATAGTCCAGCAGATCGCTAGACAAGGACCTTTTCAATAGGCTACCTCAACCATAAAAGGAGATAATGTAGTAATATTGTTCAGGAATATCGTGACGCCATATTATAAAAATAAATGAATCAATTACGTTTCATTATATTTCCCCAGGGCAGCTTATACTAAGTTGGTTTGCTGTGAGCGATCAGGTTAAAGTCTCCACTGCCACCAAATCACAAAGGAGAGCGTGATGATAAAATGACCAAACACTGGGCATGATTAAGGACATGTTTGAGGACCTTGTCCAGCAGCGGACTAAAAACGGGTGCATTTATTGTTGTTGTTTTTGTTGTGTTGTATTTGAGATTATTGAGTAAGTGCAACGGTATTATGACTTAACGCTTTAAAACATTAGTCACAGCAAATTTCTTTATTTGGACTTCACTAATCAGACCGCAGACTTTTGAACTGAAATCTTATTTTTTGGACAGAGAGAGAGAGAGAGAGAGAGAGAGAGAGAGAGAGAGAGAGAGAGAGAGAGGAGAGAGAGAGAGAGAGAGGGGGGGGGAGCAATTTAAATAATGCAATGGTTCTATCAAACACTTCTATTTACTAAAAGTGTACAAAGGGCTTTAAAATTCTTTATTAGCTTCACAATTGGGATAAATACTTAAAATATACAATACCAACAAATGCAGCCATTTCTAGTCCACTGCAGGATAAAGACAGACATGTCAATTTATGTCTGGGGTTTAACCAGATTTCATCAACACGCTGGCTAGTGCGGATTGGTGATGGTGGGATACTTTCGTCTGATCGCTCACAGCAAAACACCTTAATATGAGTGACCCTGACTAGTACAGATTTGCTGATCATGGCGATCCCTAAACCCTTTCAGCGCGTTAAGGTATCCCCAAACAGAAAGGGTAAAATATACAATCCTTACGGATATGTACTGTAGACTTACTTGTAATCATTTTTAACACCCTTTGATAACTCCGACTTATGTAATAACATAAGCTATCTCTGAACACGTTGACCTGAATGGATTATCCGATAAACTTCACTGCACGATTGGATTTACAATCAAATCACTTTAATGGATTATTCCTGGTTATCAAATAAATCCCTTTTAAGTCCTTTAGTATTGGTTTTAAAGTTGCCTCTATCGTCAATAACCTTAAGTTAATTGAAGTAAACTGTGAATTATTATTACTGTTAAAGGTATGAATAAAATATTTTTTTTTATATATTTGCATACATACATACATACCATACATATCTATATATACATATACAGAATACGTATATATACATACACACACACGTATATATATATATATATATATATATATATAAATATATATATATATATATATATATATATATATATATATATATATATATATATATATATATATATATATAACTGCATTTACAGGAGAGAGAGAGAGAGAGAGAGAGAGAGAGAGAGAGAGAGAGAGAGAGAGAGAGAGAGAGAGAGAGCCTTATTGCCTTATTTTATGTTTGTGTTCCCCCAGGTCCCTCAGTGTGAGGCACCTCGTATATCCACCAGAGAGTTGCTAATGCATCTTCCGGTGTATTTTGCATCTTCCAGTCTTGGATGGTCTGGGATGCATCTTAGGTATTTATTGAGCTTATTCTTAAACACATCTACGCTCACTCCTGATATGTTTCTTAGATGAGCTGGCAGCACATTAAATAGTCTCTGCATTATCGATGCTGGTGCGTAGTGGATTAATGTTCTGTGCGCCTTCCTTAGTTTTCATGGTATATTTTTTGGCACTATTAATCTACCTCGGCTTGCTCTTTCTGATATTTTTAGCTCCATGATGTTTTCAGTAATTCCTTCTATTTGCTTCCATGCTTGTATTATGTAGCGTTCTCTTCTCCTTTCTAGACTGTATAGTTTTAAAAATTGCAGTCTTTCCCAGTAGTCAAGGTCCTTAACTTCTTCTATTCTAGCAGTATAGGACCTTTGTACACTCTCTATTTGTGCAATATTCTTTTGGTAATGTGGGTACCATATCTCATTGCAGTACTCGAGTGTACTATGTAAATAAGTTTTGTAAAGCATAATCATGTGTTCAGCTTTTCTTGTTTTAAAGTGTCTGAATAACATTCCCATTTTTGCTTTATATTCAGCCAGAGAGAGAGAGAGAGAGAGAGAGAGAGAGAGAGAGAGAGAGAGAGAGAGAGAGAGAGAGAGAGAGAGAAATACTCTCAAGACTGGAAAAGTTTGAGTGAAATCTCTTTATTCCAGACCATTGATTTTATGATCTTTTTATTATTTCTTCCGCTTCATAGTTTTTTTCTATATGAATTTATCCGTAGGGAAATATATATAGAAAATAGAAAAAATATAGGTAAAGTATAAATGTTTTATAGACTTGTATAAATTAGTTTTTTCAAATTTAGTTGTAAAGTGCATAAACTAAATTCATTGAATAAAATATGTAAAATATTCATTGATAAACTTGTCTAAAATATGTAAAAATCATTTATCGATTTAAATCTGAATGAACTCGATAAAAATATAAATGAAATATTCATAAACTAAATAAAAAAAAATAGCTAGGAGGAAGATTATGCATCAAACGATTAAATATACAATAATCCATACAATTATACAATATTTGATTATTGGAAGGTAATAAAGGAAATGTATTAGGTTCTCGGTGTCGGGAAGAGACAAAGAATGAACCCCATTTTCAAAAGCCATCGTAGCGGGCTGAATCTAATAAAAGGATATTATAAAAAAAAATATAAAATGGATAGATATAGCCGGGAATGCAAATATTGTCTTTTCATTAAAATATCTGATTATGAATGTATTCATACAATAGTATTACTTCGTTGATTGTTTTTAAGATGAATAATATTTCAGGATGAATACAATTGAATAATTATTTCAAAATAAATATCAATAAATAATAATACTTTTATAATGAAAATATTAAAAAATATAATAGAATGAACACCCCAGAGAGAGAGAGAGAGAGAGAGAGAGAGAGAGAGAGAGAGAGAGAGAGAGAGAGAGAGATTTTCTATTTAACAAGTTTATTGTGTTCAATATCATACATACATACAATCCATATACATGCAAACATACAGCAGAACACAAATGGCGCACCCCCTAGCAGGCTTCCATCGGAAAGTTTGACTTAATTAATATTATCCCCTTTACTTAAAGACAAATAATAACAACAATAATAATGATAATAATAATAATAATAATAATATTAATAATAATAATATGGCAAGCTAGGAAGCATTTGCAAAAGTCGGGTAACCTTTCTTAACTTCCAAAAACACCCTAGGATCCAAGAAATGGCCGAGAATAACATGGAAGGACAAAGTTTTAATTTCTCTTCTAAAACGTCCAATTTCATTGCATTCTTTAATATAATGATGTAACCTGTGCCCATCAGAAAACTTACACAAACGACAGTTTCATATGTTGGAATTTCTATCATTTGTCACTTCCTACAAATACTTATATCCTAAACGGTAGTAGGTTGGCCAGGGCACCAGCCACCCGTTGAGATACTACCGCTAGAGAGTTCGGGGTCCTTTGACTGGCCAGACAGTAATACATTGGATTACAGTTCATTTTCCCTTTGCCTACTCACATACACCGAATAATCTGGCCTATTCTTTACATATTTTCCTCTGTCCTCTTACACCTGACAGCACTGAGATTACCAAACATTTCTTCTTCACCCAAGGGGTTACTGCACTGTGATTGCTCACTGGCCACTTTCCTCTTTGTAAGGGTAGAAGGGACTCTTTAGCTATGATAAGCAGCTCTTCTACGAGTAGGACACTCCAAAATCAAACTATTGTTCCCTAGTCTTGGGTAGTGCCATAACCTGTACCATGGTCTTCCACTGTCTTGAGTTCGAGTTCTCTTGCTTGACGGTATACTTGGACACTCCATTCTATCTTATTTCTCTACCTCTTGTTTTGTTAGTTTTTTATAGTTTATATGAGATGTTTATTTTAATGTTACTGTTCTTTAAAATATTTTATTTTACCTTGTTTCCTTTCCTCCCTGGGCTATTTTCCCTGTTGGAACCCCTGGGCTTATAGCATTCTGGTTTTCCCACTAGGGTTGTGGCTTAGCAATTAATAATAATAATAATAATAAAAACGCAATCTGCTATATCTTGTTTGGTGTTTTCTAGTGTGTAAACCACTCTATGTAATCTGGCTCTGACCTCTTAGTGATATCCATATAATTGCGGAACGAGGCACTTTCCAGGTATACTCCGTTTAGATATTCTATATCTCGATGACGTTGTTTTTCCATTTTATTTTTCAAACATTCATATGACAGTGGGAAATTGTAGTCAACATTTTCTTTACAACAGCCTTGCTTTGCTAATAAATCTGCTTGATCATTCCCCGTCAAGTTACAATGAGATGGGGTCCAAATAAAATGGACAATCCTATTTTTCTTTTCAAATTTACATAAAAGTATTCGAATTATGTTTACTAACTTATTACTTCCGGATGACTCGGACACAATAGACTACAAAGCCGACATACTATCATTTTTCACAATAGTAAGTGCGGCTGCGATTCCTAGGAGTTTTGCTTGTATATTGGAACAATGATTGTTTGCCCTGATTGCGAGAGAACATGATTCCTGTAATATACCATCATGATAGAGAGCAACTCCTGCTCCAGCTCGTCCATTCTCCTGCAAAGAACCATCTGTGTATAGGACACTAGCACTATGTGGAAGGGCACTGAACCTCCTGAGGAAGTCTTGCCTCAGCATCTCAATAGGCACATTATCCTATATGTAAGATCAAAAAAATATATATTAATTTCTGGAAAATCCCAAGGCGGTAATTCTGGTACAACATACTTATTGTTATCCAAATAATCACTTACATTAATAGTACTCAAGAGTTCTCTAGCACTGTTTGACCACTTATTACGATTATCTTTCCCCTTCGGATTCATTATGGCCTGCTTAAAAATACCATCATCAGCTGTATTGAGAGAATTTACAATCTGATTTGTAGCTATTACTTTGATTTTTTGAGCAAGAGTTGGTAATCTTATTTCGTGCCTAATAGTTTCAATTTTAGCCGTTCTGGGGCACCCAAAAATTATCCTCATTGCTTCATTTTGGAGAACCTCGAGAGATTGCCTTTTTGTCTACTAAGAGTAATTAGATTACTTGCACTGTAGTCAATTATTGATCTTATCATAGATATATAAAGGGTCCCGAGAACTGGGACAAAAGACCCAACACTTCCCATTGCAACCTTTCTCAATAAGGCTAATCTTGATTGACTTTTTAGTTTTAGTCTGGTTACTTCATCATTCCTATGATTGCACTGTCCAACAATAACCTCCACATATTCATATGTATCTACCTCTTCTATTATTTTACCTGGTAGTTCAATAATCTGTTTTTCTTTATTTCTCTTACTTAGTATTTTTTTTCTGGGGATATAAATAACCCTAGTGAATTACAATTTTTTTTTATTTTCTTGAGTGTTAATTTTACAGCTTTGTATGACTCCTTGTATTACTATATCATCTGCATAAATAATTATTATAATACCTCTTGTCTTCATAGAACCAATAACATTCATTAAAATATTAAAGAGCATGGGTGATAGGAGTCCACCTTGAGGTGTACCTAGTTCCATCTTTTCCCACTTGGAGTAAATCACTTCAAAATATACTCTACTGTATCGATCTCTAAAATAATCCTCAATTATCCTAATACTGCTACCAGAAGTAATGACAGATAATTCAGCTAAAATGGCAATTGGATTAGCTTTATCAAAAGCTCCCTTGATATTAATAAACACTGTAAACCTCTTTTTTATTCTTAACAAAACTCTATGAATACAATGCTGTGTACTTTTACCTGGCATGAAGCCATATAGTTTAAATGACAATTTACGTTTAATAGTATGCATCATCCCGTTTGATATGATTCTTTAAAATTTTTTTTACAGATGCATGATGTAAGAGAAATAGGTCTGAATGAACCTGGTCTACCATATGAGAGAGAGAGAGAGAGAGAGAGAGAGAGAGAGAGAGAGAGAGAGAGAGAGAGAGAGAGAGAGAGAGATCCGAATATAAAAAAGCTGCAGGGAGATTGTTCCATAATATCGGCTAAAAGATGGAAATATCCAGGAATACAGATATTGCCTTTTCATTAAAATATCTCATTATGAATGAATCTGTATAATGGTATTACTACGTTGATTGTTCCTGAGATGAATAATACTTATTTCAGGATGAATATCAATGAAAAATTATTTCAGAATGAATATCAATGAATATTTGTTATAATAAAAATATTAAAAAATATGATAGAATGAACCCCATAAAGAGAGAGAGAGAGAGAGAGAGAGAGAGAGAGAGAGAGAGAGAGAGAGAGAGAGAGAGAGAGAGAGAGAGAGAGAGAGAGAAATTGCCCCATAATTTCGGCGATTCGAGGCTCCCTTATAATTCATTACCACATGAATACATCATTCTCTCATCATATTGATATAGATTTCTCCAGTTATGATAAAGAGAAATTACAAGCAAGGTGACAAACAACATCAGATTTTCTTCATTATGTAAATGAGGATCTATTTTAATGTTGTCATCCATCTTAAGATATTTTATGTTCTTTATTAATTTCTTCTCATATAGTTTATTTATTTCCTTATTTCCTCTCTTCACTGGGCTATTTTACCCTGTTGGAGCCCTTGGGCTTATACCATCCTGCTTTTCAAACTATGGTAATATCTTAGCTAATAATAATAATAATAATAATAACAATAATAATAATAATAATAATAATAATAATAATAATAATAATAATAATAACAATAAAGATAATAATAATAATAATAATGGTAATAATAATAATAATAATAACAATAATAATCATCATCATCATAAGGGATACAGTAAGTGTGCAATACGACTTAAAAAGGACCTCTCTCTCTCTCTCTCTCTCTCTCTCTCTCTCTCTCTCTCTCTCTCTCTCTCTCTCTCTCTCTCTCTCTCTCTCTCTCTCATATTTAAAATTATTATATATATACATATAATATATATACGTATATATATATATACATATATATACATATATATATATATATATATATATATATATATATATATATACATATATATATATATGTACATACATATATATATATATATATATATATATATATATATATATATATATATATATATATATATATGTATATATATGCATATATATACAAATCAGCTAAATAAATCAATTATTAATATTAACATGAGCAACTTTAATTTTCGTTTTCCTTAATACCCTAATTGTTGTGTTGTGATTTCACCCCCCAAAAATTTTACCCTACTATTATTTTAATCTACTTATCACATACTTATATACAGGTACATACTGTATATAGATATATTCACATACATTCATGTATGTATGTATTGAAATCGTATAAATACGAGTGAGTCGTTTTCTATCACCTACATCCATTTTAGAAAATGGTTAGACATTGACAATTATATAAATCATAGTATACTAATCACATTCTTGTGTATATACTGTATATATATATATATATATATATATATATATATATATATATATATATATATATATATATATATATATCTGTGTGTGTGTAAGTGCGTATGTATATACTCATATATATATATATATATATATATATATATATATATATATATATATATATATATATATATATATATATATATATATATGTCCAAAGGATAAAATTTTTATGAATTGGTCAAAAGATAAATTATCAGACAACAAATTTTGCTTCTTCACAAGAATTTAATGTGAAGAAGAATGATAACCAAAATGCAGATATTGCAATGTAATTTTTTAAAGCATTCAAGAAAACTTTCACCGTATTATAGGAAAAAAAATGAACTTTACAAAACTCTTCAGCACCATATATTAAAAACATTAACCTTTACAATGTTCATATCGGCTTTTGATTGATGAAACCGACACTTAAATTTTCCCCGTGTGTAGTTTTGAAATCCCTTATCAGCATTCTATTTTCCCGCGTTTTATCTTGAAACTTTAATGGCGTAACTTTTGATATGGTAAACCTTATCATATAGGATCTGCCATATTATCCCCTATCTGCACGGTTCCCAAAACCGAAGTTTGTCCTGCAGGACTCCAAAGGAGAAAGGTGGGTTGGCTTTATTCGGCTTAAAGTTGTGGCAAGGTGTTGGCCAAGCCGGTACAGTGTTAGGGACTCAATGTTGCTAAGCAAGCATACAAACACCAGCAGTCACAGTTACCAATTCACACTACATTCACCCCCACTGAGAAGAAGAACATACAGTACAGTACACATCCGCATCATAACAAAACATGAATTCACTGATTTCACACCAACTGTAATTATTCTTACATCGCATTTGCATTACAAGGCTCACCTTATTGGCACTACAAATTTCATATTCATATTACAAAACTCATGAGTACTAATTTTATTTGATAACTGGGCTCATCTCACATAAAAAACACATTGGTTACAATGGGCCTTATAACTACTAATTCATAATGAACACATTGACATAAGGACACTTACCACCCATACTACTCCCACTCATCTAGGACAAAATCTGAGAGATAGCCTGGAGGGCGCCTAGTGCGACTTGTGCGTTGAGGCGCCTCTGAGGTTGGCGTTTCTGTGGGTGTTCCTTTCGACGGTGCCTTTCCTGGGGTGGGCGGTTCTGTGGTTTGTTGCGGTTCGGTTGCGGGCTCCCTCCCCTGGTCTTGTTTTGTATCCACTTGACTTCTTTCCGTTCTCTGGCTGGGGTCTCCAGGGGGAAGGGTGGAACCTTGATTGATGGGAGTCTAACCATTCTCTTGTATGTTGAAGATATGACGGCTCCCTTTATCGTGACAGGCGTTTGGACTGAATACTTTAGCTGCAGGAGCTAGGTGACGAGTCGACACAGTGGATTCCTTGCCGTCTTGGTGCGCAACACGAACCCATTGTGGGTTGACATGCAGGAGTCTAACTTCCTCGACCTCAGGTTCGTACTTGGATTTCCTAACCGTTTTCTTTAGAAGAGCTTGTTCATTTTCTGTCATCCACGATGGAGCCGCCTGCCCGTGTGTTGCTTTCCTGGGGTGCAGGAACATGCACTCATGAGGTGTTTGGTTCGTAGCGACAAACAGAAGGGACCTCATGCTGTGTAATGCTTGATCCAGGATAGCCTCCCACATTTCTATAGGGAGGGAGAGAGAAACGAGAGCTAACCTTACGGTGCGCCACAAAGTTCCATTGGCTTGCTCGATCTGGCCATTGCCACGGGGGTTATACGCAGACAAGTAGCTTGTAGCCACTCCACGGTCATGAAGGAACTTTTGCTACTCTGACGACACGAAAGCAGGTCCCCTGTCTGAATGAATGTACTCGGGCAGGCCCCAAACTGAAAAGAGAGTAGACAAACATTTAATGGTGGCACTCGCTGAGGTGTCTTTTGTTGCAAAGGCGAACGGAAATCTGCTGTACTCGTCGATTATGTTGAGAATGTATCTGTTCTTTGTGGTGGACGTCATCGGACCTTTGAAATCGATAGCCAGACGCTCCAATGGCCTGGTAGCTTTTATCAATGTTCCTTTTTCTTTGGAGAACTTAGGTTTGATCTTAGCACAGGTTTGACATTTACGTATGACAGTCCGAGCTTCTTCAATGGTAAAGGGTAAGTTTCTCTGTCTTATGATGTGGGTCATCCTTCTGATTCCTGGATGGCACAGGTGCTCGTGAAGCTGAGTTAGCTCGTCTCCTTGAGTACAGGTAAGTGAAGCCACACATCCCGAGGCATGAGAGAGAGCGTCTGCTACTTGGTTCTTTGATTCAGGTCTCTATGTGATGTCGAAGTTGAAACAACTCAGTTCCAGCCTCCACCGCATTATTTTTTCATTCTTGATTTTGCCATGGTTCTTGGCGTTAAACATGAAACGCACCGATTGCTGATCAGTTATGAGTCTAAATTTACGTCCTAGCAGAAAGTGTCGCCATTTCTTGATGGCTTCTACGATAGCACATGCTTCGTATTCCACTGCCGATTGTCGTTTCTCCGATTCTGAGAGCGAGCGAGAAAAGAAGGCCACCGGTTTTCCTTCTTGTGTTAATGAGGCTGCAACGGCGTCAGCAGAGGCGTCTGTTTCGACTACAAAGACTGCTTCGTCATCTATAGCAGCAAGTGAAGCTCGAGATATTTCATTCTTTAGTTCTTCGAGTGCATGTTCTGCAGATTTGGCTTCCTCTTTTGACATGGAAAACAAGTTGTGCTACTGTACAAACTTACCTGGCTTGTTCACGTTCCTTGGTTTACCACATAATCCTTCAGACTGGCGTCTTTTCATAGACTCTTCCAAACGAAGTCTCAAGGCTGTGCTTCTGCACAACGGGAAAAAATATCCCAGCATTCCCATTGCACACTCTTTCCATCTAAAGGAGTCCTATGACAATATGGAGCTTCTTCTAGAAGCTATTAAGTACAGCGAGTACCAATGGAGTCTGTGTGGGGACCTCAAGGTCATTGGTATTCTTATGGGTATGCAAGCGGGCTTCACAAAGTACTGTTGTTTTCTCTGTCTCTGGGATAGTCGAGCTGTATCCCAGCATTACAAGCAGAAAGACTAGGGGTCTAGAATCGCTTTTGTTCCTGACGAACACAGCGTCAAGGGGAATCCTCTGGTGGACATAAGGTGCTTCTTCCTCTTCACATCAAGCTTGGTTTGATAAAGAATTTCGTGAAGGCGTTGGACAAAAATGGTGCTGCCTTCCAACACTGGTCTACTGTGTTCCCAGGTGTTAGTGCTGCTTAGCTGAAAGAGGGCATCTTTGTCGGACCTCAGATCCGAGAAGTGCTGAAGGATACTGATTTTGAAAAGGTTCTTAACTTAAAGGAACTGAGAGCATGGGAAGCATTCAAGTCAGTCTGTAGTAGCTTCCTTGGTAACACACGCGTACCAGATTACCAAGCCTGTATTGAAACGTTGCTAAAGTCTTACGAGGATATGGGGTGCCGAATGTCACTCAAGATTCCTTTTCTCCATTCCCACCACAACTTCTTCCCGCCAAACCTTGGAGCAGTGAATGATGAGCATGGAGAAAGATTCCACCAAGACATTACGAAGATGGAGAGCAACTGTCAAGGCAAATGGAACCCCGGCATGATGGGAGACTTCTGCTGGATGCTCCTGCGTGATATCCCGGAGGCAAAATACACCAGATCTTCTAAAGCCCCCCTGACACTTGCATGCATTTCTGGCACGCACTGGCACGCAAAATGCGTGTGGCGCGCACTGGGAGGTTCCCGCACTGTTCACGACAAGTTCACGACACGTTCAAGCATAGTTCACGACAAGTTCATACCACGTTCACGACAGGTTCACTCATCTTTCCGCATCGTTCACGCATCGTTCACGCCAATTCACGCCAGTTCACGACTTGGCCAAATCATATATAAAGACGGGGCTTCCTACATGATTTTTATCAAAAGCGTATTCTTGTGCTAATCTTTGATTAATATCCCCTGTATTAATGGGTGGGTTATCTTTATAGATATTTGTAACAATTACACTTCTATTTAGTATATATTTTATTATTTAATTATTATTATAGGTAATTAGCTGGTTTGAATAATTTTTAAGCTTTATAATTTACTGAAAAATAATATTTTATGGCAGTTATATGCTGATCAGATATTTGGAACCCACTTTACATTATCTTAGAATTTAATTGAAAGATGACTATTCTATTCATTAGTTTTGTTGTATCGTTTGTGAACTAATATCATTGAAACTGAGGCAGAAAAGATATTATCTCTAAAGATATTAGGTTGGTTAGGTGCCCTGTGAGCATTGAAGTCTCTCGCCAAGGTAAATTTCTCTAGTTGCCCTTATTTAAATGGCAGTTGTGAATTTTTTTCAGTTTTGTAACTTTTCCTGTTTGTTTATATGTATATATATATATATATATATATATATATATATATATATATATATATATATATATGTTTGTGTGTGTATACACATTCAATAAACCACAAGGAAAATTAAGAAAATATATCTCTCTCAAGTATTACACCTGCTCATGAAGGGATTAAAGAACTTCTGTCCTCTTTTTGTGCTATAAAATCAATAATTCTCTCTCTCTCTCTCTCTCTCTCTCTCTCTCTCTCTCTCTCTCTCTCTCTCTCTCTCTCTCTCCTTCTCTCTCTCTCCCCGAGGGATAAAAGAGTGCAGGGGGTAAAAGTTAGTGAAAAATCAAGTACAAATTCTTTAGATTCACGCCTAGGCCTATGTTAGTGAAAGTGTGAATAACAATTTTGCTGATAGACTTACTCAAAGGGTAAAGTTGTAGATTGTGTAGGAAAATAAAGGAAAAGTTTTTAATATATTATAAAAGAGCGGAATAGATGAATTTGAAATGTATTTTTTTGATGGTGTATCTGTATAGGCCTACAGCTGTAGTAGGCCTACAGTGTCTATATCTCTGTATTTGAATTGTCTCTTTATGTAACCTATTATGTTTTGTGCTTTCTTTTCAGCTTTTATGCTCTGTTTGGTGAACTTCAAATCCTTGCTGATAATAATACCAAGAGAGAGAGAGAGAGAGAGAGAGAGAGAGAGAGAGAGAGCTATCAGTTTTTATGTTCCCTAGTGTATGATACATCAAAATATTGAAGCTTATTCTCTCTCTCTCTCTCTCTCTCTCTCTCTCTCTCTCTCTCTCTCTCTCTCTCTATCAATTAAATAAGGAAAGGGGAGAGGTGAAAGAATATATTGTCATTATACAGATTTTTTCTTTGATGATTATGAGGAAGTAGGGATAAATCCATTGATTTAATTGCCACGCACTGGCACGCATCCTCCCGCATCGTCCCGCACTGTTCACTCCAGTTCACTCCAGTTCCCGCATCGTTCACGACAAGTTCACGCCAATTTTGGCGTGACAATGTTTTCCAAAAATTTTGAACATTTCAAAATTCTCGGCACGCATGGCACGCATCGGCACGCATGCCACGCACCGTTCACGTCAAGTTCACACCAGTTCACGCCACAATGCGTGCCAATGCGTGCAACAAATGCGTGCAAGTGTCAGGGGGGCTTAAGAAAACACACTTTAGATTGTCTGTGGTACTATGAATTGTGTAATTGTGTCATCCATGTATATTGATTCAAACAGGGTTCTTTATCTATCCTGTTTTATCTGTTACAAGCTGCTGCAACTCTTGAAATGTGCACATATATTCTCTGTTTATACTAAAATGAGACTATTTAAAAGCCAGAAAACTAGGAGTGATAGAGAAAAACTATTTATAAATTTGAATTCACCATACCCAAATTAGCAAAAAACACCTATCCCCATTCTTGCCTCAGACCAAAAATTTTTTTTTTTTTTGTAAATCATTGAAATTATTCATTTGTTTTTTCCTTCTATAGATACGTGGAAACATTCTTCCTTTGATACAAAGAATATTTTTTCAGCCTGTCTCGTTCTCTGTGATTAATGTAGTGGTTTAGAAAAAGGTAAAGACGGATTGTAAAGATTCCATGATCAGAGAAGGTGGAATAGAATTGGATAAAAAATTACTTTTTGATAATTAATTATTTTGATCCTTTATTGAAAGTTGATTTTACTTCAGTTATTATCTTGTTTTTAATTTCATTAGAACCTATTATGTAAGTAAAGTTTAAATATATTGTTTGATTATGAATTCTTTTATCATATTTAGGCACAATATACAAGTTTTCATTTAGGTTATTTAAATTCCGTTGGCTGTTCTGAATTCATTTGTTGAAAGCATTAAATTGATGATTATGGAGCATGGCCTAAGCAGAATGTGTTAATGTATGCATGACATAGGGCAGCGTTGCATTAAGTTGGATAATTGAATAGGAATTTCATTATTAAATTCCTGCAAATATTTAATTAGGACAGCTTATATAAACAGCAAAGTCATCAAGTAAAAACCATTTTTAATTTACCAGTACAGTAAAGTAACAATGTACAAAATATTTACACGTGGTATTTACTGGGTTAAACCATCATAACAGATGTTGTAGAA
>NC_090735.1:52576391-52596391 GCF_036898095.1 Palaemon carinicauda
AAAATTCAATAAGTTACATTTCGTTACAAAATTTCACATTTTGTCTCCCGTGACTAATTTACATTGTCTCTTGAAACAATTTATTTTCATCTGACTACTTGAAATTTGTTATTTATTTCAAATGATGTTTATTATCAGTTTCGCAATTTCATACATTTAATTCCATTTTGATTTCGTGATGCCAGTTTTATTTTCAAAATCGATAAATCAGTCAGATCTTGAAGTACACGTCTTCACTATACAAGACTTTTTTCCTCTAGGTAGAGGAGACCTGATTTATTGTAGCAAAGGTCTAATTAACTACAGCAGTGGAGAGAAACCTGGTTGAGACAGTACATCAAACTGGATTTAATTTATCACTAACGTATTCCACTACGGTTATGATTGTGTACGTTAAGGTTAAAAAACTTATTTAATGCTTCACTTATTATTCACATTAAGGTAAACAATCCTGATATGATGCCTCACTGACATAACACATAACAGGCATAGCAAATTTGATGTTTCAGAGATATAGTACGGTAATGTGAAATGAAAAATAGGATTTGATTATTCTACATGTAGTAACGCAACAAGGTAAAGAAATCTGATTTGGTATCTCACGGACATAATTCAGAAAGATAGAAAGGACTGATATAATGTCTTGCAGATATAGTACAATAAATATGATTTATTATTCTACGTCCTTAATACACCAAAGTAAATAACCTTCATTTAATGTCTCACAAGAGTGGCACGCTAATGTAAACAAACGTGATATATTACCAAAAAAATGTAATGAATAATGAAACTTGATATATTGTCTCACACCTGTAGTACACCACCAAGATAAACAAACCTAATTTAAAGCGAAGGAACCTGTTTAACGACTTACAACTATATTAAAAAAAAAAAAAAATAAAAAAAAAATAAAAAAATCTCATCTAGTCCCCAGTCTCCTTTCGTTGAAAAAACTGTAGCCTCAAAGCGGACTGAGAAAACCGTATTATGTCACATCGTTGAACAAAAGCGTAGACTGATAAACGTTGACTTTTGTGAGGTAAAAGGGATATCCTCTCACATGTCTGCTTTAATTACAAAAGCCGTGTGTCCTTTTTGATGTCATCCAGTGCTTCCCCTAATTAAACTTTTATCCGAAGCTCTCCAAAGAATCATGAGGCTGGAATAATGAGGGGAAAAGAAAGATGCTCCTCTTACATAACGCGGCAGAATTTTGAGGAGTAATAACTAGGTAACTTTTAGTCGGGTATTTAAACCCTCAAAAAACCTTTCGCGGCTGAGTTAAAAGACTTTGTGACTTTTATCTAGTTAGTCTTTACCTTAGCGATGTAAAGATGCGAGGTTCTATGGCTTGATAAAAAGAGGAATATTGTTGGACAATGACTAGTTCGTTAGGTGATGTATATTTTGTTTTGAAGGTTTAGTTCAGAATAATTCAAATTTACAAACGAAAAGAAATTCTCTCTCTCTCTCTCTCTCTCTCTCTCTCTCTCTCTCTCTCTCTCTCTCTCTCTCTCTCTCTCTCAAGACAATGTAACTTTGTTTTGAATGATCATTTCCGAATAATTCAAATTGCATAAGGAAAGGAAATTATTAAAATAGAAACTTCAATGTGCCAAGTCAATTTACAATCGCTAGATAATTTTTGTATTACACCTCAGTTATCATATCTAAAATGTACAAATATCTCTGGAAGAGATTTTCGTAAGACATCCAAATGTTAATCATATAAGATTTTGACCAAATGCATTTTTGGATCTACCAATAGAGAAGTAACAGATTATTCCGTTATTGATTCCTCAGTATATCACATAATTTCCATTATGATTACTTGCTGAGCTACAACCCTAGTTGGAAAAGCAGGATGCTATAAGCCCAGGGGCTCCAACATGGAAAATAGCCCAGTGAGGAAAGAAAACAAGAACAAATAAAATTTTTTAAGAACAGTAACAACATAAAAATAGATATCTCCTATATAAACTATAAAAATTTTAACCAAACAAGAGGAAGAGAAATAAGATAGAATTGTGTGCCCAAGTGTACCCTCAAGCAAGAGAACTCTAACCCAAGACCTTGGCAGACCATGGTACAGAGGCTATGGCACTACCAAAGACTAGAGAACAATGGTTTGATTTTGGAGTGTCCTTCTCCTGGAAGAGTTGCTTACAATAGCTAAAGAGTCTCTTCTACCCTTACCTAGAGGAAAGTGGCCACTGAACAATTGCAGTGCAGTAGTTAACCCCTGGGGTGAAGAAAAATTGTTTGGTAATCTCAGTGTTGTCAGGTGTATGAGGACAGAGGAGATTATGTAAAGAATAGGCCAGACTATTCGGTGTGTATGTGTAAGCAAATGGAAAATGAACCATAACCAGAGAAAAGGATCCAATGTAGTACTGTCTGGCCAGTCAAAGGACCCCATAACTATCTTTCGGTTGTATCTCAACGGGTGGCTGATGCCCTGACCATCCTACTACCTACAATACGAGACTTTCCTCAAAATATGCCATAGGAAATTTGTAAGACCTCGCTTTAATAAATACCAAATTTTAAAGGGTCATAACAGTGTTTCTTTTACAAGACGAACCCACTTCATTGGTAACCATCTTATTTCTCTTCGTCTTGTTTTTTTTTTAAGTTGTTATAGTTTATGTAAGATAGATTTTTTAGTGTTACTGTTCTTAAAATATCTTATTTTAATTGTCCGTTACTTCTCTAGTAGTTTACCGATATAATCTTTCTTAGGACGAAGATGACTAAATATATAGTATCCACATAATGAAAAATAAAAGATTATGTGTTTATGTAAAAATTTTCTGCTTTTTCGTCCACCACTGGACCTCTTCTTAGAGCGTTTATTATGAAAAGACTAAATACACATATTTGTACATACAGAAAATGCTTCGAATCATAACAAAAATTTATAAGATATTATTTCCACCCAACAGGCAAAAATCTCTTAAGATGAGTATAAAACCAATAAAACTTAAAATTACTAATTAACAGGAAAACAAGTAATAACAACTTTGACAAGCACTTAAGTAGAAAAAAAAATGACTAATGTTTTCAAGTTTGTACTGACAGTTTTTACTGTGTAAAATAAAAGGATGTCTTAAGATGAATTAAAATTTATATTCTTACTATAAAATATACATTCTGTTACAATGACGCTTCTCTTTATAAAATCGATGTTTTTGAACAAAATTTGTGAATGTTGCCAATTAATTGGATAATTACATATATTATTATGCACACAAATGGTATTACTTTTGTTATATGTTTTTGTATTATACTATTGATTTGAAATTCGTTTAGCTAATGATTTTCCATATTGTCCGATTTAAAACATTCCACATCTACATGGTATCTTATAAACTATATCTCCAATACTGTCAACACCATTTTAATTTATATATATATATATATATATATATATATATATATATATATATATATATATGTGTGTGTGTATTATGTGTGCACGTATATATGGATTTATATTTAGATACGCATACTAATATATATATATATATATATATATATATATATATATATATATATATATATATATATATATATATATATACATACATATATATATATATATATATATATATATATATATATATATATATATATACATATATATATATATGTGTGTGTGTATGTATATATGTATGTATAAAGCTGGGTTTTAAAAGAGAAACACAATGTAACTCGTGGTAATTAAGAACCTTGTTATTTGATAAGATCAGGGTCGTAAAATAAGCGACCACTTTATCGTCATAAACATCCTCTAGTCTGTCCTTGGAGCAGATTTCATGCATCACCGAAGAAGGGCACTTTGCAATTAAAACTTTCTCCTGCATTTTGCAGACCTCCTTATTTGTTGGGTCAAATTATGTGCTTTCCAAATCTGCCGCCCCTTATATCGTCTCCTCTGAGGTTGTTGAAATAGGTTTTCAAAACCGAGTTTAGAATTAAAAAAAAAATGGCAACATCCGTACATAGTTACTTAGATAAAGAGGTTACGGCAAATATTTTTGCTTTCATGTCTCCAACAGTATTTTCAGTAAATATTGCATTATTTATTAACTGGGCAATGGCCTACAGAGATGTATTGTGATTTATTTTTGTCTTGATTACAAATTTTTTTTCCATTTGGTACTGGCCAACTTGCCATCCTAGACTGAGATTTCCTAACTCAAAAACTATTTGGAAAAGAAAGTCCCTTTTTGGGCTTAGATTTCCTAACACAAAAACTATTTGGAAAAGAAAGTTCCGTTTTGGACTGAGGTTTCCTAACTCAGAAACTAGTAATTGCTTTTGGTCAGTCCTGCTCACACTACATTAAATTCAACCATGAGTATATTTTGAGAGGACGAATATATCTTTAACTTTGATCTTGCTTTTCTAAGTTCAACATTGCACAAAAGATTAGTTGCTATATTGTTCATTATTATTGCACGTTAGAAAAGAAAGTCCCTTTTTGGACTGAGATTTAGCTGAAACTGTTGAATGGTATCTTCCAAGAAAAAGCAAGCTTTTCTTACCACTTATCTCATACCATTTTCGACTTTTCGCTTAAGTCTAGAAACATTTTGAAAATTATTAAGAAGTTTCCAAAACATGTTGGCTATTTTCTCAGAGGGAAATATTGATGGTCCTGATATATTTGGAGCATAATGCCAGACTGACACTTGCACGACTTTTTGCCACGAATTTGTCGTGGCAAGTCGTGACATTTTGTGGCACGAACTGGAAAATAAAAAAAATAAAAAAATACCTCAGAATCACAGCGCACCTGTCCACATTGACACGAACTGGCACGACGAGTTCATGCATAGTTTTAGCATAGTTTACGCACTTCCTGCATCGTCCCGACGAGTTCACGAACAGTTCGCACATAGTTCACGCCGCGTTCACGAAATTTTGTCGTCACCAAAAGTTTGAACATTTCAAAATTCTCGTCACGACATGCCACGATGTCACGACAGGTTCACGACGGGTTCACGTCAGTTCACGACTCGAGTCGTGACAATGCGTTCCACAAATTCGTGCAAGTGTCAGGGTACCTTAAGACGCTCATTTCAGAGGTAATCATATCCTTTGTTCTACTTTGGATGTCATTAGGAAAATAAATTTCAAACAAAATGTTTTTCTCAAAGTTAAATATAAAAAAAAAAAAAATTACCTCAAAGTTAAGTCTAAAAAAAAAAAAAAAGTTTTGCCTTACAAGTTGAATCTCAAAAATATGTTTAACCTCAAAGTTGAATCTCAAAAAAAAACATTACCTCAAAGATAAATCTCAAAAAAATGTTTTACCTCAAAGTTAAATCTTTAAAAAATTTACCTCAAAGTTAAACGTCCATAAGATGTTTTACCTCAAAGTAAAATCTCAGAAAATTGGTGTACCTCAAAGTTAAATCTCAAAAAAATGTTTAACCTCAAAGTTAAATCTCATAAAAAGGTTGTACCTCAAAGTTAAATCTCAAAAAAATGTTTTACCTCAAAGTTAAATCTTAAAAAAATGTACCTCAAAGTTAAATCTCAAAAAAATGTTTTACCTCAAAGTTAAATATAAAAAAATGTTGTACCTCCAAGTTAAATCTAAAAAAAAAGGTTTTACCTTAAAAGTTAAATCTCAAAAATGTTTAACCTCAAAGTTAAATCTCAAAAAAATAATTTTTTACCTCAAAGTTAAATCTCAAAAAAAAAAAATGTTTTACCTCAAAGTTGAATCTCAAAAAAATTTACCTCAAAGTTAAATCTCAAAAAATGTTTTACCTCAAAGTAAAATCTCAGAAAATTGGTGTACCTCAAAGTTAAATCTCAAAAAAATTTTTAACCTCAAAGTTATTTTTCAAGAAAAATTTTTAAGCTCAAATTGACTATTGTTTGCCTCTTGCCCTCATGAAGATAAGACATATTAGCATTAAATTTTAAGTAGTTTTTCTCCAAACACCTGAAGCAATCGAGAAATTTATTATACGAAAACTGAAGAGAAAATTACACATTCCGATTTTAAAATTATTTAATGCGTTTCATTTCAGTAAAATGAATTAAATTTATGGTAATCAATAAAGCTATCTATTTCGTGAGTTTTGAAAATGGAATGAAATTGTATATTCTGTTAAACTCCCCGATACATCTATTGAATGAATACCTGAATCGTTTGACCTGGAAATTTATGCAATCAAAACAAGGTCCGACTACACGGATTCATTCATTTGCGCACTCGCAAATTCTCTCTCTCTCTCTCTCTCTCTCTCTCTCTCTCTCTCTCTCTCTCTCTCTCTCTCTCTCTCTCTCTCTCTCTCTCTCTCTCTCTCTCTCTCTCTCATTTTGGCTACAGAAGTTGTCAAAGACAAAAACAAGGAAGGAGCGAAACTTTTCGCATTCACACGACACGTGATGTCATTCTGATTTTCTTTTGTAGATAACCAATACTTCGGAATCTAACAGAAAATTTAGGAAGTTTCTCAAGTAGATTTGGATTTGTGTTGCTTTTTTTGTGTTACTTGGTAAGTAGAATAATAGGGCTTAGTGATGATTTTTGTTCTTAGCCTTTTGAAGTTATAAAAGGATAGCTTTTGATAGAACAAAGGAATATAGTAATTACATACTACAACAAATGCAGCCATTTGTAGTCTACTCCAGGACAAAGGTCTCATTGTCTTTATTCAAGCCTGGAGTTTGGCCAGTGTGGATTGGTGATGGTGTTAGTTATTTGTCTGATCGCTAACAGCAAACCAACCTTGTACGATAGTATGAGTGTCTGGAACAGCTTTACTGACCATAGCGATATAGAAACACTTTGCATACACACTAACATAACTATAATTACATGTAAGTGTATATGTATATATATATATATATATATATATATATATATATATATATATATAGTTATGTAAAGTTATTGTTTTCTTCTATTGCTTTTTCATAATTTAAAACAATTCACCACATGGGAAACAAGTTGAAATTATAAAAAAGCCTATAGAATTATATATGAAAAAAAAACTAGCCTGGTTTTCTCACTAAACGACCTGGAACTAACATAGTCAACAAAGCAGAAGTTCGTAATGTCAGCGTACATTTAATATATATTCAAAATATATACTAAATTAAAAATGGAGTAATTACTCAAAAGTGTCACTATTTGTGAATTGTATATTTTTTGGACACTTTTGAGTAATTACTCCATTTCTAATTTAGTATATATTCTGAACATATATCAAATGTACGCTGGCATTACGAACTTCTGTTTGGTTGACTCTGTTAATGATGTCAGTTCCAGGTCGTTTAGTGAAGATATATGGCTAGTTTATATATATATATATATATATATATATATATATATATATATATATATATATATATATATATATATATAATTCTATAGTTTTTTTATAGTTTTAACTTTCTCTTATGCGGCGAATTGTTTTAAATTATAAAAAAGTAATAGAGGGGAACAATAGCTTTGCATAATTTGGCAGTATATAGCGAGCGTGGTCTTGTAAACAAATACTATATATATATATATATATATATATATATATATATGTATGTATATATATATATATATATATATACACATATATATATGTATATATACAGTATATATATATATATATATATATGTATATATTTATATATATATATATATATATATATATATATATATATATATATATATATATATATATATTTGGTGTCTGTTATGCATGTAATATATATATAGTAGGCCTATATTTGTGTTTGTGTATATATGTATATATACATATATATACACACATATATTCATCGATATATTTATATAGATAGATATGCTCACAAGCCACCTGTTGAGATACTACTGCTAGAGAGTTATGGGATCTTGAGACTGGCCAGACAATAGTACATTGGATCCTTCTCTCAGGTTACGGTTTATTTTCCATTTGCCTAAACACACACACACACACACACACACACACACTCACACACACACGCCGAATAGTCTGGCCTATTCTGTTTCATATTCTCTTCTGTCCTTATACACATGACGACACTGAGATTGCCAACAATTCTTACTACGCTGTAATTGTTCAGTGGCCACTTTCCTCTTTGTAGACTCTTTAGCTATGGTAAGCTGCTCTTCTAGGAGAAGGACACTCCAAAATCAAACCTTTGTTCTCTTATGTTGGGTAGTGCCATAGCCTCTGTACCATTGTCTTCCACTGTCTTGGGTTAGAGTTCTTTTGCTTGAGGTTACACTCGGACACACTATTCTATCTTATTCCTCTTCCCCTAGTTTTGTTAAAGTTTTTGTAGTGTATATAGGATATATTTATTTTAATGTTGTTCTTCTTAAAGTATTTTATTGTCCTAGTTTACTTTCCTCACTAAGCTATTTTCCCTGTTGGAGCCCCTGGACTTATAGCATTCTGCTTTTCCAACTCGGGTTGTAGCTTAGCAAATAATAATAATAATAATAATAATAATAATAATAATAATAATAATAATAATAATAATGTGTGTTTGTGTTATTCTTTTTTAAAGCATGCTCTTTTACCCACAGCGCGTGAGAGAACGCAAACATAACAATGACATTTCAAAAGATGAATAGCTATTAAGTATGTGCTTGCGTGTCTTATACAACATTAATCAAATTTAGAGATTTTTTAAATTCTAATATTTCAAGTTTTTTGCTTGCTTACGGCTAAAGTCAGCCCTTATAACCATCCAAATTGACATTACTTAGCATGTACTTAATTTACGTATATGAGCCTAGAATATAGATATGTGACAGTGATCATATTTTAGACACGGGAAAATATCGATGTTGATATGAATATATGCAAAAATATTCTTAGATGTTAAGTTATGTTTCTGTTAGTTACAAAAGCGAAACTTTAATCGTTTGAATTTTAGGTTCTTATATAGGTTAGACAAGTAACATAATTGTATTTTTTATTCATTTGTTATTATTATTATTATTATTATTATTATTATTATTATTATTATTATTATTATTGTTGTTGTTGTTCTGAGATTTGTTGTAATATAACCCAAGAATTATCGACTTATACTATGTTAAGTTTTCCCATGGAGTTACGCCAACAAAATATTGATTTCTACAACAGCTTCGAACACACACACACACACACACACACACACACACACAAAACGAAATATTGCTAGAATCACCAGCTGTAGATTAGACTCGTCATCTCGGTTCTCTTCATATGCTAATGCGATTAGATCTCGATTTCCCTTTGATGATGAGATTACAGGATAACCTCAAAATGCTGGAATATTTTGGTTTTTTCTTTCGAAGAATCGAGAGAAATACCGAGAGAATATGAAAAAATCCACCTTTAGGGAATTGAGAGAGAGAGAGAGAGAGAGAGAGAGAGAGAGAGAGAGAGAGAGAGAGAGAGAGAGAGCGCGCGCACTAGTTAAAACATGTTGCAATCGACTGGACTAGAATGTAAGTTACTAGGGTACGCAGACACATGCACATGCACCAGGGTACGACCACTTCCTCTCTCCCCTACCCCTGACACTTATTCTTTATTAAATAGCGGAGATGTTTTAGGATTCACGAATACAGTGGTAATAACACTGCTAAGAGCGCAAGCGTATAATTATTAAATCAATCAGTTAAAACTGAAACTTATATTTGCACAGGGCAGTGGAATATAAAAATGACTACTTTCAGTGGTTAGTTTCCTCTTGGTAAGGATAGAAGAGACTCTACAGCTATGGTAAGCAGCTCCTCTAGGAGAAGGTCACTCCAAAATCAAACCATTGTTCTTTAGTCTTGGGTAGTGCCATAGCCTCTGTACCATGTCCTTCCATTGCCTTGAATTAGAGTTCTCCTACTCTAGGGTACACTCGGGTACGCTGTTCTGTCTTATTTATCTTCCTCTTGCTTTTCTTTTAAGTTTTTATATTTTATATATGAAAGATATAATTTAATGTTGTTACTCTTCCTAAAATATTTTATTTTGATTGTATTACTTCTCTTGTAATGTATTTATTTCCTTGTTTCCTTTCCGTACTGGGCTATTTTTCCCTGTTGGTGCCCTTGGGCTTATAGCATCTTGCTTTTCCAAATAGGGTTGTAGCTTGGCTTCTAATAATGATAATAATTTCACAATAATATATTAGAGG
The DNA here is from genome assembly GCF_036898095.1 of Palaemon carinicauda. Lineage (NCBI taxonomy): Eukaryota > Metazoa > Arthropoda > Malacostraca > Decapoda > Palaemonidae > Palaemon > Palaemon carinicauda. The sequence goes on from NC_090735.1 coordinate 52,586,547, forward strand.
AGCATATATATTTTCTTTAATAAAGAACAGTGAAAAATGGCACATGTAGAAATCTTTTAATATTTTCAGCGACGAGAGAAGGGACAATGAAATATGCATAAAAGATCAAATATTTCATGAAAAAGACGAAATGCCTTTGAAGATTTCCAACTAAATTTCCATGCGAATTTGATTAATTCTGAAGTAATAAATATAAGAGAAGGTGTAGTAATGTATAATGTCTAATTTTATCATTACTTTTCGCAGTTTAAGTATTTTTAATATTATTATTATTATTATTATCATTATTATTATTATTATTATTATTATAATTATTATTATTATTATCATTGTCATTATTGTTATTATTATTATTATGATTTTTATTTTTATTATTATCATTATTGTTATCACTATTATCATCATCATCATCATCATCATCATCATCATTATCATTATCATTATCATTATCATTATTATTATTGTTATTATTATATTATTACTATCATTATTATTATCAGTTGGAGTACCCCACTATAATATTTGGAGCAATTAGCAAATCTTCACTGAATAAAATGCAGGCAATACATAGTAAGGCTTTGAGGAGAGCCTACAAAGAGAGTCCTCCCTATTTCAATAAAATCAGGGAATTACATCAATATTCTAAACTGGAGCCTCTTAATGTCAGGTTTCACAGGCTTGGCCAGAAAACCTGGGACAAACTTGCTTTAGACGATGACGACCTTTGCACCCAATCTAGAAATCTCACTATTTAACATGCTCGTGATCATAATTGGTGGAGGAGACTGGAGCCTGAGATCAATTGTGATCCTCCAGGCCCAGATATATAGCATCTCTCTCTCTCTCTCTCTCTCTCTCTCTCTCTCTCTCTCTCTCTCTCTCTCTCTCTCTCTCTCTCTCTCACTCATATTTTAGCCAAGTTTATCGGTTTTCAGTAAGTGTGGCGGTTGCAAATGATACACATTGTTAGGCCTATAGTATAGCCTAGATATCAGGCATAATAAGAATGAATAATTAAGCTTTTGCATTTTGTATGAAGGAAGGATGAGTTAGATAACCCAATGAATAATAAAATAAATGAATTTTGTGCGATTTTGAAAAAAAAAAATATATATATATAAATATATAAAGTATATATTACTTGAAGTCCACTTGGGTAATTTAGTTTTACGGTTGGTACACTTGAAAGAGAGAATGATTAACGTGTTGGTAATGGATGACTTAAGTATGTAACAAATCAGGCGGAACTCGAAATATTTATGCCATTCAATTGTAATTATATATATATATATATATATATATATATATATATATATATATATGTATATATATATATGTATGTGTATATATATATATGTATATATATATATATATATATATATATATATATATATATATATATATATATATATATAGTGTGTGTATGTATACACAACAAATCAGCCGTTTCTAGTCCACTCAAGGACAAAAGCCTCAGACATGTCCTTATTCGTGTCTAGTGTTTGACGCTGGCCAATTGCGGATTGGTGATAGTTGGAGACGCATAGCAAACCAAGCTAGTATGGATGGCCCTGGTTAGTACTGCATTGCTTTTCATGGCGATAAGCAAATTCTCTCACCACGTCATAATATATATACATATATATATATATATATATATATATATATATATATATATATATATATATATATATATATATATATATATATATATATATATGATGTCTTAGGTTTTCATTCTTTGAATTGATCTACACAGTTCTCTTTAAACTTATTGCAAATCTAATAATAATATTTACCACGGAATACTTCAAGTGTATGTCTTCATCACCTTGTGCTCAAAGCATTCTCATCCTAACTCAAATGAACTAATTAGTATTTGAAATATGTTCGTCATCATTTTCCCAGACAATGTAACCATATAAAATTTGTGTCATCATAATTACCTCCGCCTACGAAGCTGGAAGGAGGTTACTTTGACCCCATGTGTGTGTGTTTGTTTGTTAGTGAACACCTTACTGACCGCAATTTTAATCCTAGAGTAATGAAACTTGCAGAGATTAACTGCTATGTAAAATGCTGGAAATGATTGAATTTTGGAAGGTCAAGGTCAAAGGTCAAGGTCAAAGGTGAAGGTCTCGGCCTTGCAAAATATCCAATTCACGTAATCAGCCATAAGTTTGGACATCATTGTCACAGAGACCTCAAAGTTGGTTCATATTTGAGTGTATGAAATCCCACACCAAGTAATACATGTTAAGATCGAAGGTCAAGGTCTAGCAAAAGGTCAGAAAATGAGCTGTGGCGATGGAAGTCTGCACTCTACTGAGTTCCCCTCTAGTTACGATTAGATTTGAGCTATAGTGCATCATTTTAACGTAACCCTCACAATATCACTTGCATTTGAGCATTCTTCATATAATGAAGTGAGAAGATTTTCCTTTTGGTCACGAGAATTAAAGTTCGTAATATCACTTATAACTACCTTAATAAATAAAAAGATAAGTCGAGGGAAGTACTGAAGTTTACTGAATGAATAAAATTTTTTACTCTGTTTTACACTCACAAATTTCATAAGTTCATCATCATAATATTTTTTGTTGAATTAGTAATCAGAAGAGAAGTAAGTTATTAAGAGAAAATGTTGGCAGTTTCTCCATAAACGAGTAATTACGTCGTGACTAGAATTAATTGAGTACGAGGCATGGTCAACTGTGAGTACAGTTAGACCAGGATTAATTCTGGAGTAGACCGTCCCGTCGTTACCTCACATATTTGAGACATCATTAGTAACAGGATTAACAGAGAAAACCAAGAAAACAAAGAAATTAAGTCACTATGGAAAGTGCCTGCCCACACCCATTCTCTATCTCTTTTACGACCCTGTGTGAGAGAAGGGTCCGTTAATCTCCGGGTACTAGTGTGTCTTCCACGATAAATATCTATTCTGTTCACCAAGGCACTTCCCATAATTTTAGGGGCTAGCCTTCATAAAAAAGGGAACAAAGGGGGACTTTTCCTCTCTTCGCTCCTCCCATCCTGATGAGGTGTTCAGCAGAGTTTGGTTAGTACTGCTACGGTGCCACAGCTTACTCTCCCCCGTTATCCACCACAAATGAAGTTTCATATGCTGAATCCCTTACTGCTGCTACCTCAGCGGTCACTAAAGCCTGCCTGACACTTGCGGGCATTTTTGCCACGCACTGGCACGCATTGATGCGTGCCAGTGCGTGCCACACTGGTGTTTTTCCCGCACTGTTCACGACCAGTTCACTCCAGTTCGCGCATTGTTCACGCGACGTTCACGCGACGTTCACGCGACGTTCACTCGATGGCACGAATTGGCACGCGTAGTTCACGAGAAGTTCACGACACGTTCACGCGAGTTCGCTCATCATTCCGCATCGTTTCCGCATCGTTCACGCCAGTTCACGCCAGTTCACGAATTGGCCACTCCATATAAAAACGGGGCTTCTCCAACCCGAGGACATTCTTGGATTGGCTTCGGAAAAGACAACAATGCTTTCTGTCAGAGACACCATTGCATTGAGGAAAAGAAACGTATCTTTTTCGTTTGTATTTTTTGTTGCCCTTTATTTTTGTTTTAATAAGAAAGCATTTGATTTACATATAAATAGCAGACATAAAATATGTACAAGTATTAAGAAAGCATTTTATTTTAACATTAAAAGCAGCAACCATGAAAAGTTTTTAGGCTGTTGATTTTAAGGTAATAGAGAAAAAAGTGTGTTAAAATAAGAAATCATTTTATTGTTATATTAAAACAGCAAACAGAAAAAATTGGTTTTGCTCTTCATTTTAAGGTAATAAAGAAGAATAAGTATGTTGATGAAATAAAACATCATTTTATTTTTACATTCAAACAGCAAACTTAAAAATTTCTTGGGTTTATTTTTCAGTTCATTTTTATTTAAAACAAAAGTTTTGGGTCTTGATTGGTAATAGAGGAAAATAAGTGTGTGCATTAAATAAGACATCATTTTATTTTTACATTCAAACAGCAAATATAAACAATTATTAGGTTTATATTTTTCTTTCCTTTTCATTAATTTTTTCGTTTCCTTTTTGTTTCTCTTCATTATAAAGTTATAGAAATAGTTTGAAATAAGACATCATTTTATTTTTACATTCAAACAGCAAATATAAAAATTTATTAGGTTTATTTTTCTTTCCTTTTCATTAATTTTTTTCGTTTCCTTTTTGTTTATCTTCATTATAAAGTTATAGAAATAGTTTGAAATAAGATATAATTTTTTTTCACATTAAAACAGCAAATATAAAAATTTATTAGGTTTATTTTTCTTTCCTTTTCATTAATTTTTTCGTTTCCTTTTTGTTTCTCTTCATTATAAAGTTATAGAAATAGTTTGAAATAAGATGTAATTTTTTTTTCACATTAAAACAGCAAATATAAAAATTTATTAGGTTTATTTTTCTTTCCTTTTCATTAATTTTTTCGTTTCCTTTAGTTTCTGTTCATTATAAAGTTATAGAAATAGTTTGAAATAAGATATCATTTGTTTTTCACATTAAAACAGCAAATATAAACATTTATTAGGTTTATATTTCTTTCCTTTTCATTAATTTTTTCGTTTCCTTTTTGTTTCTCTTCATTATAAAGTTCACGTCACTTCCCACATCGGTTACTCCAGTTCACGCCAGTTCCCGCACTGTTCACTCCAGTTCACTCCAGTTGGCGCATCGTTCACGACTATTTCACGGCCATTTAGTGCGTGCCAATGCGTGCCACAAACTTTAATCATTTCAAAGTTCTGGGCACGCATGGCACGCATTGGTACGCTCTGGCACGCGAGTTCCCGCACTGTTCACGACATTTTCACGGCTCATTCACGTGAGTTCGCGCATCAATGCGTGCCAGTGCGTGCCACGAATGCGCGCAAGTGTCAGGCAGGCTTAAGGCTGCCGGAGGAAGCAGCAGGGCCTACCGGAACTGCGTTACAATCGCTCGCCATTCATTTCTACTCCTAGCACGCACTCTTGCCTCTCTCACATCTATCCTCCTATCACCCAGAGCTTACATCACTCCATCCATCCACTCAAACCTTGGTCTTCCTCTTACTCTTCTAATAATCCTGGTCCAGACCACGTATGCATCGTATTGCTTTATGAAGGAAAAAATTAAATGTGACCTTAGTAACTAAGAGTAGATTCAGTTTTCATTTTGAACGTTATGAAGGAAGAACTCAAATGCGTCCTTAATAACTAAGTGTAGATTCAATTTTCATTTTGAACGTTATGAAGGAAGAACTCAAATGCGTCCTTAATAACTAAGTGTAGATTCAATTTTCATTTTGAACTTTTCGCTTTTGTATGAAAAGTCTTTTGCTAATAAAATATACTAGATTTTTCTCTCTGGGAAAAAAAACCCTTTAGAATAGGCAAATAAATATTATTAAAGAAAGTACATTGTTCATATCTCTAATAGAAACTCTTTACATAGAGAAAACCTTTATATAGCTATTTGACTACCATAAACAAGCGTACACTCAATTCCCAACAACTTACACATTACATCTGCATAGTTGACTCTCCAGAAGCATGTAGACCTCCTACTTATACATTGCGCCGCTCACATCTATTTTGCTATTATTATGCGTTTCTTTCATATATAGAATTAGTTTTTTTCCCTAATCTTATTCTACATCCTATAATAAGAATGTTTAAGTATCCTGCTTCCCCCTCCTCCGCAAAGCCCCGTACACACTTGGAAACATTTTTTGGAAACAATGTTTGGAAATGGTTTCTAAACAGTTTGGAAACTGTTTCCGAAAACTTGATTCCAAACAGTTTGGAAACAGTTTTCAAACTGTTTGGAAACAGTTTGCAAATTGTTTGTAAACTACTTCCAAACAATGTTTCCGGTCCACACTTCAGTTGTGGTCATGCCTGTGATGAGTGAAGACTGAGGTTGCTACAGCAGCGTCTGCATTTTATTTGGCACTTTTGATAAAGTCAAGGGAGGTCAAGAAAAAGAGAAAGATATGGGTGAGGAATTTTTTTTTAAAAAGGACCCTATGGTGATTTGCTTTTGGCGGAACTGAAATTAGATGGTGGAGGTTTCACCAATTTTGTTCGGATGTGCTCAAGTGACTTTGAACTACTTTTACAGATGGTGGGTCCCAGTATATCTCGCAATGTTTCCCATTCTGGATTGGAAACAGTAATTCGTGAAATGGTGTTTGGAAATGGTTTGCAAACAGTATGGAAACAGTTTTTAAAAAGTTTCGAAATATTGTTTGCATACAGTTGGGAAACAGTTTCCAAACTGTTTGGAAACCGTTTCCAAGCTGTTTGGAAACCGTTTCCAAACATTGTTTCCAAACAATGTTTGCAAGTGTGTACTGGGCTTTACGCTTCCAAACTACGAGAATATACCTTTTCATCGACTTGCATTCTTTCCAAGTGATCAAGTCATGTAAAAATATTGATTCATCCTTCCCCCTATGTTAATCTTCTCTCTCTCTCTCTCTCTCTCTCTCTCTCTCTCTCTCTCTCTCTCTCTCTCTCTCTCTCGCATACCCACAAACCTGTATGTATCTATATTTGAATGTACTTACACACAAACCCTTTATATATATAAATATATATATATATATATATATATATATATATATATATATGTGTGTGTGTGTGTGTGTGTGTGTGTTTGTGTGTGTGTGTGTGTGTGTGTGTAAATGTGTGAGCGCTAGTTTGTTTGTCTGTGTATAAATGTAAATATTTCAAAATTGATTTCATCACATTAGAATGCCAGCGTGGGAAATGCGAAAAAAATAATCTGTAAGGGAAAGTAAAGAGGTGGCACAAAAGTAATTGAGCTATCAAATAGATATATGCAAAAGGACTACAGTTTATATGCTGCGCGAAATGGTTGGGGAGAGAGAGAGAGAGAGAGAGAGAGAGAGAGAGAGAGAGAGAGAGAGAGAGAGAGAGAGAGAGAGAGAGAGAGAGAGCAATTCGTGAGATTTTGCCCCTCAAATGCAAATTCAGCTTGCATCCCATAAAAGGTATTCGGCGATGCAGATGAATGTATCTGATGTCGAACTGATGGAATTCAGCCTCCAAAACGTTCATCCCCTTTTTCTCGCTCTTTGCTTTAATTGGGTATCAACCTTCATGGCAACCTCCCTCCTGGCTATTCCAAATCCGAAGCATCAAGCTGTTATTTACTAAAGTACATTCACTACGTTTTGCTCCTTTGATGCCTTAGGGTTAATTTCAACATAGATGCTCTCAGACATCAAAGTAGCTAGGCTATTTGCTGTGGAAAAAATAGAAAAATGAGACCAAATATTCTATTTTTTTATTTTGGGTATTTTACTTGACACTTCATTGTACTAAAGCATTCAATGTTTTGCTTCTAATAGTATGTACAGTTGAACACAGTAATTCCTGGCACACCTCACTCTGAAGTGCACCCAACCACACCCGTACTACATGACGAGTTCCTGTGTTTTGCCTCTCCACCTTTGCCGTCTCTCCCTACACTATCTGTTATTTTTACGTCACTGTTACTCGGGGAAGCAGATCAGATCCAGATATGTTCTTCCAAGATTATAGGATTGCCATTACCTTTTGCACATACTTCCATCGTATCGTGTCGTCAAAAAACAAATAAGGTTGATTTGTAATGCATTTTATATATGACGTTTGCAATATTTTGAGTGGGCAATTGATTTCTGTTTACTGGCGTTGTCATAACTATGGTCTTGACGATATGAAATAAAGCTAGAACTGGAACTCGGTAGAGCACATACCTTCGCCAACGTAACGTTTGTTACCATGGTTATGCAAAGATATTTGATAACAATAGCCGCCCAATGACGAAACTGAACTTTTTTCAAGTTCATCGACCCCGCTGACCTTTGAATCCAAACCGCTAACCAGGGTAATGACGCCAATATGTCATGTTGTTTATCACAAAATAGGCCATTAAATTGTTTGCATTTTGACACTAGTTTCATGCAAATTGGATAAAAATTTACTACCATATAGAAAAGAAGTCGTTTATGATCATTTCATGACCTTTACCTTGACCATGTGTATCACAAGATAGACAATGAAATTGTGAACACTTTGACGCTAATTTCATGCAAATCGGATAAGAATTTACTATGATATAAAAAAAAAATAGTTTTTGAGCTTTTTGTGTCCTTGGCCTTGACCTACGACCCAATCACTTCTAAAATCTAATCAAATTGTCCTCGGATCATGACCAATCATTCCACCAAATTTCATGGATTCGTAGCAAAGAGACGGTTTTTACCTCTTTGTAGACTTGACATACTTGCATCTGCTTTTGAAGTCGAGGGAGCTTCTCAGATGCATAGTCACTTTTTTCTTCTTTCCCTCTAACCTATGAGAGAGAGAGAGGGGGGGGGGGGTCCTCCTTGTATACTAGCAGTACCAGCCTCAAAACCACAGAAATCCAACCATTGTAATTTTTGCTTTAACTTCTTTATAACTCTCTTCTCACCCACAATTTCCTTTATCTTTGTCCATCGTTCACGATTTTTCCCCTACAAACAACAAGTCTGTAATCGTCTCGTTCACTTAGACGTCTCATTGACAAAGCCACATAAATATTTTATTTTTATTTTTTTCCCAGCATTTTTCAGGTACAAGGAATGTTTATTCCACCCTTTCTCTACCATGCATCATTTTCCAAAGCAAATTTCTTTTTCATCTTTCTACCACTCACGCTGAAACTCTAGTAGATCGCTCATCCTAAAAACTTGAGCTTTAACTCCGAAGGAAGTTTTCTCACTCCTTTTCCAAAGACACTAACTAAATATTTTCTATTTCCTTCCTGAGCTCTTCTACTTACCGGGACTTACTGCTATACCTCTTTCCCTCCAACTGGAACGACGGGAACCAGATGGTTCTTAGGGGCCGATGCCCTCCTCCCCTCAGTCGTCTTCATTTTCGTGGGTCTAAAAATAGACAGGGGTGCCTCCAAAAATAAAAAAGGAAAAGGATTTGACAAATGAATAAAAGTTGCTGATATTCTTCATCTCTTTATCCCCAATCACCTACAAATAAAAGTTGCTTAATATCCTTTATCCCTTAAGCCTATATCACCTACAAACCAAAAAACGAGCCATCACCTACGGGCTGCAGTGTTGCAAGCAAGCAAGATCCCCAATTTACCTTCGTCTCTGGAAAAGACTTATCCAAATTTACCTTCGTCCCTGGAAAAGACTGATCCTAATTTACCTTCGTCTCTGGAAGAGAATGATCCCAATTGACCGTGTCTGAAAAAAGACTGATCCCAATTTACCTTCATCTCTGGAAGGATATGATTCTCAATTTACCTTCCTCTCTGAAAGAGACTGATCCCAATTTACCTTCGTGTCTGGAAAAAACTGATCCCAATTTACCATCGTGCCTGGAAAAGACTGATCCCAATTCACCTTCGTCTCTAGAAAAGACTGATCCAAATTTACATTCGTCTCTGTAAGAGATTGATACCAATTTACCTTCCTCTCTGGAAGAGATTGATCCCAATTTACCTTCGTGTCTGGAAAAGAATGATCCAATTTACTTTTGTCTCTAGAAAAGTTATCTCTATTTACCTTCGTCTCTAGAAGAGACCGATCTCAATTTACCTACCTTTGGGTCCGGAAAAGACTGATCCCTAATTTACTTTTGTCTTTGGAAAATGCTCAATTTTGGTGAACAATCCTCCCTCACATTAGTTTTCCATCGTTCACCCAACCATAACTGACAAAGGGAAATTGTTTCTCATCCTCCTGCCAACGGCCTGGCCGGGTTAATTAACATTAGACTACCTTATGCCTCCTCCT
>NC_090735.1:52598891-52758904 GCF_036898095.1 Palaemon carinicauda
AATTTATGATAGTGTTTGGAATTACTATTTATTTTTCATATCAAAAGCGGATTTATTTTGTGTATGAAAAAAGATAGTGATAGGCTTATTATAATCAGTTGCGCCTCACAAAAAGTAAATATTTGATTAGAGAGAGAGAGAGAGAGAGAGAGAGAGAGAGAGAGAGAGAGAGAGAGAGAGAATGTACATACGTTCAATTTTAGAAAAAAGGGGGAGGGAGATTTACATTATGCTGTAGAGTGTACAGTATATATAAATATATATATATATATATATATATATATATATATATATATATATACATATATATATATATATATATATATATATATATATATATATTTTATATATATATATATATATATATATATATATATATATATTTCCTCTTACAATGAGATCTAATTTTGGATGGTTGGTTACGCTATGTGATCTTGAGAGAAATTGTCGTGAGCTATCCTCTTTTTGAGTGGTGTCCCGGTAAGTTTGACGTCATCAGGTGTATCAGAGAGACGCCGTTGAATAATTTGTCTCCGATCATCTACTTTTGGTATTTTCCTTCGCAGGGAAGATACTTTTACTAGCTGGTGATAAATTACAGGACTGATTTATCCTATTATATCGTCTCTCATAATAAGGATTCATATTGACTTTTGGGTCTTATTCACTCGGTTGGGACGAAAATATATATATAAACCCTTTCGGCCTTGTCCACATCGTCAGATTTACTAAACATTTATGCCATTTCAAAATGAATTAGGTGTGGGCAGACTGCTTTTGTTACAGTGCTGTATCCTGTGGAAATAATGTATTTCTGTTAAAGGGAACGTAGCGTTTAGAAAAGGCTGAAGTTGGAGTGGAAATTAAGATAAGAATAGAAAGACTTTTGTTCTATTTTGACCGTCTCTGGCAAACTTCATGAACAAGGTCGGCGTCTTGATGTGATTATATCAAAATATAAAGAAATGGAATTAGTTTTTCAAAAGCTGATATGAGATGAATAGGTCATTTAACTGTTGAAAATGGCTATCCCTATATAGAATTTGATTACGCATAGGTCAAAATTAATACAATATATATATTACAGTATATATATATATATATATATATATATATATATATATATATATATAGGTTCAGTTGATACGCAAAACAGGGTAGTGGCATATATTTTCATTAACCAATGGTTAACAGTGTTGTGGTGGCCAAGTGGAAACGTTCCTACTTGTCGATCACCAGACTAGGGTTGTGAGTCCCGCTCAAACTCATTAGATCTTTTAGTGTCTGCAACTTCGCCATCCTTGTGAACTAAGGGGTGTCGGTATGGGAGAGCCTATAGGTCTACCTGCTGAGTCATCAGCAGCCATTACTTGATTCTTCCTGTTCCTAGCTTGGGTGGAGACGGTTTTGGGCTCTAATCAGATGTATATATGGTCAGTAATTTGGGCATTGCCCTGCTTGCTAGGGCAATGTCATTGTTCCTTGCCTCTGCCATTCATGAGCGGCTTGTAAACAAATATGCGACCCTTGTGACCTTAAACTATGGCCTTTTTTTCCACTCTGAATAAGCACCTGAACCTAGATGGACGTAACTACTTGAAATCAGACTGTCTGTGCAAGTTGGATGTTTTTGGAACATGTAAGCAGGCAGTGAGTTCTTTGGTCTCAAAATTAAATATATGGATGATAAATGTGATCGACTACCTCTTCCTAATTGTGATTTTATCATAGTGCTTGTGTTAGTAAGAAGCTTGCTGTAAACAACGAGAACCCTATAGAAAAGGAAGCTTACCATCAATAAGTCTTGATAGCAATGCCCAAAGTGATATCCAAAGAATAACAATAAAGGTAATAATTACAGTACATACTCACTTTGAAGAATTTTCTAAATTAAGTAACTAAAAACGGATTTTGAGCGAAGCGAAAAATCTATTTTTGGGTGAGATAGCCATGGCGTCCTGATGGAAGGTTCCTTATTGGTAGCTTCCTTGGGTATATTACTACTAAGATATTCCCAGAGAATTTAACCACAGGTTATCACAGAATTCTAACTTCTGGAGCGAGTATCCTAAAGGTTTCCCTTTAAGACATCGTATATCAACAGGGGACGCATGTATTAACGCTCCACATAGCTATCTGCACCCCACATAGAGTTAACACTTCGATATGGAGGGGCGGAGAATAGCTGGGGAGCCGTTCCACAGCTATACTCGTCCGCGGCTACTTTTGGTACTCGAAACGTAAACAAACGGGCGCCATTGCTAAATGACGTCACGTCCGTCCTCATCCTGATGCCAGTTGCTTGCCGATCACCATGATACAGTAGGACAGGGTGGGGCCTGAAAGGCTGGACGAAAGTAGCAGGGAGGGTCCATAAGGACGCCATGGCTATCTCACCCAAAAATAGATATTTTGCTTCGCTCAAAATCCGTTTTTTGGGCTCAAGCCATGGCGTCCTGATGGAAGAATACCAGAGAATCAATATATCGTGGTAGATTTCCCCTTGTAGAGTAAGTGCCGAGGGCTTTGAATAAGGTAAGCATAGTGACCTCGATAGAGGTTCCGTGGGGATGTAACTTCCTGCCCCCCTTGGCAGAGAAGTCCCAACGGACCATGCCGAAGATCAAAGTGGTCATCGAAGGGCTACCCACCTTGCGGAGAGAACGTGAAGAACTTGGAGACAAGACAGAATGGTTGATATTCATATAGGAACATTCTTAAAAACAGAAAAGTGGTGGTTAGGCACTGCATTTCGTAGCAAGAGAACGATCTGGTCTCGAAGATATAGCGCAAGTAAGTATTCAGTTAGGAATATTACACAGCATAGGTGAGTATATAATATGGACTGAACCTATTATTCTTCATTATTTTAAAAGAAAGGGGATAATGAAACTATGACAACCATGTATTTCATATGTACCAACCGTGTTTCACACAATTGTACATAATTCCTTTTGTATATATTATTCTTGTATCTTCGCTCTTCCCTCGCACTAAAACGAACATGAAAATTCATGTCTGGTTTTTCCTCTGTGATATTGTCTGTCTTGTGAACTTGTTATGTCCTGTTGCCTTGAGGTTTTGTATATAAGGAGAGTGTTCCACAATAATATAACTCAGTCGTTTCCAATCTGCCTTTGAGTTCACACCCTTATTCGGCGCCGTCACATTGGTGACCCCGGAAGTCGACTCGCTCCCACTGCCTTCCACCCCCACCTCCCTCGCCCCTCCGTCGTTGGTACTATGACGGAGACTACATCAGTTGGCGCCGCGGCCGCCCCATTGAAACTTTCACCGTTCGCCACCGGAGAGGTGTTTGCTTGGTTTCAACGCGCTGAACTCCACTTTCGTATCAGGGGCGTCACTCGCTCAACCACCAAAGCGGATTATGTTCTCGCTGCGATACCCGAGGACACCTTCCCAGAAATATCCGACTGGCTTTGTGAACAAGGAGACACCCCAATAGCATATGACGCCCTCAAATCATACCTTCTGCAGCAGTACTCGCCGTCGCCAGCCGCCCGTATAGCAAAGCTTTTTCAGCTCTCGCAACAACCGTTGGGGGACCAAAGGGCTTCGCTTGCCCTCAGGGAAATGACTAGTATCGCTCGCCTTCAACCTGCCGCAGACGGCTCTCCTCGTGAGGTGAACCTACTCCGTGCCCTTTGGATACGCCGTTTACCTGAACCTGTACGAGCTGCCATACCCGATGTCGATAGTTTACCCATAAAGGACTTGATGACCAAAGCCGACGCCCTTATGGACAACCACTTCAAGACCTCCATCAACGCCTCCACCCCTGACGACGAGGATGCCTATTAAACGTCAACCAAAGCTGACATGAATGCCGTAGAACATACACGCCTACCCCGTGACGTGCCGAAGCGGCGACACAGCCGCCCACCACCCACCAATCGCTCGCGCCCCAGCGAACGACTTCTACAGCCACTTACTACCTCCCATCCGCCGCAGTTTTGCTACTACCACTTCAGATTTGGGGCAACCGCGAAGAAATGTGCCAAAGATTGTCAGTGGCCAAAAAACGTGTAAGCAGGCCATCGCTTGTGGCGGTGGCCTCCCATGTTTCTAATCTATTCTTTTTACAGGATGCAGGAACGGGCGTGCGATTTTTGGTAGACACGGGTGCTTGTCGTTTTCTTTTGCCAAGGAAACTCTTCAAGGCACAACGTAGTCTGTCTACATCTGCCGACGTCCGCTTGGTAGCTGCCAACGGATCTGCGATACCCACCTACGGTTACGAGAACCTCACATTATCGTTCGGAAACGATAAATTCAATTGGAAGTTTCTCGTTGCTGACGTCACAATGCCAATCCTCGGTGCGGATTTCCTCTCTCATTTCCACCTTCTGGTCGATGTCGCCCACCAACGATTGGTCAACGCAGACTCGTACTTGTCGACACCTCTTCAACCCGCCCCCTCTAACCTCGCTCTCCACATCAGCGCACCCACGGATGCCTACGCCCACCTCCTCACGTCGTACCCGGAAGTTTTCCGTCCAGAACTTCGCCAAACGCCCACGGTTCCTGCCAAGCACGGTATTTATCACCATATCAAGACGACGGGACCCCCAGTCTTCGCAAAATTCAGACGTCTGGCACCTGAACGATTGGCAGCCGTCAAACAGACGTTCGCCGAAATGGAGAAAATGGGCCTTTGCCAAAAGGCCTCCAGCCCATGGTCGTCACCCTTACACATCGTTCTGAAGAAAGACGGCTCCCTCCGTCCGTGCGGGGATTACAGGCGCCTGAAAATGCAAACAGAACCGGATCACTACCCCCTCCCAAACATTGCCGATGTAACCTCCTACCTGCATAAAGCGAAAGTTTTCTCTACGCTCGACCTCTTGAAGGGGTATTATCAGGTGCCTATGAACCCAGAAGACATCCCCAAGACCGCCATCACCACTCCGTTTGGCACATACACCTTCAATTACTCCTGTTTTGGCCTTCGTAATGCTGGGGCAACGTTTCAACGTCTCATGGATGGCATCTTAGGGGACCTCCCTTTCTGTGTATATTATGTGGACGACATACTTGTGTTCTCCTCCTCAAAAGAGGAACACCTCCGTCACCTGCGCATCGTGCTCGACCGCCTGCAACAAAACGGCCTTGTAGTCCGGTACGACAAGTGTACCTTTGTCGCCAACGAAGTGTCGTTCTTAGGGCACCGTATCACTCCTGAAGGAGTCCATCCCCTCCCTGAGAAGGTAGCAGCCGTTCAGAATTTCCCTGCGCCCTCGACCGTCAAAGCTCTGCAGCAATTCTTGGGCATGATCAACTATTATTACCGTTTTCTGCCAGCCATTGCCGCCACTCTTGCTCCCCTCTACGCCTCCCTCAAGGGCAAGCCAAAGGACCTGAAGTGGGGTCCCCTTCAAGAAGCAGCCTTCTGCAATGCAAAGAAGACCCTATCAACTGCTGCGGCTCTCACTTTTCCTATCCCACACGCCCCTCTCCTTCTCTCCATCGATTCCAGCGACGTCGCTATTGGTGCAGTACTCGAGCAGGTGGTCAAAGGCTCGCCCCGCCCATTGGCCTTCTTCAGCAGAAAACTGTCCAAGGCAGAATTGGGTTATTCTACCTTCGATCGAGAATTGCTGGCGGTGCACTTGGCTGTCCGTCACTTTCGCCATTTCTTAGAAGGTACGCCCTTCGTCATTCGGACAGACCACATGCCTCTGGTGCACGCCTTCACTCGACAGTCTGACGCCTTGCACCCTCCAATACGTCCCTGGGAAAATGAATCCCGTTGCTGATGCCCTGTCAAGAAACACGTTGGCTGCTGTTCAACTGGGATTGGATTACAATGCCCTGGCTGAAGCCCAACGACAGGATCCAGAGTATCAAGCGTGTAGGACATCCTGCACGTCCCTCCGTTGGGAAGATTTTCCCCTCGAAGACTCCAACACCACCCTCCTCTGTGACGTCAGTACTGGTAGACCGCGACCTTGGATTCCTGCTCCCATGCGCCGACAGGTGTTTGATCTCATCCACGGCCTTTCACATCTCTCGTGCCGTTCTACTGCACAGCTGCTGAAGGCGAA
This sequence comes from Palaemon carinicauda, assembly GCF_036898095.1. Classification (NCBI taxonomy): domain Eukaryota; kingdom Metazoa; phylum Arthropoda; class Malacostraca; order Decapoda; family Palaemonidae; genus Palaemon; species Palaemon carinicauda. Next base: position 52,604,957 of record NC_090735.1, read on the forward strand.
GTTCATTTGGCACGGCATTTCTAAGGATGCTAAGGATTGGGTCCGTGCCTGTACTTCTTGCCAAACTTCCAAAGTACATCGACACACGGATTCAGGAGTGGGCACCTTTCCTCAACCTCAGCGTCGTTTCGCACACATTCACGTCGACGTTGTAGGCCCCCTACCCACATCACAAGGACATCGTTACCTGTTTACCGTCATCGACCGCTCCACTCGTTGGCCTGAAGCCATTCCCATGGAAACTGCAACGTCCACCTCATGTACATCTGCCTTAATCTTTGGATGGATTTCAAGATTCGGTATCCCTGAGCATATTACTTCTGACAGGGGAACCACTTTCACCTCTCAATTATGGACGTCATTAGCGAATCTCCTGGGCATCACCCTACATCAGACAACGGCCTACAACCCCGCTGTCAATGGAATGGTTGAACGTTTTCATCGCACCCTCAATGCAGCTTTGATGTCCCGCTGCAAGGATTGCAACTGGTTTACTCAGCTTCCCTTGGTCCTCCTTGGACGAAGGACCACTCCTAAAGACGCCCTCGACGTCTCGGCAGCCGAAATGGTGTATGGTGACCCGTTGGTCGTCCCTGCCGAATTTTTTCCTTCTACAACCTCCTCCGACGATCTCCAGCGCATACGTCACGTCGTGGGAAAATTTACTCCGTGCCGCCAGACTTACAAGCCCCCAGCGAAGCATCACATACCAACGGACTTGCACTCTGCAACGCACGTCTTCCTGCGCAACGATACCAGCAAGCCACCACTAACGCCCCCTTACACGGGCCCTTTCCTTGTGATCCGACGCAGTCCGAAAGCATTCCTCCTAAACATTCCGGGCAAAGAAGACTGGGTCTCCATTGATCGTCTAAAACCTGCTTATCTTCTGCCAGATGACCCGCCTACAGTTCGCCTCTCTAGATCAGGGCGCCCTATTTAACATGTACAGTATGTCATTTTTAGGGGGGGGAGCCATGTACCAACCGTGTTTCACACAATTGTACATAATTCCTTTTGTATATATTATGCTTGTATCTTCGCTCTTCCCTCGCACTAAAACGAACATGAAAATTCATGTCTGGTTTTTCCTCTGTGATATTGTCTGTCTTGTGAACTTGTTATGTCCTGTTGCCTTGAGGTTTTGTATATAAGGAGAGTGTTCCACAATAATATAACTCAGTCGTTTCCAATCTGCCTTTGAGTTCACACCCTTACTCGGCGCCGTCACACATAGTATGAGTTGGAGCGGAGTGAGACACACAAGTAATAAAATAGAAATTTTATTTCACAATTGCAGGATATAATAAAATAAATGCAATAAGGGATGTAAAATTAATTTACAATAAATTATAATGTACATAGTAATGAAAGACTTCGCTCTTGAATCTGAAAGAAAATTTCAAATTATTAGAAGGCACGGGTTCCATAGGAACGTCAGTCTTTAATAAGGAAAAAAACACATCATGCTCTAGGCATGCGGCACTCATGTGACGACTATGACATTTCACCATGTAAAGAACAGTCTATGAAAAACACTAAGTGTCTCTGAAATCACTACGTATCACGCGAGGGTCAACATAGGCACCCGAAGAGTTAAAGTCCCAAGTAACTCACTGTTCTATGAAGAGTTAATTGCAGGTTTCATAACACTACCAGCGGCTACCACGAAATGTTTGACTTCATGCACTTGCTTCGCGTAGTGCTTGAAGAAAACACGCGAGGATTTCCAGCCTGTGAAACTCTTGAGGCTTTCAAAATCCATGCTCTGGAAAAAATTCAGAGACGATGCGACTTTTCTAGGATCATGACCTGTGGGTGTACTGTCAGGATCCGCTCTGCGAATGAAGTAGGTGATTTTCGCTCTAAGTTGTTTCAGTGACAGGTCGCTACCCGATGTTTCTCCTTTGAAGAGTTGGCCTCCACCAAAGTTAGAAGTTCTACGAAGATAGACCTTGAGGCTCTCTACCGGACATAGAGAGGCATCTTCTTTCAGGGGGCAGATTCTCCAAGGGCCCCATCTTTTGGTGGGTAGTTCATTTTTTGCGAGAAACGTCGGATCCGGGAAGAGGGTAAGGTCTCCTGAGTCTGTAAACAGGGTGTGACCCTCGTCTCTTGATAATGCCACTATTTCGCTGACTCGGGCTCCTGAGGCAAGAGCAAAAAGAAATATAACTTTTTGAGTCAGATCCTTGAGAGGGCATGAATCGTTGTGCAAATTGGAGGCAAAATGGAGCACCTTGTCCAGGGACCAGGAGATAGGTTTTGGTGGGGGTGCTGGGCGTAGACGAGCGCATGCCTTCGGCAGTTTATTGAAGATGTCGCTGGACAGATCAATCTGGAAGGCGTATAGTAGTGGTCTAGTCAAGGCCGATTTGCAGGTAGAAATCGTGTTGGCTGCTAAGCCCTGTCCATGAAGGTGAATGAAGGACATGCAAAAATCAATGGTGATTTCCGTAGGATATTTTGCCTTGACGAATGAGACCCACTTTCTCCAGGATGATTCGTATTGCCGTCGTGTGGATTCGGTCTTGTATTCCTCGAGGAAGTCTAGACTTTTCTTCGAGATCCCAAACCTCTTCTTTGCGGCTAGGGAAAGAAAATCATGAGATGAAGGTCCCTGATTTTCGATGATGAAGCGAAGACAGTCGACTTCTGTACTTGCTGGGAGAGAACTGGGCCCGGGAGAGGGATCAGCGTGGGCTGTAGCTCCAGTACTAGGGGGTACCAATTGCTTCGGGGCCACTTGGGGGCCACTAGGGCCGCTGTCCCTTTGAAGGTTCTCAGCTTGGAGAGGACTTTCAGCAGAAGGTTGGTGGGAGGGAACAGGTAGATCCTGGACCATCTGTTCCAATCCAGTGACATGGCGTCCACTGCTTCTGCCTTGGGGTCCTCGTATGGGGCCACATAACGAGGAAGTTGATTGTTGTCGCTCGTTGCGAAGAGATTGATTTGAAGTTCTGGGACTTGGTGAGAGATGAAGGAGAAGGATCTTGCGTCTAGAGACCATTCCGACTCTATCGGGCTTGTCCGAGATAGAGCGTCCGCCGTCATGTTGCGGAATCCTTGAAGGTGAACTGCAGACAGGTGCCATTTCTTCTTCTCTGCCAGACGGAAGATTGGGAGAAGCACCTGATTTATCTGGGGCGATCTTGAGCCTTGGCGATTGAGACATCGGACTACCACCGAGTTGTCCAGGGTCAGACGAATGTGGATCGAGGAAGGCGGGGAGAGTTTCTTCAGAGTGAGAAGGACCGCCATGGCCTCCAAGATGTTGATGTGAAACGTCTTGAATAGGGGAGACCATGTTCCTTGAGCCTGTTTTTGGTGGGAGTGACCTCCCCAACCCTCCAGCGAAGCGTCCGTGTGGATGTTGAGTGATGGAGGTGGATATTGAAGATTGATGGACCTTTTCAGGGCCTTTGCTTCCAACCACGGCTTTAGGAGTAACCGAAGTCCGTTTGGGAGCCGTCTCTTGAGGTCTCTTCGAGCGATGGATGCAGAACATCTCCAGACTCCCGCGGCATCCTTTAGCTGTGCACGCAGCACTGGGTTTGTCACTGAGGCGAACTGTAGAGAGCCTAGAACTCGTTCCTGCTGACGTCTCGAGATCCGTTTGGATTTCAGCAGTTTTTTGACAGACCCTGCTATTTCCTTCCTTTTCTTCTGGGGGATGGAAAGGCGGTGTGACTGAAGATTCCACTGGATTCCTAACCATTGGAACTTCTGAGCTGGAGAGAGGCGAGATTTCTTTCTGTTTATCTTGAATCCCAGGTGTTCCAGAAACTGGGTGACCTTGTTGCAGGATCTTAGACAATCTTCGGGCGATGGAGCCCAGACCAGCCAGTCGTCGAGGTAGGCCATCACCTGGACGCCGCGGAGGCGGAGCTGTTGAACGATGGCATCTGCCAGCTTTGTGAAGATCCGTAGGGCCACATTGAGGCCGAAGGACATGGCCCTGAAAGCGCAGCTTTTCCTTTGGAGTCAAAATCCTAGGTAGGAGGAAGCGTGGTGGTTCATTGGAACGTGCCAGTAGGCATCCGTCAGGTCTATGGGGACCGTGTAGTAACCTTGAGGCAGAAGGGTCCTTATCTGTTGAAGAGTTAGCATCTTGAACTTGTTGTTCGCTATGAACTTGTTGAGGGGGGATAAGTCTAGAATGACTCTGAGTTTGTCGGAGTCCTTCTTGGGGACGCAAAACAGTCTCCCTTGGAACCTGGTTGACTTTACCCTCCTTATCACCTTCTTGTTCAAGAGTTCTAGGACATATTCTTCCAGAAGGGGGGTTGACTGTTGGAAGAATTGCTGGAAGGTTGGGGGTGGTTGAGTCCAGCTCCAGCCTAGACCCTTCTTGACGATGCTGTGTGCCCAGGGATCGAAGGTCCAACGATCCTGGAATTGGCGGAGTCTTCCTCCCACCGGAAGCACTTCATTGCTTCTGGTTTCCCGAGGGCTTACTACCTCGGCTGCTAGCTCCCTTTCCTCCTCTGCCTCTGGAGGGACGGCGAGATGCATCTCTGCCTGCACCTCTGTTTGAGCCTCTACCTTTGGAACGAAAGGTAGTTGACTGTTGCTCAAAAGCAGGGGTGAAGACCGGCGACTGTGACAAGACCGGTTGGGTGACCAGTTGAAAGGTCTGCTGTGGCTGAGCTGCCACTTGGGGAGTAGCGGATCCCGGAAACTGCCATCTCTGTTGACGTTGCTGGGGTTTTGGTTTTGTGGGTTTCCTCTTAGGTTGAGGGCCGTCGTCCTGAGAGGATTTCCTTTTCTTCGACATGCCCCATTTGTGGAGAAGGTTCCTGTTCTCCGTGGCAGCCTTGTCGGTGATCTCTTTCACTAGGGAGGAGGGAAAGAGGTGCTTACCCCAGATGTTGGAGGAAATCAGCCTCCGGGGTTCGTGTCTCACTGTAGCACCTGAGAACACGAATTCACGACAGGCTCTACGAGCCTTTGTGAAGCTGTAGAGATCCTTTACTACGGTCGCCAAATGTGTTTTGGCGAGAACCATGTAGTAGTCAGGGACCCTAGTGTCACCGGCCATGACTTCGAGCTGTACTTGGAGGGACATAGATGCGGCGAGCCTTTCCTTCGTATCATGTTCCCGACGAAGGAGATGGTCATTAAGTTTTGGGAGGTCCTCATGAAACTGACGACCAGCGACGTCAGGTTCTAGTTTTCCCACTACGAATGTTGACTGGACATCTTTCCAGTGTCTAACATCAGGGGGAGTAGTCAGGGAGAAGGGTCTGCACTCCTCCAGTGCAGGGCAAGGTTTTCCTTCTTCCACTGCCTTATGCACCGCAGTGAAGGCCTTTTCCAAGAAGGGGAGGGTCGCATCGTCTGGTGCGACGTAGGTCGGGTGCTTCTTGCAAAGCGTCGGTAGTTTTGAGCAGGTGAAGCCCCTGCTTTTCACTGCATTGGCCAGCATAGCCTGGGCCTTCGGGAGATCGAACACTATAACCTCCTTCGGTTCGGTCTCTTCTTTAGAGGCAGGTTCAGATCTAAGTCGGACGTAACAGTCCGGGTAAGCCTCAAAGTTTGTGAAGAATTCCACTTCTTCCAGCGCGATCGAGCCGACCTTTTCGCTTACGAAGATCTTGCCCGTAGTGATCGGTATGTGCTCGGCATACCTCCAGGGGTTAGTATCCGAGCATGCAGGGAGGTCCTTAACCGAAATCCTTTTCGGCTGCTTCGAACTTCCCATGTTGGACTTGAAGAACTCATGCGTCTCGCGGAGTTTCTTATCCATGAGAGCCTCAAGCATTTTGAAGATCTCCTGGGTGTTGGATGGGGTAGGATCCGAGGTTGCAGATGTAGACGGGAGTGATACATCCGTCAGTGTAGGAGTCGGTGTGGGGGTGGATGTTGGAGCGACTTCCTGCTCCGACTCAGGGTATTCCACCTGGTCTTCCTCATAGTCCAGTTCGTCGCCCATGAGGTTCCTCTCTGTGTTCTCCGACATTTCCGACATACGTTCCGAGTTGTCGGCATCCAAACGGCACTCGTGCATGGACTGAGCCATGACTACATCCGGTTCCACCGTTATCTGGACGGTGGGAATCTGATCTTTGGGGACCACTGAGTCTGGGGATGCCTTCGGGAAAAGCAAGGCCCTCAAATCTTCGGTGGCGAGATATGGTCCGGTGGCGTTCTTCTGGAAGCCACGAACCCACTTGCGTAGCTTCTCTCGAGAAGAGTCCCTAATCTCCGCTGAAGGAGGATTGTCAAACGCTTCGACCAGGCGGTCCTTGCAGACTGTACAGTGCTGCGGGTCCCAAAACTTCAGATCGCCTTTCTTGTTGGCGCAGGGGGCGTGGGTCCTACACGCCGTGTGGCCGTAGAAGTGCGGGCGCTTCACTCCACAGAAGTTGTGGTCACATTTCACGTACTCCTCCTGTAAGAGAAAGAGACCATGAGTATACGGAAGTCATACAACTGACTTATATTACTCTAAAGTTAAATATTAAGTAGTTAACTTTACTTAACATTAATTAATTATTAACATTGTAATGTTAGAGAGTGGAGCGGGAAATGAAGTAGACAGATACATACTCTGTGTATCCCGCCCAGCTGGTTATCGTAACCTTATCAGTAGGCTATTTGTTTGTGACCGAGGACACAAAGAAGAATTCTTCATAGATCGCCAAGGAAGGCAGAAGGTAATTCTAGCAGGAATTGCTTAAGATGTAAATCAAGGACTGAGACCACTCAGGCCATTAGTATGGGGTGTTGTAGAAGACCCCATAGGGCAACGGTTTCCGGCAACCAGCCGTGCTAAGATACACACAGCATGCTGGAAAATTATGGTATGCAAGAAGACAGCATGGCCATTAACCCGAGAAATGCGGCAATGTCATTTTACTACAGTCCCGTGGTGCGGCTATCTTGACAAAAATGCAATGGTTCAGAATCTAACCCATAACTATACCAATGTTTTTGTAATAAGTTCGTGCATATATCATTCAAATATTTTATCCTACATCTTGTTTGTTAATTTGTTATAAACCATCAAAGTTAATTTTAAAGCGCAACGTGGCATCTTGCGTGATGGCCAATGGGTGAGTCTGGATTGTCTTTCATAGGTAGGGGGGATGGGTAGTATGTTGGGTATCACCCACGGTATCACGGGACTGTTTGCACCCGGTAGAGGTTAGCGATTTTTATTTACTACATTCCGTACTATGTAATGAAGGTTTTAGGCTATTTTTAACAAATAGCCTTTACTATATTGAAAAGTGTCGTGATAAAAAAAAAAATACTTTATATTTACAAATCCTATTATATAGAATTGTATCTATTCCTGAAATAATAATGATAATTTTAGTTGATGTAGTCACATTTACTATTTACAAACACTTTATTTGCTTCGTTTTTTTCCTATATATATTCATAAAGTGACTATTGTTACCATTGCAATTATTTTAAATCTGTTCAAAATAATATATCATATTTAGAGAGATTATAGATTTTTACTTACAATTTTGATAAACCAACTTAGAATATTTGAAGGAACAAATTGATTAAAAGTAATGCAATATCATAGTCTTTTACAAATATATATATTAGTTGTAACCTAAAAAGTCATAATATTTAAAGTACATAAAGAGAGCAATAATTATATCATATTGAAAACATAATAATTATTATTGGAATCTTGTATAGATAAACATAGTAACTAATAAACTCATGACCTGGCCTATGTGTTCAGACTAATGACAATAGGTTTTTATGACATTTTTAAGCATTTGTGTATAGTAATGCGTATATCAAAAGCATCACCGCATATTAAAATATACAGTATTTACGGTATATACAAATGATATAGAAAATTCCTATTGTGGATATACATAATGAAAACAGGCTATATAAAAATTTTCTTTAAAAGATTATTCTCTCTCTCTCTCTCTCTCTCTCTCTCTCTCTCTCTCTCTCTCTCTCAATATTTATTTTGGGTATGCCAGTGACGAAAGCAGTCGGTTGGACATGAAGGCACATTACATTACATTATAATAGTAACTCATACTCCTTGTAAACAACCCTCCAGTTACTTATAATAAAATTATACTTTGTAAACAAACACTCGCGGATATTCAAAACAAAAACATTCGGTATTGTTGTCGTTAATATAAAACTAGGCAACTGCCGTCCTGACGTAGGATTTGAGAGTTGCCACAGGTTTTATTTCCCTCCCTACACAATATATTACGATGTGATATCGTTGGTGTGTATGTGTATGTATAATGTTAAATGTTTTTTTTTTTCATCATTTTTGTTTCTAATATGTTAATATAAAACCTGTTTTAAATTAAAATAATTACAATTCGCCTTTTTCCCTTGCAAAAATGTTAAAGTCCATAAATGGAAAGGTTTTATATTATACATAATTTTATAGGTAAAATAAAGTTATAAACATTAAAATTTCTACCTGAAATATTATTTTATCTTAAGAAAAATAATAAAAGTCGAATAAATTCACAAGGGAATTTGCAAGAAGAGATAGAAAATTGCGTTCTGAAGAGGCTTATAGCAGTCTCCCATACAGCCGCTCAAGAGGCTTGTAGCAGTTCTCGGGTTAATAGAACGGTAAGACAATACCTATCTATTGGGGTAGTCAAGCTATCTGGTTGCAGTGTAGGGCTATCAGCATGAAGTTGATAGCTAGGAGAAGGGGTGCAAGTCTCTTGGCGCCTCAGGAAGATCCCGGCAGACCGGCGGCGCGCCGGAGGCCTCTCCAGCAGAGTTTCTGGCATTAGGGAAGACACATATAGAAGTCAGGAGTAATGCCAGGTTGGCGGCCGCCGGCACAGCGGCGGCACGCCGACGGGAGGCGGCGGCTCCGGCTTGGTGACAAGGTCATAGGGTAAGGAAGGGGGTTATAGCATACCCGGACCGCCGGCAATCAATGCCGGCACGCCGGAGGCCGGCCCGAAGAACGGACGACCGAAGCTAGGTAGTGTAAGGGTAGGCCATCGGCTACACACCGACGGAAGGCGGCAGCCCTCCGGCACACGGAGGGCTGTCGACTAGGGAGGGTATCTGAGGAATGTGTCACCAAGGGAGGGCAGTATCGCCGGCGGTAGAGGCGGCAACGGACCGGCACCAGGACAGGAAGAGAGACAGAAGGAGGGATGAGAATACGAACCCCTATAGCATCCCACCTGAGAGAGTGTATCCATGATAGGAGTGAGCCCTATCACCCAATGGCAGGGGGCCGGCAGACGGCCGGGTGCCAGGGGAACCCAAGGGAGGGTTAGGGTACACTCAAGAGGGGGGGAACCCCTGAGGACAGATCGCTTCCAGTGGCTAACCCCAAAGGACGCTATGAAGGGTATATGTACCAGAGCGGCCTGCCCACAGGAACTCAAGATAGCCCTATCACTCCACCCTAAGGAGGATTTGTGGGACTAGGGACAGATGTGTATAGGCTAGCCTATGCATAGGCTAGGCCATACTAAGTGATAGGTGGGGAGGGGGAGAAGAGGGGTCTTCCAAAGGGGAGGCTCTGTACAAAAACGGCCACCAAGGAAGGGAGGACGCTCCTAGCCTAGAGTAGGTAACCTGCCTGAGAACGGTGCATGGGTACCGTTTCAAGCTAAAGTACAGAACTAGCCCCCACCGAGGCCTAACCTAGAGAAGGGATGTAAAACCCCAAGCTAGGTAGGCTGGAAGACATATCGCAAGTTGCAATGAAGGTCAGGTAGCCTAACCTCAGCAACCGAGGAAGGACAGGCCGTTCCTCTTTCTCGGACACAACCCTAAGGGGGGATCATTCCCTTAGGGAGGACAGAGAAGCGATAAATACTCTGATACGGACTTAATCCCCTTACGTGGTAGGGGGAGCAAGGCCACACAGAGGGATGCCCTAAGGCAGGGGGTGAAGGAAGCATATAGGGGTCCTACATTTAGGTTAGGTTAGAAAGGCACACTATCAAACCGATCCCCTATATGGTCCCTGAAAGCGAAAAACACTTGCATCACAGTAAACAGTATCATAAATAATGCCACTATCTTCATAACTTAACCTAGGATCACTGGAATATATCATGCATGAACACTGGTGCTAGGCAATCTGGCCTAGGGGCTAAGCTAGCAATCTAGTATGGGGTCAGGCGATGACTGAATAAAAGAGCGTCAAAACACGATATATAAAGTTCCTAGCTATGAAGACTAAATAACTAACAATATCAATTAGTTAAGAGGCCGGATAAGCTGTTCAGGCTAGCTAAATAAGGCATGTAGGGGAACAGCGACGCCATAAAATGGCGAGACCGGTAGTAGCACAGCTCCGCCAAAAAACATGAAATATCTCGAAAAGTATAAGTTACTTTACGGTCAGAGCTTATTTAAACAATACTGGGACCTGGTACTCAACTTTCCAGAAGAAGGCGAGGCTGAAGGTAGCGACACTACGAAGATGCAAGCCGATGAAAAAGCACAAGGGAAAATCCGTCTTAGCAAGGCAAGCTACTAAAAGAAGGATGAGGACGGACGTGACGTCATTTAGCAATGGCGCCCGTTTGTTTACGTTTCGAGTACCAAAAGTAGCCACGGACGAGTATAGCTGTGGAACGGCTCCCCAGCTATTCTCCGCCCCTCCATATCGAAGTGTTAACTCTATGTGGGGTGCAGATAGCTATGTGGCGCGTTAATACATGCGTCCCCTGTTGATATACGATGTCTTAAAGGGAAACCTTTAGGATACTCGCTCCAGAAGTTAGAATTCTGTGATAACCTGTGGTTAAATTATCTGGGAATATCTTAGTAGTAATATACCCAAGGAAGCTACCAATAAGGAACCTTCCATCAGGATGCCATGGCTTGAGCCCAAAAAACCAACTATTAAGAAATAGTAGTCTTAGAAAATTTAACTTCTAACCATTAAGGTATAGGCCAGTCTCAGAAATTTTAGCCTCTAAATATTAAGAAAAAGCTTAATATAATCAAATTTAGTTTCTAAACATTAGGAAATAATCCAATCTCAGAAAATTGAGCTTATAAAAGTTGGAAAATATTCCAGGCTCAGAAAATTAAGCTTCTAACGCTAAGAAATAGGTCAGTCTCAGAATATTGAGCTTCTTAGCATTAATAACTATGTCAGTCTCACAGAACTGAGCTTATAAAAGTTAACAAAAATGTCATTGTCATAAAATTCATCTTCTAAATGTTAAGAAATAGGTCAGTCTTACGGTTAACCAGCAAGAGGGAAAATCTGTCAAATTCCTGAAGAAATCTTGTTTACCGAACGACATTGCTTCTTCTACTATTATAGCAGTAACCTAAACTGACGTCTACAATTTCACATCGCGTCTGTACAGCGACCCATGTGAGATGGAGTCGTTTTTTCTCGAGGTGAAAGGTGAAGGAAACCACAGGCATGAAAGATAAAGTCCGTTTCCAAAGAAAAGAGACTTTAGAAGAATAGAAAGTTATTGAAATAAGAAAACACAATGATGGATATGAAATACGTTACGCATAGAATATCAATATTTGATTCGAATATTCTGAAGAATAGATGCTATTTGGAACAGAGTTTATTCGGAGCCAAGTTAGCAAACGACTGAGAATAGTGAAGGGGAAAATTAAAAATGAAATAAAGGAAAGAATCAATGAAGTGGAATAATTCATAATTAAAAGATGAATTAAACGATAAACCAGTTTTCTTGCTGATGTTACTGAAGTCGCAAAAATCAACAGGAAGAGATTTTAAAAGTTTGGCATCACGTGTGAAGAGCTGAATCATTCAGTTACGAAGACTTGCCTTCACCTTTCTTCCCTTATTTCATCCTGGGCCGGTGTCTTTGTTGATATTATTGTTATTAGACGTAAGCATTTTGTTATTCATTACATTTATTTTCAAGAATTTATGTTTGTACACTACTACTATTACTATATTAAACACTCCCAAAAAGTCCCAACTAACTTAATAACTCTATAATCTTTTACAGAAGTCGAGCATCGGTTGTATCCACATAGATTAAATGTTGGAAAATAAAAACATTTGTTATGACTGAAACAATAATATTGTATCATGAATATAAACAAATTACTTGAAACTGGTTTCATTATACTGTAGTACTCATCAAAACGCTTGAAGACACATTAGAATGTCAGATTAAAATTTTAAGGAATGTTACAAGACTGTGATTTTTCTTTATCTAATGGAAGAAATATGATCAACATTTAATTGAGATTTAGAAACTACAACATTTCGTTTGGTAGAAACATCAACAGTGTGGAAGAATCACTGTTCTTTAAAGATACTGCTAATTGTTTCTCATCACTAACAGCGAAGCGCATAGCGTGCATAATGAGATGAATGTCGTCATTATTCTCGGAAAATAACAGCTAATAAGAAAAAATGAAAAATCTTATACAAAAAAATTTAAACAAACAACATGGAGACATAGATTAAAAATAGCTGGTAACCAGCCAGCTATTTAAAAAATAGAATAGGAAAAAGAACAACGAAATCAAAAGCGGGGTTTACACGGTCAAACGGTTCGTAAAACCCGGTTGTCGAACCTGCTTGTCAAACGGTTCGAAGTGGTGGAATCAGCCACAAATACATAAGGTTTGTAGACAATGAAGTTAGGCGAAAACAGACTTTCTTCGAACCGTTCGACGAACGTGTACGGCAACCAAATAACCCGTTCGCACGTTCGAACATCACTTCAAACACTTACCTGTCGAACCGCATTCGACGAACCGTTCGACCGTGTAAACCTACCTTGAGGACGTATCTGATCTTGAGAAAGATCTCTCGAGGATATCACGTTACGGCAAAAGATTATCTTGGCTGGCATTCTATACTGATCTATTCCAGCTGTTACCAAGTTGTGGAATGATCTTCCTAATCGGGTAGTTGAATCAGTAGAACTTCAAAAGTTCAAAGTTGGAGCAAATGTCTTTATGTTAACCAGGCTGACATGAGTATTTTTTATAGTTTATATAAGACATATCTATTTGTGACGTTGTTAATAGTTTATATAGGAGATATCTCTTTTGACGCTGATACTGTTTTTAGAATGATATATTGTTAATTTATTCTCATCATTTATTTATTTCCTTATTTCCTTTCCTCACTGGGCTATTTTTCCCTATTGGAGCCCTTGGGCTTATAGCATCTTGCTTTTCCAACTAGGGTTGTGGCTTGGCTGGTAATAAAAATAATAATAATAATAATAATAGAGACAAAGCTTCAAATGTCTTTGGATGTATTAAGAAATAGATGCGACTGTGTTTCAACTTAGAATAGCAACGCGGGGTTACATCACGTGAAAAAGTTAGTCACAAATTATTTAAAGTATTAATGAATCAATATTATTATTATTATTATTATTATTATTATTATTATTATTATTATTATTATTATTATTAGCTAAGCTACAGCCTTAGTTGGAAAAGCAAGATGCTATAAGCCCAAGGGCTCCAACAGGGAAAATAGACCAGTGAGGAAAGGAAATAAGGAAATAAATAAAAGATATAAGAAGTAAGGAAAATTAAAATAAAATATTTTAAAAACATTAACAACATTAAAACATATATTTGATTTATAAACTATAAAAGGACTTATGTAAGCCTGTTCAACATAAAAACATTTGATGCGACTTTGAAATTTTGAAGTTCTATTGATTCATATATTTCATTCTTCTTCTATCTCTTCCTCCGTCTTAACGTCGCAATAATAAGGTTTAGTATTATTATTATTATTATTATCATTTATTATTATTGTTGATGTTGTTGTTGTTGTTGTTGTTGTCGTCGTCGTTATTGTTGTTGTTATAAATTTTTTACTATTATCAATTATAAAGAGTTTATTATTTCTCCTATTGATAGTATTTTTCTAGAAACAATAGCTTTATTATTATTATTATTATCATTATTATTATCATTATTATTATTATTATTATTGTTATTATTATTATTATTATTATTATTATTATTATTATTATTATTATTATTATTATTATTATTATTATTATTGCTTAAAACCGTACTGTATTAATTTCATTTTCAATTACTGACAAATTGAATATAAATAACAAAACAAACCATGTTGCTGTAAATCAGTTATTATCATCACGCTCAATTGCCTAAGCAACTATGACCAATCACCATTTTTTTTTAAATATTAGAAAAAAGTATAATGATAATAATAATGGCAGAATCCTTTAATGAGCTTATCTCCTGCTGCCCGTGACAGCAGAAAGGAAGCTGTTTCTCATCCCACGGCCAACGGCTTAGTCAGGTTAATTAGTGTTGACTTCCTGCGAGTCTTATATTCCAGCAAGTCTTGAGAAATGCCAGAGAAATTCGGGCGAGTCTCTTAATGCGCTGCTTATGACTGGATAATTACTGCATAATTATTGCTATCATTATCAACGTTGTTTATTTAAGTGTAAGACGAGATTATTAGTATTAGTATTATTATTATCATTATTATTATTATTATTATTATTATTATTATTATTATTATTATTATTATTATTATTATTATTATTATTATTTTGTGATTGTTCTAGACAGTGGAATAATCACCAAGTGTTTTTGATGGAGGAAAAAAAATCTGTTTCTGATAACTTTTTTTCAAACCTTACGCACTAAACTAACTTTTGACAGCGGCAGTCTTCTGTGTTTTGAAGTCATTATTTCTTAAAGAAGCCTGCGATCAAATATTCCGCTCCGCTTTTCCTTAAAAATTACTGTCCAATGACCTAAAGTGAAAAGGGTATTTAATTTGTACAACTAGACTAATAAGATTTATTATTATTGAAATCCTGACGAACGTTTTTAAATCCATCTTTCTGGACGTACTTTATATTCACAATATCTTATTTCGAAAAAAAAAATATTATTTCTCAAAATTGGTTACGATTCGTTTATAATTTTGGTATATTGTCTATTCGATTATTTTTCTCGATGTCACTGACCTTTAATGACACGACGTCAGGCATCTTCAAGTCAGTCAATCAATCGATTATGTTCCTGATATGATGTTATACAGCTAAACCCTTCTCGTTATTTATAGTTGTGTCCTTCCACTGCCTCTCTTTACCCCATTCTTGATTTTAAAACCCCTCAATGTTTTCAGTGTATAAAAAAAAAAACTTTTAAACTACTATGTTAATGGCTTAGTGCTTTTCAAGGTATCGTTTTGGTTCTAAATGTAAACGCGCGATATATACTTTTATGAAGATGGGTTCTGGTGGAAAAGACAGTGTCATCTCGAGGAAAATACAGTAATCATTTTCATGTACTCGAGAAATTTCAGCGGCAAGTAATGGAAGGGACATCAAAACGAAGGATGTAAAATATTGCAAGATTTTTCATGTGGTATAAGGATTTTTATCATTCTGCGTTATGCATCGATAGTGCAGCAAGTGGTATACATCAAACCGAAAGTCCTTTGGTCAATTTACCAACACGTTGCTTAAGTATAAAAAATTATCGTATGAGCTCAAGAATACGAACCCAATTAAGCATGGGAAGAAGCTTGCTTGGTGAACTCATAAGAAGAACGAACCAATAATCTTTGCGTGGGGATCATGAACTGCATCCGAAGCCTATATGCTTGATTTTTAATGTGTCGATTTATATGAACTTGATGTAGGAAATACTTTAAAACTTGATAAAATCTTTAGTAGTGATAGTGGTTGACAATAACACCAAGTAAAAATTATAATAAATGAGCGAAAATATCCTGTGAGTTGGAAAAACTAGTTGACAGTACCGTGATAGGTAACCTAATGAATCTACAATAACCTTATATGTTGTAGAATATATTCAGATTTTTTTTTAATTTCATACGGTTTAATAGTTTCTGGAAATGTTTCCATTATACGATTATTCACCATCTCTATTGTGCTTCATTTCGTTGTTATTGTCTTTCTTTACTAAAGAAATATTTTTTGTTTCACTTTAAAAAAAAATTATTTTCAGATATTTGGGAATATTCATATATACAAAAAAGAAATAATAAAAAAGTTAAAAACATTATAAATAGTTATTATACAGATATATATATATATATATATATATATATATATATACATATATTTATATATATATATATATATATATATATATATATATATATATATATATATATATATATATGTGTGTGTGTGTGTGTGTGTGTGCGTGTGTGAGTATATATATATATATATATATATATATATATATATATATATATATGTGTGTGTGTGTGTGTGTGTGTGTGTGTGTATATATATACAGTATATATATATGTATATATATATATATATATAGAGAGAGAGAGAGAGAGAGAGAGAGAGAGAGAGAGAGAGAGAGAGAGAGAGAGAGAGAGAGAGAGAACAAAAGCTGCAAAATGTCTGTTCGGTAAAACATTTTTCTTGCAAGCGAGATGATATCTTTCTGCCACCTTCTCACCATTATGGCTTTATGAAAGTTTATCATCCTCTCCCTCCATAAATCCAGTCGGAAGACAACTTTTATCTATTGCATTTTTATTCCGTCGGTATTTTATTTGCCCGCGAAGAACTCGTTCATTTTATTTTTCCGTTTTCGTTTATTTTTTTTTTTTTTTTTTTTTTTAGCTTTTGGGATTAATTTATCTGTTCTTTCACCTGCGAACTCGATTTATTGCTCAGTTAAAAGAGGCTATATGCCAAGCGGTCCTCTGGCCTCATAGTCGCCTATTATCTTTTTGCAAAGAGCCCTTTGATAGTTTCGTTAACAATTTCATTTAAGGTTTGGTCGTTAACCACACTCAACGCTCCTCTAAAGATTCGCAGTCGAATAATTTGCATTTTCGCTTTTCAAAATCTGCAACCAACACATTTATAAAACTAGATATATAAATTAGTATATTAACAAACTCTTGTTAATATCAGGAATGTCTCTATCATTTAATTAGTGATATTTTAGACATATTCCAAAAACTTTAAAAATCGAAGAATTAAATCTTGAATCAAAAGATTATCCCATCCTACGCTTGAAGGTAAACTTGATCTTCGGTAACTATAAGGTCAAGAGGATGACCTATGACCGATGTTGTGGTAACAATACCCCTGAAGGAAGCTGAAAAATAGAATTGCAAAATGAATATTGTTTATGTATCTCTCTGTGAATATGTTTATCCTTAAAACCGCCTTTATATTCTTATGATCTTCCAACCTTCTTTTCCATTTAAAGGTTTAAAAGCCACTCATGAATGGAAGAGGCAAGGGATAGTGACATCGCCTTATCAAGTAGGACAATGCCCTAGAGACTAACCATATATACATATGATCAGCGCCCAAGTCCCCTTTTCACCCAAGCAAGGACTAAGGAGGGCCAGGTAATGGCTGCTGATGACTCAGCAGATAAACCCATAGGCTCCCCCAAACTCCCACCCCCATCCTTAGCTCACAAGGATAGTGAGGCTGCAATGACCAAAGAAACTAACGAGTTTGAGCGGGACTCGATCCTCAGGTTGGCGTTCAGCAGTCAGAAACGTTACCACATCAGTCACCACAGCCATATTATTTATTGCTCTCATCGAAGGGTGGGTAATCCTTCCCCGAATAGGGAAACGTTCCTGTCTCCCTAAATTCAATCTAATTTTATTGGTGATGAGACCCAACTTCATAATAATCCACGTTCAAGTTTGTACTTTATTTACTATCTAGCTTACAAATAAAATATACTAAAATATACCCTTATTATTACAAGTGATTATGGATTAGATGCACTACGTGAAACAATGAGCTGATGTTGAATCGCTATATCTTCACAATTGTCGTGGAATTATTAATGTCATTTCTTAAATATTTCTCAGTCCAGATACGTTTTTTTTTTTCTATTATAAAAATAATACGATAGTTTCCTTGTAAAATAGTGAATACTTTGTTCATTTTGTAACGTATTTAGATTAAGCGGATTATTCTATTTATTAGTGACACCTCAGGTTTTTCCATGATATCTATTAGATAAGCTTTTTCCCATTTACAACACTAACAACCGTGAGTTTTATTTGTCTCATTTTGATCACATTTTCTCTAACTTTTCCTTACGGTAATTTCTATTTTGGGATATTAATTGATTCAATTGTCTCTGCCTCCTCTAATAGAATGGTGGTATATAGCTGTCAATCAAAATTCATTATAATTTCAAGTAATTAGAATTGCGAATCATATATTTCAAGTCTTGTTAACTGCACGTTGAATTAATTCAAGAATATTGATCCTCGTGTATGTCGGTATGCACAGTTACACTAACCAACGCAAATTCCTAAGTTGTATCGAAATCCTGTGTCTCAGAATTGCATATCAAGTGTCCGGTGCATGAAGATCTTTGCCCTTTATGCATTCGCAATGATGATACTGACAAATACGTTCTCGTTGTTCTCATACCCGCTGTTTGGTTAAGGATGATGTACACACCTACCTTTATAGTGTGTTATCCAACTACAAGGGAAATAGTATTCAACTGTGAAAAAACACATTTCATGTTTTATGATAAGAATAAAGTATGCTGACACGTCCCAACGTTTTACCTGAAGTTCCTGTTTACAAAGTAAATTATCTGGTGACAGAAGTGGTAACGTCCCTCACTGGTGAACGCCAGACTAGGGTTTCAGTCCCGCTTAAACTCGTTAGTTTCTTTGGTCGCTGCAACCCCACCATGATTGTGAGCTAAGGATGGCGGGGGGTGAGCCTATAGGTGTATCTCCTGAGTCATCAGCCGCCATTACTTGGCCTTCCTTGGTCCTAGCTTGGGTGGAGAAGGGGCTTGGTCGATATTTGTATATATGATCAGTCTCTAGGGCATTGTCCTGCTTGATAGGGCAATGTCACTGTCCCTTGCCTCTGTCATTCATGAGCCTTTAAACTGATACCTCTACTTTCTTGCTTTGTGTGTACCAGCTGATAAAAGGACTCATAAAATGATGTGCAAGTTTACTTTAAAGTTCTTTTTAGATTTTTCGTTGCGATATCTTTTGATATTTAATATAAGTAGACTCTGTATGACATAATTTTGGTAAAAAAATTTCTCCAATTTCACTTTTATAGAAAAATATAATCCAATTATGCCTCATCCCTTGATATTCCATTCTCATTTTTTTATATTTGTAACCGTGTCCTCTTGTTTTAAAATATTTCATTTAAGATACCATCTATGAAATATGTGATTTAACTGTTTTTAATTTCATTGCAGAAGCTGAGCGATGATTATGGCAGAATCCAGTGCTTCCAAGGAACTGTAAGTGATACATTCTCGACAAGAAAAAAGACTTAAGTGTATGTCGTTTACTCTGGCAATTGTCCTGAGCAAAACAAATTGCACGTAAATGTTTAACTTTTAGATAAGTCACATTAGAAAATTGCCTCGAATCTCATTTGATCAAAATTTTTCTATGTTAGGTGATGAAATCAATGAATTAACACATATGAAGATATAATGAGATGAAGTGTATGCTATCTATAGCATAGCCATGAAATTATAATAAAAAAAAAATGTTGATAGTTAGTTGTGAGAGCTTCAAATAAATATTTTGTAAACGTAATACTATTCGTTGTATTTCATTTTCCCAAGGATTTATGATTATCAAGGTTATAGTTTAATATATTCTAACAAACTTTATAAAAGTGGAAATCAAGGTATCTTTACAGCACCAACTTGTTAGCCTTCTATTTTACTTCAGTTTCTGGTCCCTTTCTTGCATCTTGCTGCCCAGTCTCTTTTTAAATGGCGTCCCCAGCCCTAATGTTGGGTTATTTGGCGCAATTTTCATAATTTAGATTAACATAAGGTAATTTTTACAAATGTATTGCAGTACCCCATAGATATTTCATACTTTTCCGAGATTAATTTAGCAGCGTTATGCTAAGTATTTTGTTCTTATAACTAAACAAATAAAAGGAAAATAAGAATTGATTGTAATACAAAAAATCGGTATCATTGCACTTTTAGTCCAATGAAAAGGAAAGCTAAATAATCTTATGCTCTATCTCAAGATAACAAGAAATTATCCCAAATGTTATTCAATATATTGTTGACACTGGATAACCAATGCTGCCAGCCGTAGCCTCATAAATTCTGATGCCTTTCCTTTGAATGAGGTTTACTCTGAAAGGTAAAAGTGGAAACGAAAAATTTGAATGGCTTATAAATATTTTACCATGAATGGATTCAGGTAGTCTGCTGGTGTATCCACCTGTGCTAAGATACACCATTCCTGGGTGCTATGTGCAAGGGCATAAAGCAGAACAAATGAAGACTCGCCTATCCAGTAGGCTATTGCCTCTGCCCAGTACAAGATAAATGACGGACGCCTGATGATCCATCGGTAATGCTTTATTTCAAGTTTTATAAGAAGAAAAGTCTAGTTTTGTCATTAGGCACAAGTCAAGTAGGATTCATGAGGTTAGGTATTAACTTTTAACCCATTAGGTATCGATTTAATCTTTTATTTTGAAATTATTTTTTTATTCTAAAATCTTGCTTTATATTGGTATCAAATTCCCAGTAACGATTATATGAAAAATATTACCTATTTTTAGCTAAGAAACCCACTGCTTTTGTTTACATAGCGTTTCATTCTATAGCCTAACTCGTACTGATATGTCGGGATGGCCTTAGTTATATATATATATATATATATATATATATATATATATATATATATATATATATATATATATATATATATATATATATATATATATATATGAATAAGGGTACTAGCTGTTCATGTTGCAATACGTTATTGGGCTGGGGAGAATAACTTCATGATGTGAGAACAACGAAGAATCTCACAGACGAGCAAGTTTTGGAAAGATGTGTAAATAAACCGTTTATATAATTTAGACAGGAACTATATATATATATATATATATATATATATATATTACATATATATATATATATATATATATATATATATATATATATATATATATATATATATATATATATATTATATATATATATATATATATATATATATATATATATATTATATATATATATATATATATATATATATATATATATATATATATATATATATATATATATACTGTATATGTGTTGTGTGTTTAACTTGGAACTCGCCAGATAGTTAATGTCGTAATCATTTATATTATACCAACAAACGCTGATATTCGAAAGTTACTGTTAATCTTTGAATAATACACCCAAGAAGCTTTAGTTTAAAGACGTACACATAGAGGGCGGAGATCTTGGTTCTTTTCTAAGATCCGTTCTTCACAACGTCAGTATTAAGTCTCTGGGCGAAAAAAGGTGATATATTGAAAATAATTCTTGAAATGGTTTTTAATCGTAAAATTAAAACAATAAGGAGACAATTATACAACTTTAAAACCTTCTATTCCCATTCTTTCATTATAGTTACGCATTGTCTTGGATATTTACGGCACCTTGATTTTATTTTCATTATATGACTGAGCCTTTATTTTATTTCTAAGCTACTCATTTACTTAATATTTTTTATTCATTTATTTGAGAAGTTGATGCGCCATATAGGAATATTTATAGATTGATTTCTCTTCAAGAACCATTTTTATGAAAACTTCCAGCCAATAGGAAAAGAGAATACAGAACTTTTCCTACGTATGTTGTGGTGGTGACTCCTGATTGGCTAAATGAAATTTTTTGCCCCCCTTAGAAAATCCGGGTTCACTGGTCCACTGGATCCTGTAACGGTAACATTGAAGTGAATAGTTCCGCTGGTGATTTGATTTTATTATGGGTTTTTAAAGGTAAGGCTCTAGTGATCGGTTATAGTTCAGAATTTTGTTACGAACTGGGTTTTTTTTTTTTTTTATCATCGCCTAATTTAATTGCGTGTATAGAATAAAACCGGTGTTTTCTGATTCAGATTTGAGTTTTGTCGTATTGGTTTTGGTCGTTGACTCGTTAAGGATTGGTACCTGTTATATGCTTTAATATACATCTGTAAATGCTTAGGGAGGAAGGTATTTGCATGCAAGTAATGTAATGATGAATCATTCCCTTTATACTGTGCTGTTTTCGTATGAGTGAATATTCGAAACTTATGTCGGTTGAACATCAAAAGTGGTTTGTTACGTTTTATGTATTTTTCAGTATCGTAAAAAAAATCGTCAAATATACCGTCAATGTAGTTATTAATGGTATGTATGAAGCGTTCTTGAATCATACTGGTACGCTATCAAAATCTTTAGGTTTAATTCAACGGTACTCTGCTTAACGAGCCAAAGAAATAGAGATTTGAGTGCTAGCCAAGCTCCTCCTAAACGTGGTATCTTGATTCTTTCTTGAACGTATTGTGTTAATCTTTTAGTTCTTCAGTACAGGAAGTAAGATTTTATCCATGGTGCCTTTTATGGCATGGAACCTCGAAAAAAGACGGGATTTAATAGCTGTAGAAATTAGAACTGGCTTCATGCTGTCGTAATTGCTGTTCTTCCATTATGCATTCGTTTTGATGGTATATACATTACTATTTCAACGGATGACCTGGTAATCATGTAAGGTACTGTCAAGCCTATAATTACAATATGCCAGAGGACCTCATGATCGTATATCAGGTTCAAGGTGGTCTGGAAGTCACACTTTAATTGTCAATTTTTTTTTCAAAATTGAGACGACTTTAATATCTATCTCATAAATTGTTAGCTGAGCTGACTGGGCAATGAAATGAAATGCATTGACCGATGTCGTAAAGTCTAGTTTTAGTAAAGTATTAATGGGTGAATTTCATAATGCATTAGTTAAGATATCAATTAGCAAGATAGCAGGATTAACTAACTTGGAATTATGGGTGCCAAGTCACCCAGAATTCCGACTTGTTTCCTTCTTAAGGCCAATTCGGAAGTAAGTAGTTTCACCTGTAACCCTTGTTCATTCGTAAGCTTTTCACCCATAACCCCTGAGCGTTCGTAAGTTTTCACACACTTGTGCGTTCTTAATTTTTCACCTATACCCATCTTCGACCGTGAGTAGTTTTCCCCGTACCCATGTTCGTAAGTTGTCATACCTCCTGTTCTTTCATAAGTTTTCACCCGTATCCCCAGTGCATACGCAAGTTTTCACGATAAGCATTCTTTAATTTCTAACCAAATACATAAATCATATTCTCTTGGGTTTTATAAGATATCTGACCATGATTATTGGGGCAAACCACCCTTTTGACTTTGCGGATCTCATCATGAGAGACCCCAGTGGAAAACAGAGGTTTTTGGGTGGGGAAATGCCCAAAACGAGTGATTTGCAGCATTAGTAATGGTCAGAAATGCAAACTCCTCACTGCTAATGTTTTGGCAAGCGGTACATGGATTTGCTGCGTACGCAAGCTACGTTGGTAATTACTTCGGGGACATTTTTTACCTTCACATGAGCCAAAGTAGTTATATACTGAATGGGAGTTTTCAACATAAAGAAAAAGATGAAATTGCACTAAATTTCGAAATAGATTGGACTTCCCTCTTGAAGACGTCTTCATGTGATAATCATGGTGAAACTCATGGGTGGAATGTCTGTAGAATGACATCCGGGATCTTGTACATAATTTTTTTGGAAGCTTGTAGGTTGTTAAAAAACAGGTAATGATTACATCATCATAAAAACAGAACAGCTGGCAAAAGCGAATGGGGTTAATATGATACTTTAATTACTAGCGAAACTGGAATTCGCTTTGAGAATTTAATGGACGAGTGCTGGCTAGTTTGGTATTTTTCTCTATTTAAATAGGGGCTGGGGCATAATTTGTCTCGGTCGATTAAAGGGTAAAGTATGTTTTTCACTCTGTCCATTGTTTACATCTGAGAGACTGAAGGGAACTTATTGCACATGCGTTTTTTCCAATGGTTTGGGGAGCTTTCTGAGCATTTACAATGACGAATTTGTCAGGTGGTTTTTTTAAACCAATTAACAGCTTACAAATAGTACTTCGTAAGTTCCCGGATGTTGTTCTACAATAGCCATTTCTTTCCCACCTTCATCTTGAGTTTCAAGGTAATTGTGTAGGAGACCTCCGCGCTCGATTTAAAAGTTTCTAAAAGTTGAAAACGAAAGAAAACAGTAAATTAGAGCTATAGTTACCTTGAAACTGTGAGATAATCCTCCTACAACCACCTAACTCTTACACAGAAAATGTAAGCATAAACCTACTACTACAATTATGGGGGACCCCAGTGGGAAGCGGGGTTTTTGGGTGGGGGGAGGAGGAGAAAAGTGATTTTTCGGGGCACTACCGAACCTAATACAACTACCTACCCTACCCTGGGGGCCATGTACCCCTACCTAGGCCTACCGGGGGGGGGGGGCTCCGCCCCCCCTGCGACCCCCCCTTAAGGCCACAGTAATTTTCAGGGCACCACCGAACCTAAGACACCCACCTAACCTAGCCTATGGGGCCCTGTACCCCTACCTAGGCCTACCGGGGGGGGGGGCCTCCGCCCTCCCTGCGACCCCCCCTTAAGGCCACAGTAATTTTCAGGGCACCACCGAACCTAAGACACCCACCTAACCTAGCCTATGGGGCCCTGTACCCCTACCTAGGCCTACCGGGGGGGGGGGTCATAGTGTGATTATTGAGTTTCAGTTCAAACGAAACAAATTCAAATGAAAACGCCTTTTGCAAAAAAAGGAACACAAACTTCAAATTAGTCTCAATATCTAACTTTGCGTTTCCAAACCATGTACCTTTGAAACAAGACACGAAAAAATTGCACCTCTTCCTTTTCCCACGAGTAACCACACTAATTTGTTGTAATCTATACGGCACACATTTTCACAATTAGGGCACTTTTTCTCTGCCAAAATCAAACCATGACGTTGAGCAAATGCAATTAGCGAATCAACTTTCCCTGAATAATGTACACAAAAATCCCCATAAGAAATAAAGCAATTGTCACAAGTGACACAGTCGGAACGGGATGAAGGTCCTGCTAATTGCTCCATACTTCACGGCAAAATGAGCTTTTCAGTTTGAAGGGAGATCCGAGACGTGCAAAAATATTCCTCCGCGGAACTTCACGTAAACTGTGGTAACTGGTGGAAAACTTGCAGGGATAAGTGAAGTAATAAGTGTCAGCATTGGCTAGATTTGTAAAAACCGCCATGATTGGTTTTCAAACAGTGTGACGTCAAGAAAACACCTGTTATTGGTTAGAATAGCATTGAGAACTAGTCTGCCATACGCAGTAAGGCGGTGAAACAGCTCATTTTAGCCAAGACATCACACAGTAAACAAAAACAAACACTTAGAAAAAATCCAAGTGAAACATAACTATACACACGAATATCTTCGTTAAATAGCTGCTGCTCATATATTGACTATTATATAAGCGTTCTATATGATATAATAGTGAATTGTAGGTGTTTAAATTCTTCAAGATCTTCCGCGGAGCTCTCCTACACATTTACCATTTAGTGTAATTTCGTTTATGTTGGCAATTGATTATGGTGGAAATGCACTCCGTTTGGTGTAAAGCTATTGTTACTCACGTGAAATTAGAAAATAGCAGCAAAATAATGCCCCACAGGTCCGATTCTGACTTAATTTTTAGGGAAGGCTGGCACATTTTCTACTGCAAAGCTTCTGTAAAGATTGTCAAAAAAAAAAGAAAAACAAAGAAAAAAAAAACGGTGTCAATCATCGGGTAAGGAATTATTTGTGCTTTACTTTTTCATAATGTAAGGATTTATTCGTGATTTGCTTTTAGTTTGTGACCTGGGAAAGAGGTGTATGACTAGCGGTTGTGACCTGGGAAGGTTTGTGACCTTGGGAGGGGGGTTGTTTCACCCGAACCCCTGTTTGTCCGTAAGTTGCTTTACTTGAAACCGTTTGTCCTTAAGTTGTTTCACCCGCACCCGTGTCCTTAAGTTGTTTCACCCGCACCCGTGTCCTTAAGTTGTTTCACCCGCACCCGTGTCCTTAAGTTGTTAAACCCGCACCCGTGTCCTTAAGTTGTTTCACCCGTACCCCTGTTTGTCCTTAAGTTGTTTCACCCGTACCCCTGTTTGTCCGTAAGTTGTTTCACCCGTACCCCTGTTTGTCCGTAAGTTGTTTCACCCGTACCCCTGTTTGTCCGTAAGTTTTCACCCGTACCCGTTTGTCCGTAAGTTGTTACACCTGTACCCCGTTTGTCCGTATGTTTCACCCGTACCCTTGTTTGTCCATAAGTTGTTTCACCCGTACCCGTGTGTGTAAGTTGTTTCACCCGTACCCGTGTCCGTAAGTTTCCACCCGTACCCCTGTTTGTCAGTAAGTTGTTTCACCCGTACCGCTTTGCCCATAAGTCGTTTTACACTTACCCCTGTTTGTCTGTACGTTTTTTCACCCGTACACTTGTTTGTCTGTAAGTTGTTTCACCCGTACCCCTGTTTGTCCGTAAGTTGTTTCACCCGTACCCTCGTTTGTCCGTAAGTTGTTTCACCTGTACCCCGTTTGTCCGTATGTTTCACCCGTACCCTTGTTTGTCCATAAGTTGTTTCACCCGTACCCATGTGTAAGTTGTTTCACCCGTACCCGTGTCCGTAAGTTTCCACCCGTACCCCTGTTTGTCAGTAAGTTGTTTCACCCGTACCGCTTTGCCCATAAGTCGTTTTACACTTACCCCTGTTTGTCTGTACGTTTTTTCACCCGTACACTTGTTTGTCTGTAAGTTGTTTCACGCGTACCAGTTTGTCCAAGTTGTTTCACCTATACCGGTTTGTTAGTAAGTTATTTCGCCCGTACTGGTTTTTCCGTAAGTTGTTTCTCCCTTACCCCTGTTTGTCCAAAAGTTTCCACCTGTAACCCATGCTCGTTCTTTTTCATCTGTACACCTGTTTGTCCATGGGTTGTTTCACTTGTACCCCTGTTTGTCCACAAGTTGTTTCACCTGTACCCCTGTTTATCCAAGTTGTTTCACCTTTACCCGTTTATCCACGAGCTGTTTCACCTTTACCCGTTTGTCCACGAGTTGTTTCAGCTGTACCCTTTTGTCCATAAATTTTCTCCTGTACCCCTGTTTGTAAGTTGTTTCACCTGTACACCTGTTTGTCCACAAGTTGTTTCACCTGTACCCCTGTTTATCCCAGAGTTGTTTCACCTTTACCCGTTTGTCCACGAGTGGTTTCAGCTGTACCCTTTTGTCCGTAAGTTGTTTCACTTGTACTACTGTTTGTCCAAGTTTTCACCTGTACCCCTGTTTGTGCATCAGTAGTTTGACCTGTACCCCTGTTTGTCCAAGTTGTTTCACCCATGTTTGTAGGTTGTTTCACCCATACCTGTTTGTAGGTTTTCACCCATATATGTTTGTAGGTTGTTTCATCCATGCCCCTGTTTTTCTACAGGTGGTTTCACCCATACCCCTGTTTGTGTATAGGTTTTCACCCGTACCCCTGTTTGTCTATGTGTTGTTTCACCCGTACCCCTGTTTGTCTGTGTGTTGTTTCACCCGCACCCCTGTTTGTCTGTGTGTGGTTTCACCCGTACCCCTGTTTGTCTGTGTGTTGTTTCACCCGTACCCATTTGTATGTTTCACCCTCACTCCTTTATTTGTAGGATTTCACCCGTACCCCTGTTTGTCAGTGTTTCACCTGTACCCATTTGTATGTTTTCACCCTCACTCCTTTGGTTGTATGTTTTCACTCGTACCCATTTGTCTATAGGTTGTTTCACCTGTACCAGTTTCTGTAGGTTGTTTCACCCTTACCCCTATTTGTCAGTCGGTTGCTTCACCCGTACGCTTGTTTGTCCGTAGGTTTTCACTCGTACGCTTGTTTGTTCGTAGGTTTTCACCCTTACACTTTTTTGTCCATAGTTTTTCCCCTGTATGCCTGTTTGTCCGAAGGTTTTTTCACCCGGACCCGTTTGCATGTTGTTTCACCCTCACCCGTTTGCATGTTGTTTCACCCTCATTCCTTTGTTTGTAGGTTTTCACCCGTACCCGTTTGTCTGTAGGTCAACCGGACCCCAGTTTGTCTGTAGGTTGTATCACCCGTATGCTTATTTGTCCGTAGGTTTCCGCCTGTACGCTTGTTTGTTCGTTGGTTTTCACCTGTTTTTGTTCATAGGTTTTCACCCATACGCTTGTTCGTAGCTTTTCACCCATGCGCTTGTTTGTTCGTAGGTTTTCACCTGTACGCTTGTTTGTCCTTAGGTTTTCCCCTGTACGCCTGTTTGTCCGTGGGTTGTTTCACCCGTACTCGTTTGTATGTTTCACCCTTACTCCATTGTTTGTAGGTTTTCACCCCTATCCCTGTTTGTCTGTAGGTTGTTTCACCCGTACCCCTGTTTGTCCGTAGATTGTTTCACCCGTACCCCAGTTTGTCCATAGTTTGTTTCACCCAAACCTCTGTTTTTGTAGGTTGTTTCATAAATTTTCGCCCATACCCCTGTTCGTCTGTAAGTTGCCTCGCCCACATCTCTGATCGTCCGTAAGTTTTTTTTTCACCCATACCCCTGTTCATCCATAGGTTTTTTTTTTCACCCATACCCCTGTTCGTCCGTAATTTCTTTTGCCTATACCATCAGTTCGTCCATAAGTTTTTACCCTTACCTCAGGCTAGTTATTTCACCCATACCCCCTGTTTGTGCAAAAGTTTTCACACACCCTGTTTGTCCAGAAGTTTTCACCCATGCCCCCTGTTTGTCCAAAAGTTTTCACCCATGCCCCCTGTTCGTTTGAAAGTTTTCACCATTGCTCCCCTGTTCATTTTAAAGTTTTCACCCATATTCCCTGTTCGTTCGAGTTTTCACCCACGCCCTGTTTTTTCGGAAGTTTTCACCCATGCCCCCATTGTTCGTTCGAAAGTTTTCACCCATGCCGACATTGTTATTTTCGAGAGTTTTCACCCATGGCCCCCTGTTCGTTCGAGGGTTTTCACCTATGCCCCTGCTCGTCTGAAAGGTTTCACCCATGCCGCCTGTTAGTGCGAAAGGTTTCACCCATGCCCTCTGTTTGTCCGAAAGGTTTCACCCATTACCCCTGTTCGTCCATAGGGTTTTGCCCATGCCCCCTGTTTGTCCAAAAGGTTTCACCCATGCCCCTGTTAGTCTGAAAGTTTCACCCATGCCCCATTTGTCCGAAATGTTTCACCCATGCCCCCTGTTTGTCCGAAAGGTTTCACCCATACCCCCTGTTTGTCCAAAAGGTTTCACCCATACCCCCTGTTTGTCCAAAAGGTTTCACCCATCCCCCCTGTTTGTCCGAAAGGTTTCACCCATGCCTCCTGTTTGTCCGAAAGGTTTCACCCATACCTCCTGTTTGTCCGAAAGGTTTCACCCATGCCTCCTGTTTGTCCAAAAAGTTTCACCCATGACCCCTCTAGTCCGAAAGGTTTCATCCATGCCTCCTGTTCGTCGGAAAAGTTTCACCCATGGCCGCCTGTTCGTCCGAAAGGTTTCACCCATGGCCGCCTGTTCGTCCGGAAGGTTTCACCCATGCCCCCTGTTAGTCCGAAAGGTTTCACCCATGCCCCCTGTTTGTCCGAAAGGTTTCACCCATGCCCACTGTTTGTCCGAAAGGTTTCACCCATGCCTCCTGTTTGTCCGAAAGGTTTCATCCATCCCCCATTTTCGTCCGAAAGGTTTCATCCATGCCCCCTGTTCGTCCGAAAGGTTTCATCCACGCCCCTGTTAGTCTGAAAGGTTTCACCCATGCCCCCTGTTCGTCCGAAAGGTTTCACCCATGCCTCCTGTTTGTTCGAAAGGTTTCACCCATGCCTCCTGTTTGTTCGAAAGGTTTCACCCATGCCTCCTGTTTGTCCGAAAGGTTTCACCCATGCCTCCTGTTTGTCCGAAAGGCTTCACCCATCCCCCTGTTAGTCCGAAAGGTTTCACCCATGCCCCCTGTTAGTCCGAAAGGTTTCACCCATGCCTCTTCTTTGTCCGAAAGGTTTCACCCATGCCTCCTGTGTGTCCGAAAGGTTTCACCCATGCCTCCTGTTTGTCTGAAAGGTTTCACCCATGCCTCCTGTTTGTCCAAAAGGTTTCATCCATGCCCCCTGTTCGTCCGAAAAGTTTCACCCATGCCCCCTGTCCGTCTGAAAGGTTTCACCCATGCCCCCTGTCCGTCCGAAAGGTTTCACCCATGGCCCCTGTTCGTCCGGAAGGTTTCACCCATGGCCCCCTGTTAGTCCGAAAGGTTTCACCCATGGCCCCCTGTTAGTCCGAAAGGTTTCACCCATGCCCACTGTTAGTCCAAAAGTTTTCACCCATGCCCCTTGTTTGTCCGAAAGGTTTCACCCATGCCTTCTGTTTGTCCGAAAGGTTTCACCCATGCCCCCTGTTTGTCCGAAAGGTTTCAACCATGCCCCCTGTTCGTCGGAAAAGTTTCACCCATGCCCCCTGATCGTCCGAAAGGTTTCACCCATGCCCCCTGATCGTCCGAAAGGTTTCACCCATGCCCCCTGTTCGTCCGAAAGGTTTCACCCATGCCCCCTGTTCGTCCGAAAGGTTTCACCCATGGCCCCCTGTTCGTCCGAAAGGTTTCACCCATGGCCCCCTGTTCGTCCGAAAGGTTTCACCCATGCCCCTTGTTTGTCCGAAAGTTTTTACCCAGGCCCCTTGTTTATCCGAAAGGTTTCACCCATGCCTTCTGTTTGTCCGAAAGGTTTCACCCATGCCCCCTGTTAGTCCGAAAGGTTTCACCCATACCCCCTGTTAGTCCGAAAGGTTTCACCCATTCCCCGTTAGTCCGAAAGGTTTCACCCATGCCCGTTAGTCCGAAAAGTTTCACCCATGCCCCCTGTTAGTCCGAAAGGTTTCACCCATGCCCCGTGTTAGTCCGGAAGGTTTCACCCATGCCCCCTGATAGTCCGTAAGGTTTCACCCATGCCCCTTGTTTGTCCGAAATGTTCCACCCATGCCCCTTGTTTGTCCGAAAGGTTTCACCCATGCCTCTGTTAGTCTGAAAGGTTTCACCCATGCCCCTGTTAGTCTGAAAGGTTTCACCCATGCCTCCTGTTTGTCCGAAAGGTTTCACCCATGCCTCCTGTTTGTCCGAAAGGTTTTACCCATGGCCCCTGTTCGTCAGAAAGGTTTCACCCATGGCCCCCTGTTCGTTCGGAAGGTTTCACCCATGGCCCCCTGTTTGTCAGAAAGGTTTCACCCATGGCCCCCTTTTGGTCAGAAAGGTTTCACCCATGGCCCCCTGTTCGTTCGAAAGGTTTCACCCATGCCCCGGTTCGTCCGAAAGTTTTCACCCTTGCCCCCAGTTCGTCCGAAAGTTCTTTTATACATACTTCAAAACTTCAAAGTTGCAGCAAATATTTTCATGTTGAACAGGCTGACATAAGTCTTTTTATAGTTTATATATGACATCTGTTTTGACATTGTTACTGTTTTTAGAATGATTTATTAATTTGTTTTCGTCATTTATTTCCTTTCCTCACTGGGGTATTTTTCCCTATTGGAGCCCTTGGGCTTATAGCATCTTGCTTTTCCAACTAGGGTTGTAGCTTGGCTAGTAACAATAATAATAATAATAATAATAATAATAATACCCTGTTCACTAAATATTTTTCAATTCCATACCCGTTTGCTCGTAAGTTCTTTCGTCCATACCCGCTGTTCGTCCGCAAATTCTTTTGTCCATACACCCAGTTCTTCCATTGTATTTTCAGCGAAAATTAAAGTTCTCCAGGCTAGTTTTTATCTTAGCCAATTTGGCTACGTTTAAAATGTTTTCTTAGCCCCTGTTACTTTTGGGTATACACTAGTTACCTCCCTTGCTCTTCTTTGCTGAATATGCTTCTCTATCTTAGTGTCATGCCATATGGCCTAAAGTTTATAATTCCAACCCATTCCATATTTCGTGCTAAACCCTTTTGGCTATAAGCTTCATTCTTTCATGTCTGGCTTGTCCAAATTTCTCTATCAAAGTTCCCAGACGAATGCCATTCCCAACTACTTCGTTAATTTCCACCAAAATACTGTAGTTCCAACCATGCAAGTAATTTAACCACAATGGTTCTAACCACACTATAAATTTAACCCTATAGTACATGCCACCAATTCAACCATAAATCTTTTGCCATTATCTCTTAAAGGCCTTTGGTAATCTCAGCCATAGCTTGTGTGTGGAGGACTTCGGGCAAGATATATTTCACAGTCGGTACTTTACCCCTTTGCAGTTCACTTCGTGTGTGCGTGTAAGAGTTCCTCTTGATTTTGGCTCCTACCTTCTATCTATTACATTTTTTACACTATATATTCAGAATGTTCTTCCTTTTCAGATGCTTAGGACTTGAAATTAACCTGAACATTATGGTCACAGCTAACCTTGATAATAGATGATAATTTATCAGACGTAACCAATAAGTGGAATGCAACATTATCTCTCTCTCTCTCTCTCTCTCTCTCTCTCTCTCTCTCTCTCTCTCTCTCTCTCTCTCTCTCTGTTCCGGAGATTTTTATACGCTTTATGATTAACTAGATACTGCATATTCAAAGGTACACAAATAATATAATCTCAATTCAGAAATCCAACTTCACTTTATCTCCAATCTTTGCAATATTGGTGTGCATAGTAATTTGAGCATCTAAGTTTAACAAAAAGCTACAGAACTACAAAAAGTAGTTTACTGTCAAGGGTCTAGTAAAGTAATAATCAGAACGATCATATTTACAGAGGTTACAGGTCTGTTTTGTCCTTTGGTGTTTTTATTTTAAACCCCAAATCTTATGCGTTGAAAACTGATTGATCGTAATAAAACAATGGCCAAATCTTGACTTACTCGGCCATGTCTCGACCAAAACCATACAAACCTTTCGATGGTTAGGATCTATGTTAAAAGAGATGTGGGAAAATCTGTATTAAGCTTATATCTCGTAACATTTGTAAAGAATTTGCGTGGACAACGCGAAAGAAACTAAGTGAATTAAGTGCAAGATGATGCAAATCGGAATATATCGAAATAGTGAAAACTATTAAATGGGGTGATAGTTAATTCGATGGCCTTAATTCCGAAACGTTTCGACTATCTATCGTTTCACCGGCAATATTCCCAAAAAAAAATTCCGTATTCATTTAGCCTTGTTTAAACAGTGCGGTTTAAGTGTCACACCAGAGTACGCCTGCCTCCCTCCATATATTAGTGTGCTACTGTAGTTAACACACATTTGGGTTCTCTTTAAATGTCATCTTTAATGTGTTATAGTTTAGAGTTGGTATGTTACATCAAGTAAAGTCTAAGTAAGTTAATTTTAAAATGGTTCATTCTTTAAGAACAGTGTTAACATCTCCATCACAGGAGTATAGCTGGTTTGGTCGGATGACCATTCCGTATGACATCGTAAAGTAAACTGATACAAATATCCATATTCATGTTAAAGTTATTTCAGCACTTAATGATTTATGTAAACACCACATTAATACCGGAAGATACTCAGTTCCGTTCTCACAGACAACCTTTCTCACGGACTGGGTTGGTGTTTACTCTTCATGAAAAATGTTACATTGCTGAGGTTTGGTATTCGCATCCTGCTATGATATGACTACAGCACTTCTCACACTCGCTTCTACTTCCACAGTGACCTATTAGGTCATGTGTTTTAAACATGTAATATATAATTATTACACATACACATACCTGGGAGGCAGAGAGAGTGCATGGATTATATTTACATTTACATTACTTATTTCATGTTTATTGATTTACTAACTTATGTAAAATTTTGAATTTGTCACGTGTATGCAATAATTTTGTTTTTTAATCTTTTATCACTCCTTTCCTCATTATCGAGATGCACTAAAAACACGCTCCCCTGTTATATGTAGCCTACAGTTTTTAAAATGAAAACTAATTGCACTGCGACCTGAGGATTCTCTCTCTCTCTCTCTCTCTCTCTCTCTCTCTCTCTCTCTCTCTCTCTCTCTCTCTCTCTCTCTCTCTCTTATAACCTTTTACATTATGCCAAGGTTTTAATCTTGTTGCTTTTATCTAGAAAATTCCCTTTTCGCATTCTTTTTGGTTCACTATAACTTTACTCAGATATATACTCTTTTTAGGTGGGGGATTTTTTTTTCTTATGATTCAGTAATCCTTGGTACTTTTTTTAGTTAGTACTTTACGGGGGTTTACATGGTTCGCTATTTTACTGGGGTTGCGTGGTTCATTACTTAATGGGATTTCTGTGGTTCATTACTTAATGGGATTTTTGTGGTTCATTACTGAGGCTTGCGTAATTCATTACTTTACTGGGGTTGGCGTGGTTCATCTCTTTACAGGGCTTGTGTGGTTATTTACTTAACTGGGTTTTGAGTGGTTCACTACTTTACTGAGGTTTGTCTGGTTCATTACTGGGGTCTGCATGGTGCATTACTTTACTGGGGTTTGCGTGGTTCATTACTTTACTGGGATTTCTGGGGTTCATTACTTAACGGAGTCATGCCTCGTTCAATACTTTACAGGGGTTTGCGTGGTTCATTACTTTACTGGGGTTTGCGTGGTTCACTACATTATTATGATTTGTGTGGTTCACTACATTATGATTTGTGTGGTTCATTACTTTACTGGGGTTTACGTGGTTCATTTCTGGGATTTGTGTTGTTCATTACTTTATTGAGCCTTGCGGGGTTCATTACTTTACTGAGGTTTAGTGGTTCATTAATTACATGGGTTTGAGTCATTCATTACTTTACTGGGCCTTGTGTGGTTCGTTAGTTAACTGAGGTTTGAGTGGTTCATTACTTTACATGGGTTTGTGTGATTCATTGCTTTACTGGGGTTTGCGTGATTCATTACTTTACATGGATTTGCATGGTTCATTACTTTACTGAGGCTTGCGGGATTCATTACTGGTTGACTGGCGTTTGCGAGGTATATTACTTTACTGGGGTTTGCGTGGTTCATTACTTTACTGGGGTTTGCGTGGTTCATTACTTCAGTGGTTTTGCATGGTTCATTAATTTATTGGGGTTTGCGTGGCTCACTACTGTGACGGGCCAAGAGTAGGTTGTGACTCAAAGGCTGAGTTGAAAGCAACTGAGTACTTTATTATAGACACATAGAGTATATATACACACTAGGTCCCGGCAAGGTCACAAAATACAACATGGTATTTCTTGTCCAACCGACATCCAGTTCTGTTAACAGTTAACAATGAGAAAAAGGCACAGGTTGATGCAAGTTGCTGTCTGTGCGAGGGGAGAGCAAAGATACAAAGGATATATACAAAAAAAGAGATGTAGTTACTATGTACGATCGTGTGACACACAGGCGGTACATGGCTCCCCCCCTAAAAAAGACATACTGTACATGTTAAATAGGGCACCCTGATCTACAGGGGCGAACTGTAGGCGGGTCATATGGCAGGAGATAAGCAGGTTTTAATCGATCAATGGAGACCCAGTCTTTGCCACGAATGTTCGGTAGGAATGCTTTCGGATTGCGTCGGATCACAAGGAAAGGGCCCATGTAAAGGGGCGTTAGCGGTGGCTTGCTAGTGTCGTTGCGTAGGAAAAAGTGTGTTGCAGACTGCAAGTCTGTCAGTATGTGATGCTTCGATAGGGGCTTGCAAGTCTGGTGGCATGGAGTAAATTTTCCTAAGACGTGACATATGCACTGGAGATCATCGGAGGAGGTTGCAGAAGGAAAAAATTTGACAGGGACGACCAATACACCATTTAAGCTGCCGAGACGTCCAGGGCATCTTTAGAAGTGGTCCTTAGTCCCAGGAGGACCCAGGGAAGCTAAATAAACCAGTTGGAGTCCTTGCAGCGGGACATCAAAGCTGCTTTGAGGGTGCGATGAAAACGTTCAACCATTCCATTGGCAGCGGTATTATAGGAAGTTATCTGATGTAGGGTGATGCCCAGGAGATTTGCTAATGATGTCCACATTTGAGAGGTGTAAGTGGTACCCCTGTAAGAAGTAATATGCTCAGGGATACCAAATCTTGCTATCCATCCTGAGAATAAGGCAGGTGTACATGAGGTTGACGTTGCAGTTTCCATGGGAATGGCTTCAGGCCAATGAGTGGAGCGGTCGATGACGGTAAACAAGTAACGATGTCCTTGTGATGTGGGTAAGGGGCCTACAACATCAACATGAATGTGGGCGAAACGACGCTGAGGTTGAGGAAAGGTGCCCGCTCCTGAATCCGTGTGTCGATGTACTTTGGAAGTTTAGCAAGAAGTACAGGTGCGGACTCAATCCTTAGCATCCTTAGTAATGCCGTGCCGAATGAACTTCGTCTTCGGCAGCTGTGCAGTAGAACGGCGCAAGGGATATGAAAGGCCGTGAATAAAATCAAACACCTGTCGGCGCATGGGAGCAGGAATCCACGGTCGCTGTCTACCAGTACTGACGTCACAGAGGGTGGTGGTGTTGGAGTCATCAAGGGGGAAGGCTTCCCAACAGAGGGATGTGAGAGATGTCCTACATGCTTTATACTCTGGATCCTGTCGTTGGGCTTCAGCCAAAGTGTTGTAATCCAATCCCAGTTGAACGGCGGCCAACGTGTTTCTTGACAAGGCATCATCAACGGGATTCATTTTCCCAGGGACGTGTTGAAGGGTCAAATTGTATTCATCCACGGCGGAGAGATGTCGGCATTGACGGGCGGACCAGGCGTCAGACTGGCAAGTGAAGGCATGCACCAGAGGCATGTGGTCTGTGCGAATAAAAAAGGGCGTACCATCTAAGAAATGGCGAAAGTGATGGACAGGCAAGTGCACCGCCAGCAATTCGCGATCGAAGGTAGAATAACCCGATTCTACCTTGGACAGTTTTCTGCTGAAGGAGGCCAATGGGTGGGGCAAGCCGTTGACCACCTCGTAACCATAGGTGGGTATTGCAGATCCGTTGGCAGCTACCAGGCGGATGTCGGCAGACTTAGACAGACTACGTCGTGTCCTGAAGAGTTCCCTTGGCAAAAGAGAATGACAAGCGCCCGTGTCTACCAAAAACCACATGCCCGTTCTTGCATCATGTAAAAAGAAAAGATTAGAAACACGAGAGGCCACCACCACAAGCGATGGCCTACTTACAAGTTTTTTGGGCACTGATAATCCTTGGCACATTTATTCGCGGCAGCCCCGAATCTGGAGTGGTGGTAGCAAAACTGCGGCCGATGGGCGGCAGTAAGTGGCTGTAGAAGTCGTTGGTTGGGGTGCGAATGAGTGATGGGTGGCTTTGTCGCTGCTGCGGCACGTCACAATGTAGGCATGTGTGTCCTACAGCATTCACGTCGGCTTCGGTTGACGTTGAATAGGTGTTCTCTTCGTCAGGAGTGGAGGCGTTGATGGAGGTCTTGAAGGTCGTGAAGTGGCTGTCCATAAGGGCGTCGGCTTTGATCACCAAGTCTTTTATGGGTAAACTATCAACATCGGGTATGGCAGCGCGTATAGGTTCGAGTAAACAGCATACCCAAAGGGCACGAAGTAGACTCGCCTCACGAGGAGAGCCGTCTGCGGCGGGTTGCAGGCAAGCGATACTGGTCATTTTCCTGAGGGCGAGCGAAGCCCTTTGGTCCCCCAACGGTTGTTGAGAGAGCTGAAAAAGCTTTGCTATACGGGCGGCTGGCAATGGCGAGTACTGCTGTAGAAGGTATGTTTTGAGGGTGGCATAAGCTACTGGGATATCTCCTTGTTCACAAAGCCAGTCTGAGATTTCCGGGTATCGCTACGAGAACATAATCTGCTTTGGTGGTTGAGCGAGCCACGCCCTTGATGCGGAACTGGACTTCTGCGCGCTGGAATCAAGCAAACGCCCCTCTGCTGGCGAATGACAAAAGTTTCAATGGGGCGGCGCCAACTTCCGTGGAGTACGCCATAGTAACAGTGAAGGGGGAGAAGGTGGGAGGAGCGAGTCTACTTCCGGGGTCACCAATGTGACGGGCCAAGAGTAGGTTGTGATTCAAAGGCGAGATGAAAGCAACCGAGTACTTTACATATATACACTAGGTCCCGGCAAGGTGGTCACAAAATACAACATGCTATTTCTTGTCCAACCGGCAACCGGTTCTGTTAACAGTTGACAATGAGAAATAGGCAGACAGGTTGATGCAAGTTGCTGTTAGTGCGAGGCGAGAACGAAGATACAAAGGATATATAAAAAAAAAAAAGAGATGTTACTATGTACGACCGTGTAACACACGGGTGGTACACTACTTTACTGGGGTTTGCGTGGCTCACTACTTAAGTGGGGTTTGCGTGGCTCGCTACTTACTGTGTTTCTGTGGTTCATAACTTTACATGGGTTTGCGTGGTTCATTACTTTACTGGGATTGCATGGTTTATTACTTTACTGGGATTTGTGTGGTTCATTACTTAACTGCAGCTTGTGTGTTTCATACTTTACTGGGGCTTGTGTGGTTCATTACATTACTGTTCTTGTGTAGTTCATTATTTTATTGGGGTTTGTTGTTCACTTCTATACTGGGTTTGAGTGGTTCACTACTTTACTGGGGTTTGCAAAGTTCATTACTGGGCTTGTGGTTCATTACTTGACTGGGGCTTGGGGGGTTCATAACCGAGGCTTGCATGGTTCACTACTTTACACTGAGCCTTGCATGGTTCATTACTTTTCTGGGGCTTGTGTGGTTCATTGCTTTAAGGCTTGTGTGGTTCATTACTTTACTGGGGCTTGCGGGGTTCATAAATGAGGCTTGCGTGGTTCATTACTTTACACTGAGGCTTGTGTGGTTCATAACTTCACTGGGGCTTGTGTGGCTTATTACTTCACTAAGGTTTACATGGTTCATAACTTTACTGGGGCTTGCAGGGCTCATTACTTTACACCAAGGCTTGCGTGGTTCATTACTGGGGTTTGCGTGGTTCACTATTTCACTAGGGTTTGCGTGGTTCATTACTTTACACTGAGGCGTGCGTGGTTCATTACTTTACTGGGCTTTGCGTCGTTCATTACTTTACTGGGCCTTGTGTGGTTCATTACTTTTCCCCGAGGCTTGTGTGGTTCATTACTTTACTGAGGCTTTCATGGTTCATTACTTTACTGAGGCTTTCATGGTTCATTACTTTACTGGGGCTTGCGTGGTTCATAACTGAGGCTTGCATGGTTCATAACTGAGGCTTGCATGGTTCATTACTTTACTAAGTCTTGTGTGGCTCATTACTTTACTGGGGGCTTGCGTGGTTCATAACTGAGGCTTGCGTGATTCATTACTTTAGTGGAGGCTTGCGTGGTTCATAACTGAGGCTTGCGTGGTTCATAACTGAGGCTTGCGTGATTCATTACTTGGGTTTGCGTGGTTCGCTACATTACTGGGGTTTGAGGGGTTAATTACTTAACTGGGGTTTGTGTGGTTCGTTGATTTACTGGGGCTTGCTTGGTTCATTGCTTTACTGGCGTTTGCAGGATTCAATACTTTACTGGGCTTGCGTGGTTGTTGCATGGTTCACTGCTTTACTGGGGTTTGCATGGTACACTACTTTACTGGGATTTGCGTGGTTCATTACTTTAGTGAGGTTTGCATGGTTCACTACTTTACTGGGGTTTGCGTAGTTCATTACTTCACTGAGGTTTGCGCGACACTACTTAATGGACTAGCGTGGTTCAGTACTTTATGGGATTTGTGTGGTTCATTACTTAACTGGGGTTTGCGTGGTTCATTACTTTACACTGAGGCTTGTGTGGTTCATTACTATTTTTTGCATGATTCACTACTTTAATGGGGTTTGTGTGGTTCGTTACTTTACTGAGGTTTGCGTGGGCCATTACTCTACTAATGCTTGTGTGGCTCATTACTTCACTGGGGCTTGCATGGTTCAATACTTTACTGGGCTTGCGTGGTTCAATACTTTACTGGGCTTGCGTGTTTCACTGCTTTACTGGGATTTGCGTGGTTCACTGCTTAATGGGATTTGCGTAGTTCACTGCTTAATGAGATTTGCGTAGTTCACCGCTTAATGGGATTTGCGTGATTCACCGATTTACTGGGGTTTGCGTGGTTCACTACTTTTCTGGGCTTGCGTAGTTCCCTACTTTGCTGAGATTTTTGTGGTTTATTATTTTACAGGGGTTTGCGTGGTTCATTACTTTACTGGGTTTTGTGTGGTTCATTACTTTACTGTCATTACTGGTGTTTGTGTAGTTCATTACTTTACTGGGGTTTGCGTGGTTCAATATTTTTCTGGGGGTTGCATGGCCCATCATTTTATTGAGCTTGCATGGTTCTTAATTTACTGGGATTTGCGTGGTTCACTACTTTACTGGGGTCTGTATGGTTCATTACTTTACTTTCAACTTGAAGAGCTGCTTTTCTGGTCCTATACAGCAGGGGGAACCCTACTCTCTACAGAACCTTCAGTCATTTTCCTGTGCATTCCAAGGCATTCGTCACTTCACGTCATATATTGTTTTTCAAATCCACACGATCGAAGCACTTGGACAAGAAAGTCATCAGTTTCATCTTGAAAGCCTTAATATCTTCAGTCTTTCGGATGTTTAGTGGGAGCTTATTGTATATTCTCTGGGCCGCATATAAAAGCTCTGGAGCCCACAGTAGGCATACATCTAGGTTCCAATAATTTTAAACCATCTCTTCTCCAGTCAACACGATGTAGCAATTCTTAGATATTTTGGATGTCCGATTCTGATAACTTAATGGGTTATTGTATATATTTTAAGTTCAATTCTCATGTTATTAGGCAGCCTGTGTAAAGCAATTAGTGTAAGAGTGACCCTTTCTCGGGGTGGGACACCTCTTATATCAGTCTTGCTTCTCTTGTTTATTATGTTTTGTAGTTTTAAGTGGTACTTTTGGTAAATTGTAGTAGATGGAGTTACAGTAGTCAATCCAGTTTATCTCAAGTTTCTTTACAGAATGTTCATCCAGGTAGTTTATAAAAGGAATCGTTTCTAAGACGATAGTCAGCGGTTTTACTACATTTAAATTATTTGGCCATTGATAGAAAAGTCAGAGATAGTCCTTAATCAGGAACTTTACTAGATATCGGGACAATTATTTGTTTATTGAATATAGCCCAAGTTTCTTAGGCTGTCTATTTTCCGACCACTATAAAATCGGTTTTATTTTCATTTAATTTTAGTTGTTTAATTGCCATCCATTCTCTAATACTGGGGGTTAGCGTGGTTCACCACATTACTGGTGTTATATAGGTCCTTTTGTTTTTTACTTTTGTTCCTTATTTAATTTTCATTATTGCTACTTTCATCTAGGTCCTTTGTTATATACTGTAGGTCCTCCCTTTAAAAGTATTTACGTAATTATTCTGTTGGTGTTTGTATCTAGGACATTAGTTTTTCTATCTGACTGGTTGTTTAGTTATCTTGTCTAATCAGATTATCATATTTGCATACTTAATCTAGGTAATTTATTCCTATTTTCCATGACTTCTTCGATGTCTTATCTGCTATAACTAGATTAGTTTCCCTTGTCCAATTACCTGTAGACTCAAGTTGTCAACTTTCCTCTACATATATTTTGCATCATCTTGACTGTGTTCAACACACTATTCATTAATCTATTGGTACACGCAGTAAACGATACTGGCCCTAAGCTGACTTTCTGTTGTCGCTCTCATTCGAAGGTTCTTGAACTACCGAACGCTTATCAAATACCCAAAACTGTAACCAGACTCTTCTTGAATTTTCAGATTTCATGAAAATCTAAGGTACTTAAAGACCGTACAAATAAGTTTGCTCTTATCATAAGTGTCACGAACATATAGTATTCCCTTATCAAAAACTATTACTTTTATACATTGTCTGCATATACACTTGAAAATCATGTTGATAATA
Organism: Palaemon carinicauda; assembly: GCF_036898095.1. Lineage (NCBI taxonomy): Eukaryota > Metazoa > Arthropoda > Malacostraca > Decapoda > Palaemonidae > Palaemon > Palaemon carinicauda. The sequence continues at coordinate 52,646,645 of NC_090735.1, forward strand.
CCTATTTTCTCTTGCAGGGTAAAGGATAAAATTGGCCAAGGAACTGGAACTGTTAATTGACCCCCCAACCACACTTAACCAAGAAGCTTTGTGTCGATATGCCGAGGCTGTAAGAATGGATACCTGTGATCTTTTATATTGTTAACTAAGAAGCTTTAACCAAAGGAAATCTTTCAGGTGAGTTGCGAATGCTCGGAAACATGGATATTTCTGCTTGCGTTTCTTGCATATTTTTACTGTAACATTAATGAAATATAAATGTTAGAAATTCCCCAAAGATGTGTGAATTTAACGCGCATTGAACATTCCCCAAAGGCTGCAATTTTATATAATTTAATATTTAGATTTAGATTTTCATCAAATAAGTTAATCTACTAGGTTACTCTGCTAAAAATATAGTAATTTTGAGATTTGCAAAGAATATTAATTTTTTTTCGTCAATGTTTTTCTATCCACAGGGTCAATTTATACACAAGAACCAGAAACTTGAGCCCTTCAAATATTACGGTTCCTCAAACACCGATGACCCTCAAAAAGCAGATTGTAAATGACGCACGTGTTAGACGTCTGTCCTGGCTTAAGATGTTCTGCCTGTTCCACATCAAAATCAGGGATGTCTTTTTTTCACCTATGAAACTTCCAGGAGAGTATTGAGCAGTTATTAATGGAACATTTTTTTTCTTAAAGTACTGTTAAAGGAATCTTAATTTGTATCGAGTAAATCTTGACATTTTTATGAAGTTTTAAAGCTTTTGTATTCATGGTTCGTTTGAGGTAAAAGATTTCCAGTTTTTAAAGGTGGTTATAAAATTTATTCATTATATCAAAGTTCTGCTAAATTAGACAATCTACTCGTCACTAAAGAAAGTCGCGTAAAGAGCTTTGACTTAACTGAACTTAGTTATTATATGGAACATTTACTTCTTAGCATTTTCATTTTTAAATGTTTGGTACATCTTAACTATCTTTGTCCCATGTATGGTTGTCAGTATCGGGGTAACTAGGCAATAATGCAATATTTGTTGTTTTGACTCAATATTAATTCTATTTTTTACTTTTCTGCTCGCCAAATGATAAATATGCGCAGATTACTGACATTTATTTGAAATGTTCCTCCAAAATTTTCGATAACGAGATAACTTATCTCCACAAGAACAGTTTTATAAATGATTCGTGAATCTGGAGTTTCTACTTTTGGTCTTATCTCCTAGGATTTTGAAGAAACTAATTTTAGTTCAGATTTTTTTTGTTTTTCATCCAAAGTGTAACGTTAATTTACATTGGAACTAATCCGTGATTCCATGCTTATCTGGAGCTAAGGCTTCTATGGCGTATTGAAATTAGTAATTTTTTCTATTTTGTTTTCCTGAATTAAATTTTTCAAATTCATACTAACAAAATAGAATACCAATGTGTATGGTAACTTTTCGAAATGGGTTATGTCATTTAAAGAAAATTGGTGTAGCTTTGGCTTTTACTGTTAAGGAACAAACATTTTGACAAACATATGTTAGTTATAGTGGGTTTGAAATATTACCTAAAACATGAAATTTTATTAGTTTTGTCCTTAATTTATCTTAAATTTACAGAATTATTTTAAGCATTTTGATTTATTGATATCTGAAAGCTAAATCTTTAGAGCATATTTGATATGGGCAATTACTAAAATTGTCCTTTTAGCTATGGGGCCTTAAATGTGTTTACTATAAAATGATTTTAGGGTATGACTCCGTGTAACTACTGTAAAAGGGAGCTTTTTCACATTGTCGTTATGCAATCAAGGGGAGTTAAATGTGGCTTCTGTGGATTGGGGTAAAGCGATTTAAACTATGCTAATTTATCCTCCTAGTTGATAAGGGACTTACAATTCAATACCATTACAATCGGAATAAATATGCATTATAATTAGAACTGAAAGACTCCCTAAAATTACACTGATTCCGTACCAATGTGTAGGTTTTCCCCTGCTTTTTGAGACCATAGATTTAATTTAGAATTCATATTTATTATCTACGTAGTTACTGCTTGTAAGAAAGTGACTCTGTAAAACTCAGTTTTAAATGTGATGATTTTGATAGTAATCTTGAAATATTGTCCTTTACAAGACACTAACAAACTACTTGAACATTTCCTTCTGATAGTGCAAGGTATTTTTTGGTTAATGCGTACGAAACAATACTTGGGTTTTTTACTTTTTTTTACTTGGCAAAGCGCTAATGTAATTTTCATTTTCATGGAAGTTTTAAAAAGTTCACATCCACTATGAAGTAAGATTTATGAAGGGAACCGAGATTAATCTTTTTAGAGTTCATACCAACTATGGATTAAAATTTATGAAGGGAACTGAGATTTATCTTAGAAATTCTTATTAAAGGCGCAACTGGAAGTGTTTTTTAGGAAAGACATTTACAGTAGCCATGTTTTTTCACCTTTGCGTATAAAAACTTGACCATAGATTTCATTTTTGCCTTAATTTTAGAGGATGCAGAAATTCCTGAGTTTCTAGTCAGGTCACTGAGTACTTCTATTATGGCATGGCAACTTGGTTCTTCATTGATAGTTATGTATACACATGTCTTGCTACGAAAGCAGAACCTTGTTTACTGGAATCATTTCTTTCAGGAACGTGAATTGGAATGGCATTGAAGACGGCCTTACTCGCCCTAATCAGGGCATAATAGATTCCTCAGTCCTGATGAAGATTTTGATGCCCACAGCATGCTATTAAAGGACCTGCTTCTGCTGAAGAGGCAAAATAGACATGACTAATTTGATTACAGGTGAGGCATTAAGAAAGTTGGATGATTACAAAGGTGTTTTTTTTTTATTTATATCCACAAACTATAAGAAACTCTTAATGTCTGACCGTTAAGCTTGCTTTAAAACGACCCTTTACAATAGTGGATAACCAAAGCTATCTGGAATAATATCACTATCTGATGAAATGATCTTGTGTATAGTGAAATGAAAGTTACATTATTGAGGTTCAAGAATATTGCAATGTATTTAAGACTTGACTCGTATCATTTACTTTTGTTACAACATTACCTGTATTATTAAAGGAAATAGCCAACTTTAGACGAACAACCAAGAGTAATATTCTGCATGAAAATAACATTACGGTAGTCGTAACGTTTTCGTTTAAAATAACTACGTAAAAATAAAAATGCTGAATAGTCTAACTTAATTAAGTACAGTATTTTGTATTTTTGGAAATTACTAGAATTCCACATTAACCAAATAGAATTAAGCTCTACGCATCCCTTACGGTTTTCGGCCATTTGGTTATAAAGTAATGGTAAATCTAATGAAACTAAACGTTGGGAAATGTTCACCTTTAAACTGAAGGTTGACAAATTGTTAGGGAAAATAATCAAAAGGATACACTAATTATAGCTTAATAGATTGCTTTAGATTTAAGTTTTTTAACTGTAATTCCACTTTAAGTTGTACATTTCATAATTGTTGTAGTTGGTGTATTTGAAGACAACTCCATTTTAAGTCTGAAATGTATGTAATCATTATATAAAATTGCCTTATTTGTTTCAGAAAGTGATTGAAAGCCCCGTAGGACTTTCTACTTTGTCAACCAGGGCATCTATTATCTTCAACAGACGCAACGCAGAAGAAAACATCATATAAAACAATCATTTTAGAATTGAGGCAGTGTTTTTTTTTCTGATTTGTACAATGAAGCACTAGTAATTTTAACGTATACAGTGTGATTTATCTAATTAGATCTTGCAAATTAATGTTAAAATCTGGAACTACTTCACTGGTACCATGATCTTGAAGTGTCTTAAGGGTAGTCTCCATCTTACAAGGGTGATTTTTGCCAATTTTTTTTTTCTTTGCTAAAAGTCTTCCTTTTGCCTATCAGAAGGCCGTGATGTGTAGAATTCATCTCCAGCCTCTATAATGCCCCCCATGGTCATCAACGCCCCCCTTATGTTAATAGTAAAAATAAGAAATATCATTAGTAATTGTCTAATTTTTATAGTTTACCCCTTAAAAACTGTTCAAAGTTGTTTTCTAATATCAGTGACATCAAAGAAAATGGGCTCAGGGGTGACTATGATTTTATATCTAATATTTGTCATCAGACAAAAATCGTAATTTCTCGTTTTTTCTTTTTCGGGAGAGGGGTGTATTTCTTTGCTTGTCCTGCTCTTATGCCTTAAGTAATATAATATTTAGATGTTTTAGGCTATCAAGTGACATAATACCTACGAAAACACAGAAGGTTTTTTTCCCTAAATCGAGATTTTAATTTTTGGTGAATATTTATTTCTAGGTTTCCCACCATCAACGGCTTGGCTTTCACTAAATTTATTGCTCGTTTTTTTCTTGCTGTGTGCTTATTTACTGTTCGATTTTGATAAAACTTTGTGTGCTTGTTCCAGGTGGATAAACAAACATAATAACAGAGCGAATTTCAATTCAAGACAGTAGTTTCTCACTGGTCACCAAATAACATTTAAGTCGCTAGCTCCAATTTTCACATTTTTATTAATAAAATCCTTTATTTTCCCTGTAGGATGATAAAACTTAGAGGATATGCCTTATTATAGTGCTAACAATGCCTGAAAATTTCATTAGCGTGTCTTGATTAGTGTATTTTTGGGAAATATTTTTTACGATTGGCACCCATTCAGGGTGGAGCCTACTTAAGTTGCAAAGTAGTTTTGTTTTCAGTTGATTAAACCTCAGAATTAAAGCAAATTTAGTTATTCAGATATTGAAGTATTTCGGTAAAACTCAATATGCTTTGCAATCTTGGTGAAAGTAATTTGTTTAACAATTTTATAATTATGTAGTATATTCCTTTCAACTATAAGAACTTTTAGTGCTTCATTATTTTCTTATCACCACTGCCGTATGAAATTTTGAAGTAATTTGCTTATGATTTTGTAAGCAATATGCTTTTCCATTGCAATTTAGAATAATGTTTCACATAGTTTGACAATTGTAACCCCTAAAAAGAATAATTTCAACTTCAAATGACGTTTGTGGAAATAATTCTCAAATTTATCGTTTATCTTTTGAATATTAGATTCGTATAGTAGCTTCGTATATTAACGACTTATTGGCCGCTCTCATCTAAAGTTAGTTTTCTTGGAAATATTTATTTCAATTTGACTTCCAGACCCTTGAAATTTTGTCAATCAAAATTATTCTGCAGTAATGTTTTTTAGACAAGCTGTTTTTTCTTTGGATATCGGATTAACCAAAATTAAGTTATTAACGTCAATTTTGATAACCTTTAAAATTGTGCAAATAACATATCCAAATATGACTTTAAATAAGAAAATTCTGGATTCCATATAAAGATTTACTCCTTTGGTCGTGATCAATTAATTATCAAAATATAAAGCTTGCAGATATTATTGTGAAACGTGATTTACTGATCTAATTCTTTTTCGTTCATGGTGGGATTTTGGTTAATGTTTTTCTCCCGGAAATTTTAATTTTAATACGGTTAAACGTTAGTTTGGGAAATTAGTGATTTGTGAGAGATTGAGGAAAAGCATATTGTTTAACCCTGTAAATAAGTCTATATAATAAGAATTATATCTGGAACATGTGTAGTGTATTTTGTTCGGATTTTTTACGACATATGAACTACTTAAAAAAAAAAATTGCAGGAGTTTCCCAACCAATATTGTAGCAATGCTAAGCTTAGAAAAGGGGAAAATTCTCAATGTACCTTGATATTAAGTGAGCTTAGATTTGTATATAATTTAATCAGTCATTATAGACCATATTCATGAGATTCGGTCAGCTCTACTCGCTAGTTTAATCAATCTTATTAGCAAGTCACGGATTCTCTCTAATTGAAACCACAATGATGAAATTTTTTGACGTTAAAATGAGACTAGTTGATGGCTGTTGCTGATGTAAACTTGAATGATTGTTTAAGGTCTTGGTTGGAAATTTTCGTTTTAAAGAATTTATAATACCGGTCAGAATGTAAAGGGGGCTATAGTTTACGATATTGTTAGATATATTTATAATCTGTTTGATTCAAAACGCTGGGGAACAATTTTACCATAGTTCTCTAATTTTTCTTAATATTTTAAATCTTGAAAGCATTATTATTTAGACTCATTCAATATGCTTAAAAAGACTAAACGAGGCTTCGAAATTGTCCTCAAATATTTTCCTTAATTCAATGGTGTAGTAATGACAGTAATGTAAAAAATTTAAATTCAAAATCTCATTATCACTAGGAGGAAACATTATTGAAGTAAAACTAAATTAGTGCTCTTAACTGAGATGGAATATGCTGCAGTTTAACTGTTAGAAAATATATTATCACGATTGTTTCTTATGGTTGAATGCGAGGAAACTGAAGTTTATTCATAAGTTTATGATCGGTATTTGACCACCTTATTTCATTTGAATTGGTTTCCTCCCATTCCCTTGGAATTATGAAAGAAATGGATACTGTTGCTTGTTTTGCTATTCACAGGAGAACAACCATACTACGGTTGTTTTGGATAAATTAAAGTTATGACGCAAGGCAGGCAAAAAGTGAAGGCAGTGATGGAGTGAGGCGTTGAGAGAGTAAACGTCAAGACACCAACGCTCTCATACTGGGTGGCTTTGTATTTTGTACGTCTTCACGTTGATTATCAACTGGATATGCTGTTTCCCTTAATTGCGTATAAAGGGATTGTTCTTTTTAACATTGAAGAATAAAGCCATCGGCGCCGCCCCGGACGAAAGCTACTGTTGCCGACTATTATTCGTGTACTAAACGTCGAGATCAACCAAGAAGCACCAAGGATGATTTATAAGGTTGGTCATTAATGATACCGATCATCTCAATGTAATTATGTACTCTTAACAAGCTAAATGTTTTGTATAATTTACTTCGGTGTCTTAGCAGTTAGCCTTAAGAAATTCTTGAGTTTTTAAACTTAGTTTCTTCAAGTGGGTGGAATACAATGTTTGTAGCTTTCAAGTTAAACTATGTTTTTTATTCAGTATTGTTTAGTGTGTTGAGACAGCTCCCTGTTACTACACACGTTGTTGCATAGTTTTTCTTCATATTTTTGGACTTGTGTGTAGTATTCCACCTTATTGTTTTTGGTACATTGTCTAATGAAGGTAACTTTTTTGTACTCTCAGGAAATCTTGGTAAACAGTGGGTTGGGAACAACTATTAAGGAAGACCATATTAATTCATCGTGATAGAAAGAGGAAATAAAATTTATATTTTAGTATAGCGAATTTTTCTTATCCCAACCAACTTAGTTGTCTACCTGTTGGAATAAAATATTTACATTCAAAGTTTTTCCAAGATTAACTGTTATTACTCAAAATTTAATTTCCCATCTTGAATAATCTAGATGCTTTTCCCTTTGGTACACTTAGTCCTTTTCAATTAACTATTTCAGTTACAGTATCACCAAATTTCCAGTTTAAAGGACATTGAGTATTGAAATGACTAAAGTTTCATAAGACGAAATGTTCGCAGATTGTATTTGAAAAAGATCATTTTTATTTTGCAATTTCTTTGTCTATTTGTCATTTGACCATAGTGGGTCATTATAGAATTTCAACATAGAATAACACATTTTCGTATAATTTAGTCATTGGATTAGATTAATTTCATAAGGATAATTATTGTAACAGGTAGTTTCTTTGTACTAAATCCATATTGGGTAAGGCAAGAAATTACTCCCTTACAATTAACTTGATAAACATGTTCCAGATATTATTCAACCCATTATAAGTACTCAAATTGTTTGAAAAATGTATATTATCTTGCCAATTATGTATCATTGTATTATCTTGTATTCTGAGAACTTTTGTACTTAGTATCCTGTACTTGACTGTATTTGATCATTACACTGATCTCATTTGGTCCTTAACAAATGTCCTGTGGTCGAATTGGAAGCTCCCGTTAACGGTTATTTTACTGTAGATGGATTTCCCTTGCTCTTGCAGCTCCAGTAACGTTAATTTAGGTAACCAATTAAATTGTTCCCGTGCTTGCAAGGTAATTCTGGGGTTGGTTTCATTTATAATCGTGGGATAGAAATATTTAAACTGTTGATAATTCAAAATTTTCCATCTATTAGTAGTCTTGCTTTCGCACTCTTTCCCCTTTTCCGTCGCTCTTTCCCTCGCTTTATCCCTTTCCTTCTTTCCCTAGCTCTATCCCTCTTTCCTTCTTTCCCTAGCTTTATCCCTTTCCTTCTTTCCCTAGCTCTCCCTCTTTCCTTTTATCCTTGTCTGCTCTTTCCCCCTCTATCCTTGCTTGCTCTTTCCCCCTCTATCCTTGCTTGCTCTTTCCCTCCTTATCCCTGCTTGCTCTTTCCCTCTTTATCCTTGCTTGCTCTTTCCCTCTTTATCCTTGCTTGCTCTTTCCCTCTTTATCCTTGCTGGCTCTTTCCCTCTTTATCCTTGCTGGCTCTTTCCCTCTTTATCCTCGCTGGCTCTTTCCCTCTTTATCCTCGCTGGCTCTTTCACTCTTTATCCTCACTCGCTTTTTCCCTCTTATCCTCATTCGCTTTTTCCCCCTCTATCCTCGCTCGCTCTTTAACTCTTTATCCACGAGTTTGTTCTCTCTCTCTCTCTCTCTCTCTCTCTCTCTCTCTCTCTCTCTCTCTCTCTCTCTCTCTCTTGCACACAGTTTTCTATAATTTCCCGTTAACATAAGCAAATGCATTTCCTTTTTGGGTGTCACTTAGCCTTAAAGACATTCATAGCTTATTCCCTTGAGTTTTAGATTTGGGTAATATACCTTAAAAGTGTTCAGTGTTAGTATGTTGTTGTTGTTGTTGTTGTTGTTGTTGTTGGAGTATTATAGCCAACTCTTGTTGTTGGCACGGGCCTTTCCCTTGGTCGGCCATTAAAAGTGTTAGTAGCAATACCTCGTGTTTTAACTAGGTACGAAGGTAGATTCTCTCTCTCTCTCTCTCTCTCTCTCTCTCTCTCTCTCTCTCTCTCTCTCTCTCTCTCTCTCTCTCTCTCTCTCTCCAAAATTGATATGGGTATATATGACCAAATAAGAATTAGTGACCTCGCCCCCATAATTTTTTTTTTTTAGATTATAGAGTAATCACCTATCTTACATTAATAAAGAAAAGTACAGAAGTTCTCATTTATATTGTATAATTATGTATTCTCACTGTACTTGGAAAGAATAAAACAAATCTCCCGGACCCAGTGTGGCAATGGTCCGAGGAAGGCAAAGAGTCGTTCTCAGCAGAAGGAAATCTGGCAGACGCTGTCACCCATCAGAACAGAGGGTTCAAATTATGAAGTTTGTGAGAGAAGTTGTCTGGTCATCTGCTAATTCAGTGGTGGACAGCTCCTTAATACTCAATGTGCTTTGCCTGACTATTTAATTGCCACTGCGGGAGAATTTGTAACGTGTTCTATTGGTGTAATTCTGACATGGAATTAATTTGTATTACTTATATGCAAGGTTAACTAAATGGTTTTATGATGACAATTTAATATATTCATGCAATGGCTGAATACCGAGAGGCATTTTTTTTTTGAAAATCTAGAATGTTTTGTCTTGGTGAGGTTACATGGCACGTAATAGTTTAGATTACATTACAGCTGACTTAAACATCATCTCAGTCTTAAAGATTCGGAAATATAGTGGTGCATTAAAAAAAGAAAAAAAAAATGTTATTCAATGTCTGAATTGGATGTATTTCTATTCAGCCTAGTTTTCACTTATATGCTGATACAACTTTACGAGAAACAATATATTTTCGCGTAAATTAGTTGATTTACGTTTAAGATTTTTTCCTCATTCTTAAATTTCTAAAGGTGTTTTTTTCAAGTACGTGATTCCTTTAAAATTCATTTAAAATTCATTTAACCTTTGAAATACATGGTATTTGTTTCCAGATATTCTTGTTAAATGTCTTTATATAAAAAGTAATACCTAAACTTTGGTGATTAGTTGTCGTAACTGAATTTAAGAAACTCTAAAAAAAATTTATAGTGAATAGTCAAATATCTACCAAGAGTCAACACTTAAAACCTTATGAAACTAAGTTTTTTACGTGATCAATATTTCATTCTATAATTTAAGTTGTGAAACTTACAAACTTTATTTAAAATTTAAAGCAAGGAGCAAGTTTCCAAATATCTATTACAATATAAAAATAATTTACGAATTTTAATAATTGAAAAGTTTTTTAAAGTAATGTGTATAAACACTAACTAAAAATTGTCAGTTAGCCAATTACCTTCACGTTTAAATACTTAATAATAGTAAGTTAACCTTTATCTCACATTGCAATACTTTTAATTACACTTGAGGACCGTGCCAGCTTCCTTAAAAGGGGGTACCAGCTTGTGGCACAAATCTCCTCTTCGTTTTGGGTTTTCACATTGATTTTATGTACGTGAAATAACAGAAGGGATAAATCACCACATTGGCGATTTAGAAGTCTGCGTGTGAGAGATTCTTTAATCTCTGTACTGGAAATTGTTTGTAAGGAAAACATTTATTGGTAGTGTAGGAACAACATGAATAGGGTTTCTTGGTATGAATAGGACACTATTAGTGTTTGCTTGGAATAAAAGAAAATTTTAGTTTACTAATTTGGTAATAGAAATTTCCGGATAGGAATATACTGGATTGCTATTTATAGAGATTGATTCAAGAATTAATAGGAGGTACGTGTACTATGGAATGTTAGGCCAATGAATTTATAAACAAATTTTCTAAAGATTCATATCACCATTCGCTACTTGGCTTAGTGCGCCAGGTATAAAGTAGTATGGTACTGTACTTTTTAAATCAAAGCTTCTAACTGCGAGGTTTTATCTAGATTCAACCTTAACTATTACACATTTACCATCTTAAAAGATGAAAAAGTATACGTAGATGACATTTTTAAAGATTAAATCATCCAAAAATGGGGAAATAGCTTTAAAAACTGACATGAATATTTCTTCGATTCTCGGCTTGGGAAGAAATATCTCACGAATTTATCCTTGATCTTGTCTTAAAGGCTTCATATTGATCTGGTACTGGGGTTTATACTTCACATATATTTACATTCTCCCTTGAATTAGTTTTTCATCAATTTTACTTTGACCTTTGATCTGGATTTATTTACCGAGTTGATCCTATTTCTTTAGATGGTAGTTCTACAGTCTACCTAATAGCCGAAGATGGCCTGGCCTGGTTTTCATATTTTTTTATTACATCTTAATTATCAAGAAATTTGGTAGTGATTCATTACTTGATTTTCCAAAGCTTGGTAATAATGGCCAGAATTGTAGCTCCTCTTTTATTTACTGAGTATTGGTGTTCAATTATCTTGAAGTAATATAGGTATTGTTTTCATAAATAATCACGAATTCCTACAGCTGAATATTTTTCAGTGAAGAACTTGTTTCCAAGTCTTGGTATTCAAAAGCGCGCTCTCTCTCTCTCTCTCTCTCTCTCTCTCTCTCTCTCTCTCTCTCTCTCTCTCTCTCTCTCTCTCTCTCTCTCTCTCTCTCTCTCTATATATATATATATATATATTCCCCTTTGAGATGGTCATAATTTGTCACAGACGTTTGTCGCCTACTAGCGGTCTCAAATCCATTTACTCAATATCTGACAGATCTCTAGGATATTTACTTAACTTTAAATTCAATAAGATTTTACACATCTTTCAAAACAGTTTTTAGAATTTTTGGCTGAAGTTATATTCTACTAAAACTAAATTTGTTTTGAATAGATAAGTTTCTCGAGAATGTATTTGGGGATGCGTATGTACTAAACGTAGTCTCTCCATTTAACTGCTTCCTGTGTGGTATAAACCACAACGGCCAAACCATTAAGGCATCGCATCTAGAATCATTAAACTGATTTAACTGCGTCACCTGGCTATTCAAGGGAAATGAGGACTTGTTGGCACTGTCAGTGTGATAACACTGGCATATCAGATATACCACTGGTTCTATAATTCTCGTGCATACGGCATGTATATTTCATTGACATATAGTTCAAATATAAATGGACTCTTCTATATTTACATATCAAAACAGATTACAAATATTGAAAATATTTGTTAACAATAGTAAAACTGAAAATATTTCTTTGCTTTCAATAGTAAAATTTAAAATATTTTTTTGCTTCCAATATTAATCTGTACAAATTCAGATATTGTGACATTAAATTTGTTAACAAATTAGTACTGCGTTTGGTGATGTGTACTAGGATTGCCTTTAATGCCTCAAATTGAGGTATGGTCAAGGCTTTATTACTTGGTTGAAATGTAGGATCAGTTGGCTTAGAATTATTTGACAGTTAATAGAATCAATCATATTTTGGATGTATTGGTAGGTGGACAATTACCCAGTGGTAGGGTTATAAGTTACTAATTGTTAGTTTGATCAAATGCGTGTATATACAATAAATTTTTAGTATTCTTAGGCCCCGTCCACACGAGCGAGCACTGCTTGGTAAGCTTTGCTCGGTGTGACGTCAGAAATGGAGAAACCGCGAGCAAAGCTTCGCACAGGGCTTCCTTGATGTTTAGGGAAGTATCAAGGCTTTGCCTGGCAAGGGTTTTCCCTGACGGAAATTAGTCTTCCAATAAAGGGATAAAACTGTCACACTAATGACATGCCGTCACTTTCGAATATATACATCTGCTTTTGCATACATATATATATATATATATATATATATATATATATTATATATATATATATATATATATATATATATATATATATATATGCAGACATACATATATATACTCACTCATATATATATATATATATATATATATATATATATATATATGCAGACATATATATATATATATATATATATATATATATATATATATATATATATATATATATATATGCAGACATACATACATATACTCACTCATATATATATATATATATTATTTATATATATATATATATATATATATATATATATATATATATATATATATATACATGCACTGCTTATAAATTATCAATACTCCTAATTAAGGTAAATCTTCTAAACAAAGAAATTAAATAAAATCTCCAAATTGCAACTTATGCAGTGTACTGTATTATTACATATATCTTAATAATAAATTATCTTTCTCAGTTTTATATTATTTATTGAACTCATTTCCTTAAAATATCTGTGCTGCTTACTATTTTGTTTACGTTTTTTCATGATATTGTTATAATTTCGTTGACGATGAATGTTTCAGGGTTATTTGTTGCTACGTGCTTTATCTACTTGTTGACTTTCTCAAACGTCTTCATACACAGATATGTCTGTGCCTCAATATAATTTAAGTATATAAATTACACCTTGCCCTTATCCTTTTACAAACAACTATATTCACTTCGTCAACAGTATAGAATAGCAGAAAAATTACGTCACGGGACAGTGGAGTTCCTGTCACACCTGCAGTACCCTAGACGGCCACGGCTCACTCACTGCAAGTCTTTCACTACCCAACCACCGTCGTTTGGACAAGAGCTTAAATGCGTTCGACAGGCTTAGCTCGCAGAGAGGCAAAGTTTACCGAGCAAAGATCGTTCGTGTGGACGGGGCCTTAGTAATATACTATTACTCTAGCGTTCTCTTTATTATGATAAAATAAAGTTGACAGTGTTATTCAAGGAGACACTTTCCCTCCCCATAATCAAAACTGTGTAAGAATTGAAGGCAATGGTGAATCAAGATTTTAATATGCAAGGCTTTTCGTGTAAAAATTTTGATTGGAGGTTGCAAATTTAAAATTAGCTAAATTTATCGGACTGGCTCCTGGTAGCAGAAGTCCGCGTTTCATAAGTTGTAACAACCTTCAGGTTAAAAAAAAAGAAAAAAGAGAAAACCACGAATTAATAGGTTTAATGCTTGGGTCAGTCGTCATAACTCATTGCTTCCTATTCATTAATATAAAAGAAAAAGTTAAAAGGACGTTAATTAAAGAGGTACATATGAATTGTGTACCTAGTGCCTTTTCAAATTAAGTTAATCGTTGTAAATATTTTATTTAAAACTTTTAAAAATGCTCATTATTGGATGATTTCGGTAATTTTTAAGTTTTTAAAAAGTTATCACTGTGTAGCGATTGCCTGATATGAGCTTGTTTTTAATCCAATTAGCGATAAGGCCATCTTAATCAGAATGTTCGTTTGCAATGCTATCTAACTAAAGCACGATATCTGATTACGTCGATTGTTAGCCATCCTGTATAGATTTTGTTCATTATGTATTCTATAATAAACGTTTAGCCAATATGCGATAGTTTTAATATTTTAATAAAGACAAAGAAGGGATGTTTTACTAATTTCTTCTGATGGCATTTAAACCTTTATTAATATTTCCTGCTTACGAAAACTAAAGCAGTCTTGATTTTAAATTCATTTGTATTAAAGTAATATTTCAAAGGATTTAATTAAATCTTACTCGATATTTGATATTCAAAACATTGTTAGCTTGATATTTTATATTTCAGAGAATTCGAAATTTGAATTTTATCAAATCACGTTTCTTTTAACATTTTTGAAATAAAAGAAAAAAAAAATTCCGATAGTTTACCAATTAATTTTTTGTAGTTGCTCGGTAAAAAAAAAAAAACTGTGGTTACGAATGTCATGAATTATGATTTATGAATAGCAACCATCAATAATTGCATCCGTTTCAAACAAATGGCCCCAAGTACGTGTTAATAGCACAGTCTAAACGACTGACAGGGAAGTTGTGTAATTGCTTCTTTTCATGTCATTGTAATGATTCAGATAATTATGTATGGAACCTTCTGTTGTTTGTCCTTGACCTTGGCATAGTCATTTGTAAAATGAGTAAAAAAATGCCCAGAAATGTTTGTATATCATAATGTAGTCAAATTAATTTTGTAAATAAAATGAACAAATTTGTTTTAAGACAATCTCTAGACTGAAAAAAAACGAGAATTGTCCAGAAATATTAGTAAACAATACTAATTTAGTCCATTGAAGTCTATAATATGACTGGTAAAAAGTTGATCATCCTGGTTTAGGTGATGTAGAATGTTCGCCAAACGATTAGCCAGAATTTTTACCTAATCCTAATTTAGTCAATATAAAGAGAATGGGATTGGAGATTAACTAATTTAAGTATGAAATGATAGGTAAAAAAAATTCATATACCCTGGTTAGGCTATCTAAGTTATAAAAATCATAATTTAGCCAATATAGAAAGATAAAGAATGGGGTAGGTGATTAAATAACCATGAACATTTGTTCAGTGTGCAATTCTATAGAAGAGCATTAGTGAATTTATCACACAGCAGAATCTAAAGTTAGCCTGGTGGTCCACGTGTTGTAGAAGGTGACTTCGGTCCGATTTGGCTATCCTGCTGGGGGAGGAAGTAGGGATAGCGAGAATATTCGCCCACGTCTTCTCCTGTTTACCCGACTCAATCACGGACATCGAATGGTGTGAAACCAAAAGACGATCTGGATATTTGTTATCTTGTCTGCTTTTGTGGAGGCTGCACGAGTCTGGAGTAACTACTTGTGTTGTAAATGACTTAATGAGATTTAAAGGTTTTGTAGATTGAGGTAATGAATAAAGAAAAATCTTGAACGGTTATTTTTAATTTGATAAACCCATTTTGAGTTTATTTGCATAGACATTTGATGAGAATATCCAAATAAATTCCTGATCAGTGAGACTGTTTATTGGAAATAGGTCAATATGAAGCACAAGTTCCTGATTCATTATAAGAAAACAAAGTGAAGTTTAATTATATAACATACACTGATTAAAAAAAATGCATACTTTTCAGTTGAGAATTTATAAAGTCAGCAAGACATCTGTTGCAATTTAATTGAAATTAGGTTATAAAATACAATTAATATTGCTTCACTCAAATGTCGTTTGTGTTGGAAGAATCCTGAATACTAAACCAATTGCTTATATTATGTATAAGTCACTAGATTACTAGCACCATTTACAGTGGTGGCCTGTATTCTTAGATAAAAAATACATATGCATCATATTCATACTGTGAATAACTATTACAAACTATACAAGATAGATTCAGTTCATAAGTCAAGATTTAACGTTCATAAAATCCTAATTAACGTTTTCAAAATTATATTTATGCTCTCTATGAAGTAAAAGCTTTAAAACGTATTTCCCAGAGATAGTTTTAAAAATACGCAGTAATTAAGTCTGTGATTATAACAATCATTATTCACGATAAGGTTTTGGGTAACTTTAAAACTCCCACGAACATTAAACGTGTTGTAATTAACATTTCATAATTTTTTCAAGTACGTTCATGACAAAGATACAAAATACACATCGGAGTTAAAATCTGTTAGGTGCAAGGTAATTTCACCAAGACTTCCCACTAGAAAGTTCGAGTAATTAATTCAACATACCAATGTCAAAATATTGCCGATTGGTGGTTTTCTGTGATAATATACCATGCCCGTTTTCTCTTACAAGACTTGGGATAACGTCTGGTTAACTTCATAAGAAAACCAACTTAGCAACAATATATTTGGTTTAAGCCCGTAGAGTTTAGTCATGCTTGAGTAATTTTTTATTTTTTTTGGGCCATGAAATTCCACGGACAAACTATGCCAGTCTCATGTGAACTGTAGGTGGTTCAATAGAAGCATGACATTTAATAAATTGTAATCATAAAACCCTTTAGTTAACTTTGCATACAAGTAATATAAATCAATTCCATGTCAGAATTACATTAATAGATGATGTTACAAATTCTAAAGCAGTGGTAATACAAATAGTTATGCAAAGCACATAGAGTATTGAGGAGCCATCCACTACTGAATTAGCAGACGACCAGACGACAACTCTCACAAAATTCATAATTTGAACCCTCTGTTCTGATGGGTGGCAGTGTATGCCAGATTTTCCTTCTGCTGAGAACGACTCTTGCCTTCCTTGGGCCATTGCAAAGCTGGCTTTTGAAGGTATAAAAAAATAAAATAATTTTTTTTAGCCAAGAAACTTAGTAACCATCCCACACTTTGAAATTTTATTTTTAAAGATTTAAATAAAAGTGTCTCCGGAGAAAAGGTTTAGTTTTATTGTTTTCTTACTACATTAAAAAAAATGCAGAAATATATTATATTCCTATATTCCTTGAATTTCGTGTTGGACTTGAAGCCGTTTTGAATTCCTCGGTAGGGTTCACTTTCATGGCACAATCCACTACAAACACTTGGTGTGAATTCTTTTACGATCGTCCTCAGTTACATGGCGATGTCATACGTGTATTCTTGACCTTTAAGGAATATCAAGGTCCCGTGAGTGAAGCATTCACCATTATCCTGGAAAAGAAATACAATATTAAAAACGTACACTTGAAATCTTGAAAAAAAAATTAAATTAGATGCTATAAAATTGGAATTACAACTGAATCAAGTATATTTAAGGTACTTGCATCTTTTTAAAATTACTAGCCCAGCTACAACCGCATTTGAGAGAGAGAGAGAGAGAGAGAGAGAGAGAGAGAGAGAGAGAGAGAGAGAGAGAGAGAGAGAGAGAGAGAGAGAGAGACTAGTAGTGAACAGCAAAATATCAAGGTAAAAAAAACCACTTAACTGACAATTTATTTTCTTAGAGCAAGACCAAGACGTGTGTGGGCAACAGAGAGAGGGTGAGGGCAAGAAAGAGATATAGTGTGGGCAATACAGGGAAAGAGGGCTAGGGCAACACACAGATAGAGGAGGTGGACAGGCAAGAGAAAGAGAGTAGACAAGACAGAGAAAGAGTGCGGGCAAGATAAAGAGAGGATGGAGAAAAGACAGAGTAAGAGGGTGCGGACAAGATAGAGAGGATGGAGATATGAGAGAGAAAGAGGGTGTGGGCAACATAAAGAGAGGATGGAGACGAGACAGAGAAAGAAGGTGCGGCCAAGAGAAAGAGAGTGGAGACAAGACAGAAAAAGAGAGTGGAGACAAAACAGAGAAAGAGAGGATGGAGAAAAGACAGAGAAAGAGGGTGGAAACAAGACAGAGAAAGAGGGTGCGAGCAAGATAAAGAGGATGGAGACACAACAGAGAAAGAGGGTGTGGGCAACATAAAGAGAGGATGGAGACAAGACAGAGAAAGAAGGTGTAGACAAGACAAGAGAAAGAGGGTAGAGACAAGACAGAGAAAGAGGGTGCAGGCAACACAGAGAAAGAGGGTGTGGGAAAGACAGAGAAAGAGGGTGGAGACAGAGATAGAGAACGAGAGTGTGGGCAAGATAAAGAGAGGATGGAGAAATGACAGAGAAAGAGGGTGCGGACAAGATAGAGAGAGGATGGAGAAAAGACAAGAGAAAGAGGGTGGAAACAAGACAGAGAAAGAGATTACGGGAAAGATAAAGAGAGGATGGAGAAAAGACAGAGAAAGAGGGTGTGGACAAGATAGAGAGAGGATGGAGACACGACAGAGAAAGAGGGTGTGGGCAACATAAAGAGAGGATGAAGACAAGACAGAGAAAGGAGGTGCGGGCAAGAAAGAGAAAAAAAGAGTAGAGACAGGACAGAGTAAGAGGGTGGAGACAGGACACAGAGAGAGGGTGCACACAAGACAGAGAAAAAGGGTGGAGATAAGACAGAGAAAGAGGGTGCAGGCAAGACAGGGAAAGAGAGTGAGGGAAAGACAGAGAAAGAGGGTGGAGCCAAGACAGAGAAAAAGGGTGGAGACAGGACAGAGAAAGAGGGTGCGGGCAAGACAGAAAAAGAGGGTGGAGACAAGACAGAGAAAGAGAGTGCGGGCAAGATGGAGAGAGAAGGGGACAAGACAGAGAAAGAGGGTGGAAACAAGACAGAGAAAGAGGGTGGAAACAAGACAGAGAAAGAGGGTGGAAACAAGACAGAGAAAGAGGGTGGAAACAAGACAGAGAGAGAGGGTGCGGGCGAGACAGGGAAAGAGGGTGGCGATTAGACAGGGGGAGAGAGTGCTAGCAAGATAGAGAGAGGTTGGAGAAAAGACAGGGAAAAAGGATGCAGGCAAGACAGAGAAGGAGGGTGGAGACAAGACAGAGAAGGAGGGTGGAGACAAGACAGATAAAGAGAGTGCGGGCAAGATAGAGAAAAAGGGTGGAGACACGACAGAGAAAGAGGGTGGAGACACGACAGAGAAAGAGGGTGGAGACAAGACAGAGAAAGAGGGTGGAGATAGGACAGAGAAAGAGAGTGCGGACTAGATAGAGAGGATGGAGACAAGACAGAGAAAGAGGGTGGAGACACGACAGAGAAAGAGGGTGCAGACAAGACAGAAAGAAAGTGCGGGAAAGATAGAGAGGATGGAGACAAGACAGAGAAAAAGGGTGGAGACACGACAGAGAAAGAGGGTGGAGACAAGACAGAAAGAGGGTGGAGACAAGACAGAAAGAGGGTGGAGACAAGACAGAAAGTGTATGTGGGAAAGATAGAGAGAGAGGATGGAGACAAGGCAGTGAAAGAGGGTGGAGACATGACAGAGAAAGAGAGAGGAGACAAAAAGGAAAGAGAGTGCGGGAAAGATAGAGAGAGGATGGAGACAAGACAGAGATAGAGGGTGGAGACAAGACAGAGAAAGAGGAGGAGACAAGACAGAGAAAGAAGGAGGAGACAAGACAGAGAGTGCGGTAAAGATAGAGAGAGGATGGAGACAAGACAAAGAAAGAGGGTGCAGGCAAGACAGAGAAAGAGAGTGCAGGCAAGATAGTGAAAGGATGGGGACAAAACAGAGAAAGAGGGTGCAGGCAAGAAAGAGAAAGAGAGTGCGGGCAAGAAAGAGAAAGAGGGTGCGAGCAAGAAAGAGAAAAAGGGTGGAGAAAAGACAGAAAAAGAGAGTGCGGGCAAGATAGAGAGGAAGGAGACAAGACAGAGAAAGAGGGTGGAGACACGACAGAGAAAGAGGGTGGAGGCAAGACAGAAAGAGAGTGCGGGAAAGATAGAGAAAGGATAGAGACAAGACAGAGAAAGAGGGTGCAGGCAAGACAGAGAAAAAGAGTGCAGGCAAGATAGAGAGAGGATGGGGACAAGACAGAGAAAAAGGGTGTGGGCAAGAAAGAGAAAGAGGGTGGAGAAAAGAAAAAAAAGAGAGTGCAGGCAAGATAGAGAGAGGATGTAGACAAGACAGAAAAAGAAGGTGCGGGCAAGAAAGAGAAAGAGGGTGGAGACACGACAGAGAAAGAGAGTGGAGAAAAGACAGAAAGAGAGTGTGGGCAAGATGATGGAGACAAGAAGGAAAAAGTGGGGGCAGGCAAGACAGAGAAAGAGGGTGTGGGAAACACAGAGAAAGAGGGTGGAGACAAGACAGAGAAAGACAGTGGGGGCAAGATGGAGAGAGGATGGAGGCAAGATAGAGAAAGAAGGTGCGGGCAAGAAAGAGAAAGAAGATGGAGACACAACAGAGAAAGAGGGGGTGGGAAAGACAGAGAAAGATGGGGCGGGTAAGACAGGGAAATAGGGTGGAGACAAGACAGAGAGAGAGAGTGCGGGCAAGACAAGACAGAGAAAGAGAGTGCGGGCAAGATAGAGAGAGGAAGGGCACCAGACAGAGAAAAAGGGTGGCGACAAGACAGAGAGAGAGGGTGCAGGCAAGATAGAGAAAAAGGGTGGAGACAAGACAAAGAGAGAGAGTGCAGGCAAGATAGAGAGGGGATGGAGACAAGACAGAGAAAGAGGGTGCAGGCAATAAAGAGAAAGGGGGTGGGGACACGACAGAGAAAGAGGGTCTGGGAAAGACAGAAAAAGTGTGGAGACAAAACAGAGAAAGAGGGTGCAGGCAAGACAGAGAAAGAGGGTGGAGATAGACAAAGCAAGAGAGTGCAGGCAAGCATGAGAAAGAGGGTGGAGACAAGACAGACAGAGTGTGTGCTGGCAAGATAGAGAAAGGATGGAGACAAGACAGAGAAAGAGGGTGTGGGAGAGATTGCCTTACCTTATTGCCTTATTCTATGTTTGGGTTCCCCCAGGTTCGTCAGTGAGGCACCTCGTTGCTAATGCATTTTCTGATGTATTTTGCATCTTCCAGTCTTGGATGGCCTGGGATGCATCTTAGGTATATATAGAGAGAAGATGGAGAAAAGACAATGAAAGAGGGTGCGGGCAAGAAAGAGGGTGGACACATGACAGAGAAAGAGGGTTTGGGCAAGACAGAGAAAGGGGTGGAGACACGTCAAAGAAAGAAGGTGCGGGCAAGACAGAGAAAGAGTGGAGACAAGACAGAGAGAGAGGGTGTGGGCAAGTCAGATAAAGAGGGTGTGGGAAAGACATAGAAAGAAGGTGGAGACAAGACAGAGAAAGAGTGCAGGCAAGATAGAGGAAGAGGGTGGAGACAAGACAGAGAAAGTGTGTGCAAGCAAGACAGAGAAAAAAGTTGGAGATAAGTCAAAGAAAGTGTGGGCAAGACAGAGAGAGGGTGGAGACAAGACAGAGAGGAGGTGTGGGCAAGACAGATAATGAAGGTGGAGACCAGATAGAGAAGGAGGACGCGGGCAAGACAGAGAGAGGGATGGAAACAAGGCAGAGAAAGAGGATGCGGGCAAGACAGAGAAGAGGGTGTAGGAAAGAAAGTGAAAGAGGATGGACATAAGACAGAGAGAGAAGGGGTTGGTAAGACACAGAGAGAAGGGGTTGGTAAGTCAGAGAAAGAGGATGTAGGTAAGACAGAAAAAGAGGGTGAAGGTAAGACAGAGAAAGCGCGTGGAGACAAGACAGAGAAAAAAGGTGAGGATAAGACAGAGAGAGAGGATGGAGACAAGGCAGATAAAGAGGATGCGGGCAAGACAGAGAAAGAGGGTGGAGACAAGACAGTGGAAAGGGGTGGAGACAAGACAGAGAAAGAGGGGGTGGGCAAGATAGAGAGAGGATGGAGACAGGACAGAGAAAAGGGGTGTGGGCAAGACCAAGAAAGAGGGTGGAGACAAGACAGAAAGAAGGTGTGGGCAAGACAGAGAAAGAGGGCGGAGACAAGACAGAGTAAGAGGATGCGGGCCAGAGAGAGAGAGGATGGAAACGTGGCAGAGAAAGAGGATGCACGCAAGACAGAGAAAAAGGGTGGTGATAAGACAGAGTGAATGTGGGCAAGACAGAGAAAGAGGGTGGAGACAAGACAGAGAAAGAGGGTGGGGGAAAGACAGTGGAAGAGGGTGAAGACAAAACAAGAGAAAGAATGTGCGGGCAAGACAGAGGAAGAGGATGGATACATGGCAGAGAAAGAGGGTACGGGCAAGAAAGAGAAAAAAAAAGGTGGAGATAAGACAAAGAGTGTGGGCTAGACAGAGAAAAAGGGTGAATATAAGACAGAGCAAGAGGGTGTGGGAAAGACAGAGAAAGAGGATGTGGGCAAGACAGAAAAGAGACTTCAGTAAAGACAGAGAAAGAGAGTTCGGGCAAGACAGAGAAAGAGGCTGGAGACAAGACAGACAAAGAAGGTGGGGACAAGACAGAAAAAGAGGATGGAGACAAGGCAGATAAAGAGGATGCAGGCCTGAAATAAAAAAGGGTGGGGGCAAGAGACAAAAAAGGTGGAAACAAGACTGAGAAAGAGGGTGTGGGCATGACAGAGAAAGAAGGTGTGGGAAAGACAGAGAAAGAGGGTGTGGGATAGACGGTGAAAGAGGGTGGAGACCTGACAGAGAAAGAAGGCGCAGACAAAACAGAGAAAGAGAATGGAGACAAGGCAGAGCAAGAGAATGGAGACAAGGCAGAGCAAGAGGATGCAGGCTAAGCAGACAAAGAGGGTATGGTCAAGACAGTGAAGGAGGGTAGGGGCAAGACAGAGAAAGAGGGTGTGAGCAAGACAGAGAAAGAGGGTGGAGACAAGACAGAGAAAGAGGATATGGTCAAGACAGAGAAAGAGGGTGGAGACAAGACAGAGAAAGAGGGTGTGAGCAAGAGAGAGAAAGAGGTTGCGGGTAAGACAGAGAAAAAGGACGTGGGCTACACAGAGAAAAATGGCGTAGGCATGATAGAGAAAAAGGGTGTGGGAAAGACAGAGAAAGAGGGTGCTGACAAGACAGAGAGAGGGTGGAGGCAAGACAGATCAAAAGAATGTGAAAAAAGAGAGAAAGAGGGTGTAGGCAAGACAGAGAAAGAGTGTGTAGGCAAGACAGAGAAAGAGGGTGTAGGCAAGACAGAGAAAGAGGGTGTAGGCAAGACAGAACGAGGGATCAGGCAAGACAGAGAAAGAGGGTATAAGCAAGACAGAGAAAGAGGGTGCAAGCAACACAGAGGAAGGGGGTGCAGGCAAAAAAAAAAAAGGGGCATGCAACACAAATAAAGAGGGCGCAATCAAGACAGGGATAGAGGGTGCAGGCAAAACAGAGAAAGAGGGTGCAGGTAATAATGAGAAAGGGGGTGTAGGCAAGACAGAGAAAGAGGGAAGGTGCAGGCAATGCAGAGAAAGAAGGTGCAGGCAACGCAGAGAAAGATGGTGCAAGCCACACAGAGAAAGAGGGTGCAGGCAAAACTGATAAAAAAGGTGCAAACAACACAAGGAAAGAGGATGCAGGCAAGAAAGAGAAAGTGTGTCTGAGGCCAAAAAAGAGAAAGAGGGTACAAGGAAGACAAAAAAAGAAGGTGCAAGCAAGACAGAGAAATAAGGTGCAGGCAACATAGAGAAAGAGGGTGCAGGCAAAACTGAGAAAAAAAGATGCACGCAACACAAAGAGGGGACAGGCAAGACAGAGCAAGAGGGTGCAAGCTAGACAGAACAAGAGGGTGCAAGCACAACTGAGAAAGAGGGTGCAAGCAAGACGGAGAAAGAGGGTGTAGGCAAGACGGAGAAAGAGGGTGCAGGCAACAGAGAGAAAAGGGATGCAGACAACATAAAGAAAGAGGGTGCAGACAAGACAGAGAAAGGGGTGTAGGCAAGACAGAGAAAGAGGGTGCAGGCAACACAGAGAAAGAGGGTGTAGGCAACACAGATAAAGAGGGTGCAGGCAACACAGACAAAGGGAGTGCAGGCAGAACTGAGAAAGAAGGTGCAGGCAACACAGAGAAATGTGGTGCTGAGACGACAGATAAATAGGGTGCAGGGAAGACAGAGAAAGAGGGTGCAACCAACAGAGAGAAAGAGACTGCAGGCAAGACAGAGAAAGAGGGTGTAGGCAAGACAGAGAAAGAGGGTGCAGGCAAGACAGAGAAAGAGGGTGCAGGCAAGACAGAGAAAGAGGGTGCAGGCAAGACAGACAAATGGAGTGCAGGCAGAACTGAGAAAGAAGGTGCAGGCAACACAGAGTAATGTGGTGCTGAGACGACAGATAAAAAGGGTGCAGGGAAGACAGAGAAAGAGGGTGCAACCAACACAGAGAAAGAAACTGCAGGCAAGACAGAGAAAGAGGGTGCAGGCAAGACAGAGAAAGAGGGTGCAGGCAAGACAGAGAAAGAGGGTGCAGGCAAGACAAAGAAAGAGGGTGCAGGCAAGACAGAGAAAGAGGGTGCAGGCAAGACAGAGAAAGAGAGTGCAGTCAAGAGAGGGAAAAAGGGTGCAGGGAAGAAAGAGAAAGAGTGCAGGCAAGACAGAGAAAGGGGGCGCAGGCAAGGCAGAGAAAGAGGCTGCGGGCAAGGCAGGGAAAAGGGGTGCGGGTAAAACTTATTAACAAGGTGCAGGCAACATAAAAGTAAGAGGGTGCAGATAAAGACAGAGAAAGAGCGTGTGGGCAAAAAGAGAAAGAGGGTGCAGGCAAGACAGAGAAAGAGGGCGTAGGCAACACAGAGAAAGAGGGTGTAGGAAGACAGAGAAAGAGGGTGCAAGCAAGACAGGGAAATAGGGTAGGGACAAGAAAGAGAAAGAAGGTGCAGAAAAGACAGCAAAAGAGGGTGCAGGCAAGATAGAGGAAGAAGGTGCAGGCAACACAAAGAAGGAAGGTGCAGTCAAGACAGATTGAGAAAGAGGGTGCAGTCACGACAGAGAGAGAAAGAGGGTGCAGTCACGACAGAGAAATAGGGTGCAGTCATGACAGAGAAAGAAGGTTCAAG
This sequence comes from Palaemon carinicauda, assembly GCF_036898095.1. NCBI lineage: Eukaryota > Metazoa > Arthropoda > Malacostraca > Decapoda > Palaemonidae > Palaemon > Palaemon carinicauda. Next base: position 52,671,575 of record NC_090735.1, read on the forward strand.
CAAGAAAGAGGAAGAGGGTGCAGGCAAGACCGAGAAAGAGGGTGAAGTAAAACTGAGAAAATAGGTGCAAGCAATACAAAAAAAGAGGGTTCAGTCACGACAGAAAAAGAGGGTGCAGGGAAGACAGAGAAAGAGGGTGCGAGCAAGACAGAAAGAGGGTGCAAGCAAGACAGAAAAATATGGTGCAGTCATGACAGAGAAAGAAGGTTCAAGCAAGACAGAGAAAGAGGGTGCAAGCAAGACCGAGAAAGAGGGTGAAGCAAAACTATGAAAATAAGTGGAAACAATACAAAGAAAGAGGGTGCAGTCACGACATAGAAAGAGAGTGCAGGGAAGACAGAGAAAGAGGGTGGAAGCACGGCAGAGAAAGGGGGTGCAAGCATGACAGAAAAAGAGGGGGCAGTCATGACAGAGAAAGAATGTTCAAGCAGGACAGAGGAAGAGGGTTAAGCAAAACTGAGAAAATAGGTACAAGCAATAAAAAGAAAGAGGGTGCAGTCACGACAGAGAAAGAGGATGTAGGGAAGACAGAGAAAGAGGATGTAGGGAAGACAGAGAAAGAGGATGTATGGAAGACAGAGAAAGACGGTGCCAGAAAGACAGAGAAAGACGGTGCCAGAAAGACAGAGAAAGAGGGTGCAAGCAAGTTCGAGAAAGAGGGTGAAGCAAAACTGAGAAAATAGGTGCAAGCAATACAAAGAAAGAGGGTGCAAGCAAGACAGAGAAAGAGGGTGCAAGCAAGACAGAGAAAGAGGGTGCAAGCAAGACAGAGAAAGAGGGTGCAGACAAGACTGGGAAAGAGGGTGCAGACAAGACTGGGAAAGAGGGTGCAGACAAAACAGAGAAAGAGGGTGCAAGCAACACAAAGAAAAAAGGGTGCAATCAAGACAAAGAATGAGGGTGCAGGCAAGACAGAGAAAGAGGGTGCAGACAAGACAGAAAGAGGGTGCTTTCAAGACAGAGAAAGAGGGTGCAGGCAAGACAGAGAAAGAGGGTGTGGACAAGAAAAAGAAAGAGGGCGTAGAAAAGACAGAAAGAGAGGGTGCAAGCAAGACATAGAAAAGGGGTGCAGACAACAGAGAAAGAGGGTTCAAGCAACACAGAGAAAGAGAGTGGAAGCAAGACTGAGGAAGAGGGTAAAGCAAAACCGAGAAAGATGGTGCAGGCAACACAAAGAAAAGAGGGTGCAGTCAAGACAGAGAAAGAGGGTGCAGGCAAGACTGAAAGCATGTGCAGTCATGACAGAGAAAAAGGGTGCTTTCAAGATAGAGAAAGAGGGTGCAAGCAAAACAGAGAAAGAGGATGCAGGCAAGACAGAGAAAGAGGGTGCAAACAAGATAGAGAAATAGCGTGTGGACAAGAAAGAGAAAGAGGGTGTAGAAAAGACAGAAAAGGAGGGTGCAGGCAAGACATAGAAAAAGGGTGCAGACAACAGAGAGAAAGAGGGTGCAAGCAAGACAGAGAAAGAGGGTGCTGGCAAGACAGAAAAAGAGGCTGCAGGCAAGACAGAGAAAGAGGGTGTGGACAAGAAAGAGAAAGAGGGTGCAAGCAAGACAGATAAAGAGGGTGCAGACAACAGAGAGAAGGAGGGTGTCAGCCAACACAGAGAAAGTGTGCAGGCAAGAATGAGAAAGAGGGTGCCTACCTGGCTGAAAAATAGGATGCAGGCAAGACAGAGAAAGAGGATACAGGAAAGACAGAGAAAGAGGATCCTGGCAAGACAGAGAAAGAAGGTGCAGGCAAGACTGAGAAAGAGGGTGCAGTCAAGACTGAGAGAGTTTGTAGGCCAGATTGAGAAAGAGGATGCAGGCAAGACAGAGAAAGAGGTTGCAGGCAAGCAAGAGATAGAAGGTGCAGGCAAGCAAGAGATAGAAGGTGCAGGCAAGCAAGAGATAGAGGGCGCAGGCAAGACTGAGAAAGAAGGTGTAGGCAAAACAATGAAACAGGTTGGACATAAAATTTTTAATGTTTGATGCAAATGTTACTCACCATCACTTAAGGTTGATCCCATCTTAAAGAGACAACATATAAAAGGAGGTAGTACAGTATACTGAAGCATCCAAGGTGATAAAAGGATACAAAAGCATCGAGTGGAATTTAAGGGGACAGCATTTTTATAAAAATATTTGATGAAATATATTTTGTCAAGTCAGTATTGTGAAAGAAATTTTAATTTTGCATCCTAGATTATCAAAGTTTTTGTGCAATATTATTTCAGGTATTGCATAAATATTCTAATTTTCAGGAACCATTTAAGGGTTAAACCACTATAGAAGCAAAACACATTACAGTCTTCCGTCACAAAGGAATGATTCACCAAAGAAAGTATGAATATTTGATTAAATACCTTGAACAAAAAAAAGGTGTTACCTAAAACACTTAACTTATGCTACACAGAGTGATGAATGGGGAAAAGGGGAGAGAGACTAGCTTGGAAGATGGGGGTTTATAACCAGTTTGCCCCCACCCCCAAAAATTAAAAACATATGCAAGGTCTTTTACTTTACTTATAATTTCAAAGGAATTAAATTATTTATGCTATGCGACTCTGCATATCCGTTTTATATATATATATATACACACACACACATATATATATATATATATATATATATATATATATATATATATATATATATATATAAAATGTATATATATATATATATATAATATGTACACACACCTATACAGTAATACCTTGAGGTACGAGTTTAATCCGTTCCGGGACCGAGCTTGTATTTCAATTTTCTCGTATCTCAGATGAATTTTTTCCATATAAAATAACTACGAACAAACTAATCCGTACCCACCCTCTGAGAAAAACTCTAAAAACAGTATATTACAAAGGGAAAAACATGTTTTTAGTGGTTGTAATCAACATCCTATGCTAACAAAATAACAAATGGCTATGAACTGGTTATGAAATGTAACATTATTATGGAGTTCTTACCTTCGAGACGGACGGTAGCGGCTAACGGCGGAGGAGGAGGAGGAGGAGGAGGAGGGAGAGAGGACAGGGAGGAGAGAGACTTAACGGCAACACATTTGGTACGCAACACTTTTGTAACACTATGTAACATAACCTTAACTTTAAATTCAACTTGAATGAAATTCAACTTGAATGAAATTCAACTTCAAATTTAACTTAAATGAAATTAGCTTACTGTACACACACTTAAAAATAAAATGTTAATCTTACGTTACACTAAACTTAATTCTACATTTTGTTTTCATTTTCATTTTCTTACTTTACTTCTTCCGACTTGGCTCTTTTTGCCTTGCTTTCACCTGCACTTTTTGACGGCCTTTTTAAAAGGAACCTATCTAGGGATATTTGCTTTTGTCTCCACTTCAAAGTATTGCGAAAATGACGCACGCAAGTGTCGTCACACAAGGCTAACGCACGGCCACTCGCCATCTTGTACGGGTGCCTCTTTTCCATAAAATTAGAAAACTCCTGCCACTTCGCTAACATGTCTTTGATTTCTGTCATAGAAAGGCGGGCCTCCTCTTCCACCTCCCCCTCCCTACTGAGCTCCTGCAACACCTCCGAATGTTGCATCTCCTGGAGTTCGATCAATTCCATTGTCATGAGCTCTTCCTGATGCTCTTTGACAAGGTTGTTCACGTCTTTCTCGCCTACCTCCAGCCCCATGGACTTTCCAAGAGACACAATTTCATCCATCACAACAGGTTTGGGGTCATCAGGGTCTGTCGTATCGAACCCTTCAAGGTCCCTCTCAGCAACGGAAGCTGGCCACAATTTCTTCCACGCTGAATTAAGAGTTCGACTTGTGACACCCTGCCATGCATTGTCAATAATTTTAAAACAATGCACGATGTTGAAATGTCCCTTCCAAAATTCCCAAAGGGTGAGATTGGTGTTGTCTGTGATATCGAAGCATTTCTTGAACAAATGCTTTGTGTACAGTTTTTTAAAGTTGGAAATAACTTGTTGGTCCATGGGCTGGAGGAGTGGCGTGATGTTGGGCAGGAGATAAAGGACCTTGATGAACCTGAATTCATCAAAAATGTCCTCTTCGAGACCAGGAGGGTGACCAGCGGCATTACTGCCGAACCAAAGCACAGATTAACCCATTCTGTGAAGAAATGCCGGGAAACCCAAGCTTTAGCATTAGCGCGCCACATCGCTTGCAGTTTTCCTTTTAAGATCCTTTGGCTCTTAAAAGCAGATGGGTTTTCAGAGTGGTACACCAGCAGTGGCTTGAACTTACAGTCACCGCTGGCATTGGCACATAAGGCTAGAGTTAACCGGTGCTTCATGGGTTTATGGTCCGGTAGTCCCTTCTCCTCTGCCGTGATGAAAGTCCTCCTGGGCATCTTCTTCCAGAAAAGGCCAGTTTCATTGCAGTTGAAGACTTGTTGGGGGATGAAGCCATGTTGGGCGATAACAGAGGCAAAGGTTGTGACGAAGTCTGCAGCGGAATTCGTGTCGGAACTTGCTGATTCCCCATGCCTCACAACAGAGTGTATCCCAGTCCGTTTCTTGAAATTATCCAGCCAGCCACGACTGGCTTTGAAGGTTTCCGCTGGCGTCGAAGTCTCGCCTTTCTCGGCTGCTTGCTTCCCTTTCAAGTCATTATAGATTCGACTGGCCTTCTCACATATGATTGTCTCGGTCACACTATCTCCCGGCAACTGTTTCTCCTTTATCCAGATCAAAAGAAGCCTCTCCATCTCGTCGTGAATATCACTACGCAGCTTGGAAAGGATGGTTAATCCTTTGGAAGGCTTGGTGCTCTTTATAGCATCCTTCTGCTTGAAGATGGTACATATAGTTGATGTACTCCTCTCGTAATGGGCGCCAGCTCAAGTCACTCTTATGCCACTCTCATGTCTTGCAATTATTTCATGCTTCATCTCCATTGTCATCATACGCTTTTTCTTCTCACTACCCTTGTATATACTCGCTTGCTTTGGACCCATTGTTTATTTAATGAATTATGCACTGATTCACGAAAAAAACATGTAAAAAAAGCAAACAATACGGCCGATGCTCGGAGATCTGACGGGAAAGACCGAGTAATGCTGTCCTGGTGAGCAGCCTCTCGCACACGTGGCCACCTAGCGGCCGCATAGGGAACTACTGTACCACGAATCTCAAATTTTTCCTCATATCTCAAATTTTTCCTCGTATCTCAGAATAAAAATTTGCTCGGAACTCTCCTCGTATCTCAATTTTCTCGTATGTTGGGTTGCTCGGATCTAAAGGTATTACTGTACATATATATATATATATATATATATATATATATATATATATATATATATATATATATATATATTATATATATATATATATATATATATATATATATATATATATATATATATATATATATATATATATATATATATATATATACAGTGGTACCTATACATACGAATTTAATTAGTTCCACAACCAACTTCGGATGTAGAAAATGTTCCGATATAGAAACGAATTTTCCCATAAGAATACATGGTAATTCATTTAATTCGTTCCTCAGCCTAAAAACCCATAAAAAATCCTTAATAAATGGCTACATATAATTACACATAACAATAACATAACTGCATAATATGAAAGAATCATGTAAAAAAGATAATTATAAAGAAATAATAAATAAAAAATGTGTTTTATTGCCACTTTACCTTAGAGACAGGCCAACGCAGGTGTAGGATTTGCTAAGCCAGGAGGAGACGGACGATCGGCGAGAAGGTAGACATGGTGTTAACATGTTTAAATAAATACTCTCTCTCTCTCTCTCTCTCTCTCTCTCTCTCTCTCTCTCTCTCTCTCTCTCTCTCTCGTTCTTCTTCACTGTTAGTGTTAGAGACGTCTATTATTTTTTTCTGAGAGAGAGAGAGAGAGAGAGAGAGAGAGAGAGAGAGAGAGAGAGAGATTAAACCAAAATGAGAGATTAAACAAAAATGTGTTGTGTACATATGATTTTTAACAGCGTTAACGATTTGAAAGACAGTTAAATGTAACTAGAAAAAACAATATCAGCAAATCTGAATTCCTTTATTAACTAAAACAAATATTGACACTGTAGCTGCTTTGGTTGTAAAGGGAACTATGATGGGACACCTTATGTAAAAGTCATATCCTTCCCAAAAGATCCTGAGGAGAGGGAGAGATGGATATTTGCAATGCCGAATGAGAAAGAAAGCTTGAGACGCTTGAAGGAGATATATATTTGTGAGACACATTTCAATTGTGAATGGGTGTCAGTTAAGGGTGGCAAGCGACCCAAACAACCTCCATCAATATTTCCTGGAATACCAAAATCAGCTTTGAAGCAGGTTACCTCAGCCCCACGCCCAACATCATCTTCTACATCACAATCAAGAGCTAAAAAGGTGCATGCAGTTGCTGAGGCTGCAGACAAAATCCGAGATTTCGACCAATTTCGCGCCAAAACTAGCTCCTATTTACCTGGTTTTAACGTCATAAAAGACCAGAAAGATCTCTACCTATCAAGAACTGACGCTACTGGACAAACTGTCAAGCAGTTCTTTCATCTACAACAAGTCAACTCACCTTTTGGATTCCTATTCTTGAATAGAGTTGAGAAAGATGGCATTGAGGTGCCTAAACGGATTTTTCCTTTGCAAAAGAACAGCTTGCTCTCAAAATGGTCCCAGATTAGATCCATAACTGAACAGGTAAACACCTATGAGTACACAAGCCAGGAAAGTCTTCAGTACATAATAAGCCAGCTCTGCAAAATGACTGAGGCACACGAGCTTCCTCATTTAACCTTCATTCCGTCACAGCTGCGGCTTGTGTTCAAACCTCCTGATGGTCGTCGATTTCTTACCGACACTGATATTCGCAATGCAGCTTCACAACATATCACCCAGTGCATACAAAATGATTCGTCGATCTGGCTTAATCATTCTACCATCAACAAAAAAGATAAAAGAGGTGCTTTCTAGTAGTCTGCAGGACTCCAACCTCAAAACGTTATTCGACCAGCTTAAGCCGCAGCAGCGTTTGGTGAATCTAATGTTTGATGAAGTAAAGCTGATCGAGACATTGCGATTTTCTGGAGGACATGTTCTAGGATATTCTCAAAACGTTGCAGCGGGTAGTGACCATGAAATGCTTGCTTCACATGCTATGGTTGTTGAAGTTGCCTGCCATTTTGGTGGTCCATGCTATATTCTACGCGTTTTACCCTGCAAAAAGCTAGCTGCCGATAAGCTGAGTGAACTTCTTACTGAAGCTGCCTCAGCTGTAGTTGGTGCTGGCAGTACTGTGATTTCTTTGATATGTGACAATTGCAATACCAATCGCAGTGTTTATTCGAAACTTGGAGGACCTGGAAGTTGTCAAGTGCTATCCATTCAAGAGCAATCTATGTTCTTAGTGTACGACTACGTGCACATCTTCAAAAATGTTCGTAACAACTGGATTACTGTTGATGGCCAGACACACTCATTTCTTGTACATGGCAATGAGTACAAAGCTTACTGGAGTGATATTCAGAAGCTTTATGAGATTGACCGAGCTACTCCTATTCGCTTAACCAAGCTGACGCACACCGCTGTTTTCCCCAAACCCCTTCAACGCCAGAGCGTACCCTTAGTATGACAGGTGTTCAATGACAAGACTGTCGCTGCCTTAAAGACCTTCAAGGATTCATTGGGCATCAGCGAAGGCACCATCATTCTCACCCAGACAATGAGCGAGTGGTTCAAGATGATGAATGTGAAAGACCGTTTCTCAGCTAGACATCTACGTGACGAATCCAGACAGCCTTGGACAGCAGACTGTACATCTTTCACTAAGTTGGAGGACGCCTGCCAAATTATATCGACCTGCACATGGCAAGGAGGTAGTGGTCGTAAGCTGAAGTTAACTAAGAAAACTGCTGAAGCATTCATTGTGTCTACACGTAATAATGTGGATGCTGCCAAATTGCTTCTGGCAGAGAAAGACTTTGACTACGTTCTTCCTGCTATATTCGCGGATGAAGCCTTGGAAAAGTTTTTCGGTCAAGCCAGGCAAAGAAGTGGTGGAAACTTCTACATTGATGTAGTTGACATTATGGCTGCAGCAAAAGTCACAAATTTGCAGACACTTCTAAAGCATGACATTATGCCAGAATCTAGTTCTCGTGTGCTTGATTGCGACAAGAATTGTACTTCTTCCATAAATCCAGATGAGCGAAGTGAACTCATTGACGAGATCACTCCTCAAGACACTCGGGAGCTCTTGAGGTCTGCTGATAACCTTAAGCATAAAGTTGTATATTTGGCTGGATACCTTGTTCATAAATATTGTAATAGCACTAGTATGGAGGATATCATGGATGATGAAGATGGTAACGAGGTGTCATCTGAGTTCTTAGATCATTTGAATAGAGGTGGACTGAGTGTGCCAACTATTTCAACGGTCTTTTTTGTACATAATGCCTATAATTTGCATGCCATGACTAAAATGCATTGCCGCTTTCATTTTGCTGAATTGTTATCTTTTGTAGATGCACCTTTAGCTACTAATAATGCAGCATGTACGACTTTAGCCAACATTCTATTGAAAGCTCAGGTTCTCAATGTAAGTGACAAAGAAAAGGCTGTGAGATGTCTCAGGAGGCAAGAAAAGCTCTCCATCTAGCGATGTTCATCTAATCAAATGTTAATGTCTTTGAGTTTTGTTGTGATGAGAAATACCGTTCTTTATTTCTTATTTTAGTGTTTCATTGTTTTAGGGGTTGTTTGGAATGTTTGAGTAATACAATATTTGACAATATATATTAAATTTGGACAGAACTACAGACTTGCCTCTTATTATAATCAGCCATCCCCCACCATCTATGAGTTACACACAAAAACGAGTAAAAATGACCAAAATTCACTATTTTGACCTTGAAATATGACCTTTTGACCTTGAAGATGACCCCAGGTGATGTTGAAAATGTCACTATTGAACTCACCGTCCTCAAAAACCCCCATTTAGACTCAGAGAACGTGTTTCTAGCCCTTCTTAGAAGTCATTTTAGTCCAGGACTCAAGTTAATCCTTCAGACTCAAGTTAAAAACCCCGATCAGGGGACGTTCCAGTCCTTTCTTGAAGGACGATATATGACAATATATATTAAATTCGGACAGCTCTGCAGACTTGCCTCATATTATAATCAGCTATCTCTCACCATTTATGAGTTACACACAAAAAAACGAGCAAAAATGACCAAAATTCACAAATTTGACCTTGATAAATGACCTTTAGACCTTGAAGATGACCCCAGGTGGTGTTGAAAATGTTACTATTGAACTCACCATCCTCAAAAACCCCCATTTTGATCCAGAGAACGTGTTTCTAGCCCTTCTAGAAGTCATTTTAGTCCAGACTCAAGTTAATCTTTCAGACCTTCCTTAAAGGAGTCTATGCTTGTAATAATGGTGATCCCCTTCGATGGTTATTTGCTTTAATGGCTGCCTTCAGCTTGATGATCCTCGAGATCATAGGCCTATTCCGGCCATATTGTTTAGCCATACAGAATCACTCACATGCACACTGCTCTCATGTTTTTCTATAATTTCTTGCTTCAATTCTAATGAAAGAATTGCCTTCTTCCTGTACTGAAACTTAGCTTCTTAGGCACCATGATTATAGGTAAAATCAAAAAGGAAATGTGAGAAAAGGAAGAAAATAAGCACTGTTAATAACAGACCAAACAGAAGACAACCACACGATACACACAAGAATAGAGAACTGAGCACTCGACGCTCAATGGCGTAATGTTTACTTCGTGTGTCGAAATAGAATTCGGGTGTAGAGTCAAAAATTTGTTCGAATTTTACTTCGGATGTTGGAAAATTCGGATGTAGATACGTTCGTGTGTAGAGGTTCCACTGTATATATATATATATATATATATATATATATATATATATATATATATATATATATATATATATATATATAAGAGAGAGAGAGAGAGAGAGAGAGAGAGAGAGAGAGAGAGAGAGAGAGTAGCAATCAGCAAAATACCTGGATAAGAAAACCTGAATTTTGCTTACCAATAATATCCACTTTTTTTACATTAACATTAAGTACAGTATTTGGTCTTGAGTGGTGGTCGTATCGAGACAAAAACACCAGCAGCATTACCGGTATGTTAATTCTTTGCAAAAATTTTCTTAATGAAAACTTTGGTTCTCCTGAATTTCATTTGAAGTTATTTTCTAGAAGAAGAGAAAAGAATTACAACAATCATAACATAATTGTTGATAAAATATATCTATGAAATAAATGAATTATTTGTACTGGATCTAAATATGACATCAAATTAGGCAATCTTGGTAATAAGTTAAGAAGAAAATCATTGTAATTTCTTAGTAAGAACCATCTTTCATGTAAGTCTCTAGTATTGGTTACTTTAGAATACTGTATATGCATTATAAGAACAATGTACACTGAATGTACAGTCCACCTAATGCTTCTAGATTCAAAGAAACCATTTTGAGAAATTATTTTCATCATCATCCAACTAGCAGCGGATTTTTAATAATCTTCTTTATAGATTATTGTATTTCATATAAGGAATATAATAAAGAATGGAAAATCACTTACTGCATACTATGCTATATGATTACCCAGTAATATGTAATACACTAACAGTACTACAATATTGTATATAGACCATAATTCAATAGATATGCCATGGTTGGAATCATTACTTCAATGGTACGGCATTTAGAGAAAAATAATGAAAACGAAGACATTTAGTTTACTCTAGTAATAGAGGACATTTGGTTCTTTAATAATGCTTACTAGTTACAAATTCTGTACTGTAAAATGCAGTCAAAGCCATCAAACTTATGTCATGGTTAAATTGCACAAAGCTGCTAGTGACAATTGTATAATATGGACTATAAAGCAGTACAGTACTGTAATTGATTTACATCAATTTTACCATGTATAAAGACACTTTGTATTGATGAGAGCAATTGAACAGTTTTTAACACTAACTCTTTAATTATAAAAAAAAAATTACTGATAAAATCACTCAAGCAGGTTTCTACAGTAACTGTACATTAATCTAAATGCATAAGACTTTACTATATAATTATTTGGACTTAGGATTTCAACCATTGTCTGATTTCACTGTAGTTCAATCTTACTGTTTGTTAATGAGCAGGAACAATTGCGTTATCCACTATTTAAATTCTTTCCCGATAGTTTTTTTATCCCATTAGCCTTGCTTTACTAGCAAAAACAGCAAACTCATTAATGGTATGACATACATGTACTGTAAAACTAAATTTTTCAACAGAATATGACAAATTCGTAGATAATTTGTATTTTTCCTAACTATACCTACCTTAGCTATTTAATAGGGGTATTACTTTCGGCGTAGCTGAAATGACGAGCCATTAGAATTTTAACGAGGGTTTACTACCGCACCGCTAGTTAGCGGGGTAGGGGGGTAGGGGAGGGTAGCTTGCTAACAAACCCCCCCCCCACACACACACCTGTGCTTGACCTCACTTTGCTTGGAGGTAGGACTTCAAGGGGGATAGGACTGGCGGGCAAGTTTGATTAAATAGCTAAGGTTTATATAGTTAGGAAAAATACAAATTATCTACAAATTTGTCATTTGTTCCGTAACTGACATACAAACCACGCTATTTAATAGGGGTGACTCACCCATTAGGAAGGGTGGAACGTCCCAGCCAGTACTGGCTTTTGGCTTTGCCCGGGGGCTCATTATTTGAGTGTGTCAGCACTCAACAATAAGGAGTCCCTGCACCTAGCTAGAACCTTGTTACGCAAGGACTGCGGCCTACGCAAGCTGTGTGAAGGTCTAATAAAGTGTGACTCATCCTAGGAAGTTGACCTGTAGTCCTTTAGATGGAAACTTTAGGCTAGGACTCTCCTAATACCACCTCGTTAGGGTATGGGGACGTGACAGTATTAGCTTAATACTAGGAACACAAGGAAACATGGTTTACCTGCAGTGGTTTGAGGTCAGCTGTGCTGAGAACCCAGGATGCTGCTTTCCCCAGGAGAGGGGAAGATGAAGAAAAGAATAAGGGCCAGACAAACCTTTTCATTCATGCAGACTAAGACCGGGTAACAATGCCCTCAACATTCTGCTACTTATCCAATAAGGAGCCTGAGGTTTTAAACCAGCTGTTGTGCAGCCACCACAGGGCTGATAGAGAACGTATCGAGCCTCTTGTGGGTCACGTCCTGCAGGTAGTGGGCTGTGAAGGTCGTCTGACGCTTCCACACCCCAGCTTGAAGAACCTGCGTCACTGAGAAATTCTTCTTGAAGGCCAGGGACGTAGCTACGCCCCTGACATCATGTGCTCTAGGGCGACGTGACGGAGGAGGGTCTAGATTCAGGGACAGATGGATCACCCTACGAATCCATGCCGAGATGGTGTTCTTGGTGACCCTCCTCTTAGTCCTCCCAGTGCTAATGAACAATGCTTGCACCAGAAGATGGACTGCAGCCGTTCTTTTGAGATAATGCCTCAAGCTCCTTACTGGGCACAGTAGGAGATGGTCTGGGTCATCTGTTACAGAACGGAGACTCGAAATCTGGAAGTAGTAGAACCGAGGGTCCGCCACCCCCGGATTCTGAGTCTTGGCAATAAATTCAGGGACGAATTTGAACGTTACCTCTCCACATCCCCTGGAATGAGCGATGTCATACGAGAGACCATGAAGTTCACTGACTCGCTTGGACGAAGCCAAAGGTAGTAGGAACACCGTCTTTCAAGTTAGGTGACGATCTGAAGCCTGGCGTAATGGTTCATAGGGAGGTCTCTTAAGAGACCTGAGAACTCGAACCACGTTCCATGGAGGAGGTCTCACTTACGACTGAGGGCAGGTAAGTTCATAACTTTGTATGAGTAGGGAAAGTTCCAGCAAGGAAGAAATGTCCATTCCTTTGAGCCTGAAGGCTAGATTTAAGGTTGAGCGATAGCCTTTCACCGCCGAGACTGAAAGCTGCATTTATCCCGCAAATACACGAGGAACTCCGCTATTGCTGGAATAGTGGTATCGAGTGGAGAGAAACCCCTTCCATGATACCAACCACAGAAGACTTTCCACTTTGCCTGGTAGACAGATGCGGATGATTTTCGCAGATGTCCAGACATCCTGATCGCAACTTGTTGTGAACATCCTCTCTCAGCGAGGAGATGCTGGATAGTCTCCAGGCGTGAAGTCGTAGCGAAGCTACGGCTTTGTGAAAGATGTTGGCATGTGGTTGTCTGAGTAGATCGTGTCGCGGAGGGAGTTCTCTCGGAAGTTCCATTAGGAGTTGCAGAAGGTCCGGAAACCATTCCGCGTGATGCCATAGCGGAGCTATGAGGGTCATTGAAAGATTGACAGATATTCTGGTCTAATTGAGCACCCTCCTCATCAGACAGAACGGGGGAAAGGCGTACACATCGATGTTGTCCCACCGTTTTTGGAAGGCATCTTGCCGGAGCGCCTTGGGATCCGGGACTGGGGAGCAGTATAGCGGGAGCTTGAAATTCAACGCTGTCGCGAACAGATCCACAGTCGGGGAACCCCACAAAGTCAGGACTTTGTTGGCTACTAGATGATCCAAAGACCACTCGGTACTCACTGTCTGAGACGCTCTGCTCAGATTGTCGGCGAGCACATTCCTCTTGCCTGGAATGAAACGTGCCGATAGCGGAATCGAGTGGACTTCGGTCCATCTCAGTATCTCTACTGCAATATGGGATAGCTGCTTCGAAAAGGTACCTCCTTGCTTGTTAATGTAAGCCACTACTGTGGTGTTGTCGCTCATCACCACCACAGAGTGACCCGCCAGGTATTGTTGGAACTGTTGAAGGGCCAAGAAAACGGCCTTCATCTCTAGAAGATTTATATGGAGGCACTTTTCTGATTCTGACCACAGGCCTCAGGTCCTGTGGTGTAGAACGTGGGCCCCCCACCCCTTCTTTGAGGCGTCCGAAAACAGCATCAAAACCGGGGGGAAGACCATTAAATCCACTCCTCTTCGTAGGTTCTCGTCTGTCACCCACCACTGGAGGTCCGTCCGTTCCGCAGGTCCCATAGTGATCATGACGTCCGGGGAATCGTAACCTTGATTCCACCGGGACTTGAGTTGCCACTGGAGGGATCTCATCCTGAGGCGACCGTTGGGAACTAGACGAGCCAAAGATGAGAGGTGACCGAGGAGACGTAACCACGATTGGGCTGGAAGCTCTTCTCGTCTGAGAAAAGGGCTTGCGACCTTTCTCAGCCTTGCTATCCTGTCGTCTGATGGGAAGGCTTTGTGGAGATTGGTGTCTATATTCATGCCTAGGTCTTTGAGTGGGAAGCAGAGAGGACTTCTCGAGATTACCATAATCCCCAGATCCTGGCAAAGTCCCAGAAGTTTGTCTCGGTGTTGAAGAAGGGATGACCCCGAGTCTGCTAGGATCAGCCAGTCGTCCAGATAACGGAGGAGACGGATGCCAATCCTGTGTGCCAACGACGATATTAGGGTGAACACTCTGGTGAAAACCTATGGTGCTGTGGAGAGACTGAAACACAGCACCTTGAACTGGTACTCCTTGTTGTCTAGGCTGAATCTTAAGTACTTCCTCGAAGACGGATGGACTGGGATCTGGAAGTACGCGTCCTTCAGATCCAGTGTACACATGAAGTCTTGCGGTCTCACTGCGAGTCTGACCGTGTCTGGTGTCTCCATGCTGAACAGAGTTTGTTTGACAAACTTGTTCAGAGCCGAGAGGTCGATGACTGGTCTCCAGCCTCCAGACGCCTTCTTTACAAGAAAGAGTCGACTGAAGAAGCCTGGGGACCCGTCGAGGACCTCTTGGAGAGCGCCCTTCTTCAACAAGGTCTGGACTTCTGCCCGAAGGGAACTGCCCCCTTGCCCCCATGGCAAGGGAGCTCAATGACACTGGATTCGTCATCAGGGGAGGTAGAGATGTTGTGAACGGGACGCAATATCCCTAACTGATTATGGAAATCGTCCAGGAATCGGCCCCGAGTTGCTGCCACCTGTCTGCGCCACTTTGTAGGCATCCCCCCACTGGTGGACATACAGGGGGACTACCAATCCTAGCGTTTGTGGCCTTGGCTGCTCCAGTAGGATTTTTCCCTCCCCTGGAGGACTTCTTGCCTTTCCTGTCCTTGACAGGAAAGGGCTTAGACACCATCGTCTTCACTGCCGTTGTCGGTTTTGTGGTCTTGGTAGGACGGGGCTGCTGGGGTGCTGGAGGCTTATAGGGCTTGGATGTCGAAGCCCTATGTAGGAGGGAGTCTTGGTGGGACTTCCTCCACCTCTCGCAGCATGCTCCACGTCTTTAGGCTCTAACAGATTCGTTCTCTCCACGGAAGAATGTCTGAGCCTGCTTATCTTGGTGCTAGGGACCTTTTCATGGAACCTCTCAGCCACCGCATCCCGACGTTTCAGGATGGTGTTCGCTCACAAGTTCGAGACTTGGTGGGCCAGAAACTCGATCGTGCGAGTGTCTGACAGTAGGAAGGTCTCCATAGCTTTCCTGGTGCGTTCTTTGGAGAATTCCTCCGAACGTATCAGGATACCTAAGGTCCCTAACCAGATGCCAAGCCACGAAGTGGCCTGCATAGCACACTTCGCAACCTTCTCCTGATTAAGGATCTCAGTTGCCGAGAATGACACCTGCCGGTTGGAGAGTCTCTCAAGAGGGACTCCCCTGGTAAGCTCTTCCAAAGAATGGTGAAGGGGAAGAGCTAAACAAGGCTCCTCTAAGATCTCGAAGTACCTCCTCTGCTGAACGCGAGAAGCTTGTTGCCGGCACTGGATCGGCCGGGAGGCGGCTAGCTCAGAGAGCTGGACCGCGATCTTGTCCCTGGTACTCTTGACCCCTTGAGACCAGGGCAGAGCCGCACTGGCCTTAAGAGGGTTTTTGAGTCCCAAATACTTGGTCCAAGACCGTGTCTTTGCCCTCTCGAGGGGGAATCTCTGGGTCAGCAAACCTATTGAGAGTCCTCATAAGGGTCAGAACTTGTCAAAATGCATGTTCTGACTCCTGTAGCTCTCCTCCTGATGGTCTCGCAGCGAAGTCTCCTGTCCCCAAAAGCTCTTCTTGGGGAGAATCGCGGACGTTCTTCGAGTGACTGGCTGGCTCCATTCTAAGTCTTGACGAGGATTTCGGTACTGTTTTAGAGTCCTTTGACTCCCTCCTGGGAAGGATGCAGGACTCCAACAATGACGGAGGTAGGCTCTTCTCCGGCCCTACCAGAGAAGACTTTCCAGCACGAGGTGGGGTTTACCCCATTGGTGAGATGGGGGAACGTCTCACCTCACGTGACTCCCGGGGACGGGAAGTCCTCGTCCGACAGGGAGGGAGAAAAACTCGGGGGGGGGGGGGGGGAAGGGGCCTGCCTCAAAGGCTTACGATGAGACAGCTTAGTCCTCGGAGAAGTCACCGCGTCCGAAACTCCTCTTTTTCTCTTCTGGGGGGTAGACGCAGCCAAGGATTTGTGGCCCAATTCAGAGAGAACAGGCTTGAAGGCCTGCGTAACCGCTCTGACCAGTGCCCCAAACCAAGGCTGCTGGCTGACAGCTGCGCTGTCAGACAGTCCCTCTGGAGGGACAGGGAGGAGTTTCCGTGGGGGGTTCGCCTGTAAAGAAAAGGAAGAAGAAATGTCCCTGGACCTTTCTGGAACCTTCCCCCCAACCGGCGAGCGCGCTGTTCTGCGCTTGCCGAGGGGGGGGGGGGGATGTGGCGATGACGACCTTGCCGTGCGTTGTCCTGCAGCCTCACATGCGGGGTCGCGCGCTGGGGAATACCCGGGGTCGCGCGCTGGGGAATACCCGGGGTCGCGCGCTGGGGAATACCCGGGGTCGCGCGCTGGGGAATACCCGGGGTCGCGCGCTGGGGAATACCCGGGGTCGCGCGCTGGGGAATACCCGGGGTCGCGCGCTGGGGAATACCCGGGGTCGCGCGCTGGGGAATACCCGGGGTCGCGCGCTGGGGAATACCCGGGGTCGCGCGCTGGGGAATACCCGGGGTCGCGCGCTGGGGAATACCCGGGGTCGCGCGCTGGGGAATACCCGGGGTCGCGCGCTGGGGAATACCCGGGGTCGCGCGCTGGGGAATACCCGGGGTCGCGCGCTGGGGAATACCCGGGGTCGCGCGCTGGGGAATACCCGGGGTCGCGCGCTGGGGAATACCCGGGGTCGCGCGCTGGGGAATACCCGGGGTCGCGCGCTGGGGAATACCCGGGGTCGCGCGCTGGGGAATACCCGGGGTCGCGCGCTGGGGAATACCCGGGGTCGCGCGCTGGGGAATACCCGGGGTCGCGCGCTGGGGAATACCCGGGGTCGCGCGCTGGGGAATACCCGGGGTCGCGCGCTGGGGAATACCCGGGGTCGCGCGCTGGGGAATACCCGGGGTCGCGCGCTGGGGAATACCCGGGGTCGCGCGCTGGGGAATACCCGGGGTCGCGCGCTGGGGAATACCCGGGGTCGCGCGCTGGGGAATACCCGGGGTCGCGCGCTGGGGAATACCCGGGGTCGCGCGCTGGGGAATACCCGGGGTCGCGCGCTGGGGAATACCCGGGGTCGCGCGCTGGGGAATACCCGGGGTCGCGCGCTGGGGAATACCCGGGGTCGCGCGCTGGGGAATACCCGGGGTCGCGCGCTGGGGAATACCCGGGGTCGCGCGCTGGGGAATACCCGGGGTCGCGCGCTGGGGAATACCCGGGGTCGCGCGCTGGGGAATACCCGGGGTCGCGCGCTGGGGAATACCCGGGGTCGCGCGCTGGGGAATACCCGGGGTCGCGCGCTGGGGAATACCCGGGGTCGCGCGCTGGGGAATACCCGGGGTCGCGCGCTGGGGAATACCCGGGGTCGCGCGCTGGGGAATACCCGGGGTCGCGCGCTGGGGAATACCCGGGGTCGCGCGCTGGGGAATACCCGGGGTCGCGCGCGGGAGACTGATGGCGCACGCTGGATTGCTGATGCGCACGCGAGGGCAATTGCGAGGGCAATTGCGAGGGCGATTATGAGGGCGCGTGCCGGCGAGCAATGGCGAGTAGAAGCGTGCGCAGGAGGCTGATTGTGCGCTCGCGCGCGCAAGGGTGAATGTTTGCGCGCACACGGGCGTGCAGTATCAGGATGAAGGACCCGTGGGCGTGCGGGCGAGAGATCGCGCGCCCCAGATGATATTGTAGGGCGCGCGCAGGAGAGATATCCCTTGCGCGCGGGCGAGCAGTCAGAACCTGTGTTCGTTGGCGCGCCTGTTGTGGGCGCACGTCAGGGTAACGGTGTGTAGCTGCTGTAGGGGATGGGCGTGGGTGCGCAGAGCGCGTTGGCGAGCGCTGACGAGTAGGAAAAGTCTTCGACTTCTCTACCACACCCAGATCCAAAAACTGTGGGCGCGCAGGAGAGCACTGGCGCGTTGGCGCGCAGTAGGTTGAAGGCGCGCAGTAGCGCGCTAGCGCGCAGGTGAGCGCTGGCGCGCAGGTGAGCGCCTGTGCGCTATCTCAGGAACCTCAGCAGGTGAGCGCCTGTGCGCTATCTCAGGAACCTCAGCAGGTGAGCGCCTGTGCGCTATCTCAGGAACCTCAGCAGGTGAGCGCCTGTGCGCTATCTCAGGAACCTCAGCAGGTGAGCGCCTGTGCGCTATCTCAGTGAGGTCAGGTGATCGTTGGCGCGCATACTTAGCATGGCGCGTATGGGACGTGTGCGCATGATGGCACATATGCCCTTGTTGCCCCGAAGAGACCGGTGCCTGACTATGAGAGACAGGTTTAGTTGGCGCATAAAGCGCATCAACTGCCAGGAATGGCGACGGCAGGTCAGCAGGTCTGTCGGGAGGAAGGTCGACGTGTCCTTTGAAAGGACGACCTTCCACCGAAGGGGATCACAAACGATCAGCAGAGAGGTCCCGGGTTGTAGCCGGAACAGTCGGTGATCGATGACGAGGCTCCTCTGCGGCGGACTGCAACGACGATGGTGAACCGAGGAGGCGCCTCCTCACCGTCTTATTAGGTAAAGGAAGGCCTTTCCGGCGTAGAGGAAGGCGAGCCTTGCGACGTATACGCCCTCTGGGGGCTGTTGGATCAGCAAGCTGACCTTCAGCAGTCCTCCGAAGAGGAGTCTCTATGAGTGAACTCCCCCGAGGGAGAGAATCACCTGCCGGAGAGACTGTTGGGCTTAGTTTCTCCCTCGTAGGTTGAGCAGGAACGGGAGAAACTAAGCCTTCAGCTACTGCGGGATGAGAAGAGGCAGAGGTATTAGGAGATACCGCATTGGATATCTCTGACACCACAACGTCGACAATAGACAGAGGATCAACTTCTGCCAAAGTCGGCGATTGTTTGACAGCGGCACCCAATCGTATGATGTCAATAAGTCCTTCCTTGGAGGTCGAACCCTCGAGCCCCAAGGAAGACCAAAGCTGGAATAAATTTGTTACATTTAAATTTAAATTTAAATCCTCTCCCGGGGGAAGAGGTGGAGCTGCCTCGCTAGGGGAGGCAACGCCATCTCTCGAACCCTGAGATTGGGAAACAGAACCACGGTCTACGCTACCACTCGTCGGTCTCTCAAAAGAGACCGATCGAGTGGGAGCTTCGGAGGAGGTTTGGGCAATGGGAGAAGAGTCCTTGGGATTTTCTCCTTTCAAAGAAAACTTTGAAGGAGAAATATCCCGCCTGGACTTCTTACGTCGCCGAGAAAACCTCTCCCACTGGGAGGTAGACCACTCCCTACATTCACCACACTTATTACCACTATCACACCGTTGGCCTCTACAGTAAGGGCAAAGGGTGTGAGGGTCCGTCTAGACCGCCGACATTAATGTTCCACAAAGGCGGTCGGGAAATCCAGGAAAGGTGCGCATATTCGCAGAGACCAACTTCACACTCAAAACAGTAGGAGAGAAAGCAAAAAGACATTAATGGCTGTCAGAGAGGCGTGGGTGAGAGCAGACACCTCCGACTACCACCCGAGCCGAGAGCAAAGTGAGCCCGTCATTTCAGCTACGCCGAAAGTAATACCCCTATTAAATAGCGTGGTTTGTATGTAAGTTACGGAAAAAATTTATATTTCCTAGCTAAACAAACCCGAGTCATTTATAAAGGTAACAATATCTGGTTATCAGCTGTTCACCCATGCTGCAGGCAAGTGCTGTAGCCTCAGCAAAGCTGGTCACTCTTATAGTCAAGACTTTAGGGGTTAGATGAGGCAGGACATAAAAATATACGACTCGGGTTTGTATAGCTAGCAAAAATACAATAGCTTTGAAAATTAGTAGTGTGTTCCTACACGAATACAAACCCTCATAATTTCTAAGCTGAATTTTTCCGAGCTGGGAGAAAGTCCAACGGCCATCTGCTTATCCCTAACTCAGTTATATAATTATGATATCCTAGACATAAGGTGTCATCTTGAGGGACCTTAGAACTTTAATAGACTCCAAGCTGGGGGTTTTAGTTCCTGAGGTGGGCAGGTCTGCTCAAAAGCTTTTAATCAGACCTGAATGTTTCCATGAAGATAAGAAATTCCCTTCAATATAAAAACATAGCTTAAGGCTGAACAATAGCCTTTTAACCAATGTGACTGAGAGAGAATTCTCCTGTTGTAGGAGCACAAGAAAATCTGAGATTAGGGGAATTCCTGTAGTGGCCTAGAGTGAAGCAATACTCCTCCTACAACACCAATCACAGAAAAGGGACCACTTTGCTTGATAAAATGCTGCGGAGGACTTAGGGAGGTATCCCGAAAGTTGCTTCACAGCTGGTCTCGAAAAGTCTCTTTCAGCATAGGAGTTGGATAAACTTCATCTGTGAAGAGACAGGCAGTGGTCTATGTAATGAAGCTTTTTCACATGAGACGTTACTGTCACATTTTCCGAATCCCTAACTTTGTTCAGTACATGACGAAAAAGGCACAATGGGGCGAAGGCATAAAAGCCATCCTGTCCCACTGGTGTTCAAATGTCCTCCATTGCCACTGCTGAATCTGGGACTGGAGAACAATACACCGGGAGTTTGTTGTTTAGCTGGGTGGTGAACATGTCCAATGTGAGGAAACCCCAGAGTCAAAAAGAGACTTGCCACCAATTGAGGAAGCAAAGACCATTCTAATCCAACTGTCGTCCCCAGTCTGCCTAGATTGTCTGCCATCATGTTCCCCTTTCCCAGGATAAAGAAGGCAGAAAGGAAAACCAAGATTATTTACGCCTAGTAATGCACACCCACTGCAAGACAGTATAGCAGGTGGGAAACTGAGCCTCATTGTTTGTAGATGTAGATCACTCAAGTCAATTTGTCACTTATCAACTCCTCTAAGAGGCTTTTTATTGTTTCTGAAAAATGGAGGAATGCTACGTATACCGCTTTCACTAATAGGTAGTTCATATGGAAGGTCTTGTCTTCTTGTGAACATATCCCTGAAATTTGTTTGTAACATAAATGAGCTCCCAAGCCTTGGCATGAGGCATCTGTGGAGAAGAAACTCTGGAGGAGCAACTTGGAGTACAGTTCTCGCTAACAAGTTCTCTCTCAACCACCACTGGAGATCTATTCTCAATTCTCAAGGGACTTTCAGTAGAGCTGCAGGTGGGTCTGAAACTTGTGACTACTGGTGTTTTAATGTTCATTGTAGTAAGCAAAAGTGCATCCTCCCGAAGGGAACTAACTTCTCTAGGGAGGTGAGATGGCATATGTGTGTCTGCCAAAAGTGAGCTGGGAAAGCTTGCCTTTTAAGACAGGGAACTGCCACTAGTCTGGGTCTTAGTACTCTGACATTGGATATGCTCTGGCTTGGCACAAGTCTAAATTCATGCCTAGGTAACGAGGACGATGCTGAGGTTCGAGCTTGGACATCAATTGGATCTTCAAGTCACAGCAAAAATAGAGAAGGAGATACCTGTGGAATAAAAGTTCTGAATTTGAGTCTTCTAGGAGAAGCCAGTCATCCAGATATTCAGGAGTCTGGTGTAAGCCTAAGCCGAGACCAGGGAAAATAGACGAATAAAGACTTGAGGTGCTGTGACCAGTCTGAAGCACAGCACCTTGAAGTGGTAGATCTTGTCACTGAAAAGGAATCTCAGAACTTTCTGGATCTGTGATGGATGGAACCTGAGAGTAGGCATCTTTTAGGTCTATGATCACCATGAAGTCATTCTTTCTGATGGTCTGAAGGTCTGTGCTCAGGTCCCATCTTGAACCCGGTTTGGAGTACAAACTGGTTCAAGTACGAAAGGTCTATGACAGGTCTCCAGCACCCTTCTCAACTTCTTTACCAAAAAACAGTGCCAAAAAACCCTTGAAGACCTGTCTAAAACCTCCTCTATGGCGACCTTGGTTGAGGTCAGCTGTGCAAAGGACCCTAAACACTAATTTCCCCAAGGAGGGAGGATAAAGAAAAGAAAGAGCCATTCATTCTTATTAATCCATTCAGACTAAAAGTAGGTAACCAATGCCCTCCACCTCCTGGTACTTGTCCATCAAAGGAGCTTCAGGTGTTGAACCAGTTGTTGAGCAGCCACCACAGGACCGATAGAAAATGTATCGAGTCTCCTGTGGGTTACGTCTTGCAGATTCTGGGCGGTGAAAGTTGTTTGACGCTTCTAAACGCCAGCTTGAAGAACCTGCGCCACAGAGTAGTTTCATTTGAAAGCCATGTACGTAGCAATGCCCCTTTTGTCGTGTGTTCTGGGTCGAAGTGTCAGAAGAGGATCTGGATTCAGTGCTAGGTCCATGACCTTATGAATCCAGGCAGAGATGTTCTTCGTCATCCTACTCTTGACCTTCCCCGTGCTGATGAAAGTGTGTTAACACTCGGGGCGAGCTCTTGTTGTTTCCTTGAAAAAAAAAGAGCCTCCAGTTTCTATTTGTCACAGTAACTATTGATCAGGATCATTGGTGATGTTGCGGACTCCCAGACCAAAGGGTTCAGATTCTGGACGTAGCAATGCCCCTTTTGTCGTGTGCTCTGGGTCGAAGTGTCAGAAGAGGATCTGGATTCAGTGCTAGGTCCATGACCTTATGAATCCAGGCAGAGATGTTCTTCGTCATCCTACTCTTGACCTTCCCCGTGCTGATGAAAGTGTGTTAACACTCGGGGCGAGCTCTTGTTGTTTCCTTGAAAAAAAAAGAGCCTCCAGTTTCTATTTGTCACAGTAACTATTGATCAGGATCATTGGTGATGTTGCGGACTCCCAGACCAAAGGGTTCAGATTCTGGGATCTGAGCTGCCAGAAACCAGGCTGAGCATTACTTGGCCCATCGGCGTGAATGAGACACATTAAGGGTGTCCCATGGGGTTCACCGACTCTCTTGG
This sequence comes from Palaemon carinicauda, assembly GCF_036898095.1. NCBI lineage: Eukaryota > Metazoa > Arthropoda > Malacostraca > Decapoda > Palaemonidae > Palaemon > Palaemon carinicauda. Next base: position 52,694,869 of record NC_090735.1, read on the forward strand.
CAGAAGCCAACACAAGCGGAAAACCTGTTATCAAGGTCAGGAGACCTCTGTAGCTTGGAGTCCTGGAACGAGGTTTCCTTTCCAACTAAGGGTCCGTTGGCTCGAAACTCTGTATGAGGGGCAATGTCGATGTAGAGAAGGTTAATTTCTTCTGGTCTGAAGATGAGGCTCAAGGACTAGCGGTAACCTTTCCTCCCAAAGGTAACCGAAGAACACTCCTAATGCTGGCATAGTAGTATCGAGGAGAGGGATACCCCTTCTATGATACTAACTTACAGTCCACTTAGCCTGGATTGGCCCAAGCCAAAGATCTATCCATTTGCTACCTGCTGAAGGAGAAACTCCCTGAGAGAGGAAGAGTTAGATAGTCTCCAGGCATGAAGTTGCAGCGAAGCTACTGCTTTGTGAAAGATGTCCACACGTGGTTGTTTAGTCCCCCCGAAGGGTTCTCTCAGGATCTCCGTCAGGAGTTGTAGATAAGTCGACTAAGCATGAAGTCTGTTGGGCAAGACGAATCTTGCTGACAGGACGAGTCTGTTGGGCAACACGAATCTTGCTGACGGGACGAGTCTGTTGGGCAAGACGAATCTTGCTGACGGGACGAGTCTGCCGGGCAAGAAGAGTTTGATGGCCTGTTCCTGAAGATCAAAGGCGGGGAATGGATGAATCCAATTCCGGTAGGATCTTTAAGGATCTACGTCAGTAGGCGAGATGAGTCTTCTTACATGACAAGACTGCTGACAACAAGGCCTGCTCAGAAGGGCAATGGCAGGGAATGGGAGAACCCAATTCCAATGGGAGGACTCCTCCTAAGGGAAGACCAACCAGGAAAAGGAAGATTCTCTCAAGGATAGAAAAAGCTGCCAGCGTTTGCTGCCAATGTCAACAATCCTGCAAGCAAGCAGAGAGATTGCTGCATAGTGGCTGGTGAAGGAACTACTCCCTAGGCAGGGAGTGGATGAACCCCTCTCTTCGTTGGAAGAATCCTCCGAAGGGGAGATTGATTGATTGATTTGAAGTTCTCTGGCATCCTGACATCCGAAGGGGAGAAGGAAGTCTTTTCCGCAGACGGGAAAGACATGATCAACATCTGTTGCCGTTGTTGGTGATTCTCCCCACAACGGAAGGGAGAATTCCAACCCTTAGAAGCGATTCTCTTGGACGTACTTTCTGTTTCCCATCCCCGAATTCTAGCCCAAGTTGAAGGTCGACATCAGGCGTACGAGAAACGGGCCAGATCTCAAACCGAGTTCCCCTCGGAGGGTGGTACCTCTTGTTCACAGGAAGTTTGCCCTCATCTCAGAGAGGTTTAAGAGGGTGTCCTGTTCAGGCTCTGAATACAGCTGACACACCATGCACGGCTAAGTAACCTGCAGGATAGCCACTTCAACTGGAGGATGGACTGTAAGGATGATTTTGAAAATGAATACTTGTGAGGAAGAAACACAAGGAAAGGCAACCATTTGATAAACCACCAAGTATCGATATGAAGCTTCTGTACTGGAAGCTGGAACCTCCAATGGGGATACAACAGTGTTCTCCGGAACAACCTCTGGGGCCAGTCGCCAGATCAGGGGACACGACTATGACAATTGGTATCAAAGTATGACAAATTTGGAAGTAGAGTAATTTGTGTTTTTCCTAAAGTACGAACCTTCAGCTATTTAATAGGGGTTATCTTTTGGTGAAGCCAGAAGACTAGCCATTAACACTTTAATGCGAGGTGGCAACCACCCAATCCCTAGTTAGTGGGAGGGTGGAAGGGTATCAAGGGTAACCGGTTAACCCCTCTCACTCACATATCAGTGATATTTCACCACTTTTGATTGCTGGCAGGTGATGGTGAGACAATTTGTATAAATAGCTAAAGGTTTGTATGCTAGGAAAAATACAAATTACTTCCAAATTTGTCATTTGTTCCGTCACTAAACAAACCTAACGCTATTTAATAGTGATGACTCACCCGTTAGGTGGCTCTCGCCTCTGTATTGGTCATTGACCCAGATTTTTACCTGTTCAGAGTTAGACCAATGGAAAAACCCTTGACACCTCACTAAAAGGAGACATTGTGTAATGTGCCCGTAGCAGCTTGAGCAACCTGTGTGGTTATGAGGAACTAGCAATGTGGCTGTCTAAGTAAGAATATTCAGTTTAAAAATAGGAATTTTAATTCAAACATAGATGTTCCAAATGGCCACCTTGCGAGGGGTATCGGGGACATGTACAAGGTTACACAAGGGAAATGGTTATTACCTTCAGATAGACAAGACCACTGAGCAGAGGACCCATGGCGCTGTTCCCAAGAGTGGCGAGATGAAAGAAAAGAAAGGAGCCAGTCATTCTTAACATTCTTACAGACTACTGTAATCCTTGGTAACCAATGCCCTCAACCATCAGCTACTTGTCCATCAAAGGAGTATGAGGTATATTTAAACCACCTGTTGTGCAGTCACCACAGGACCAATGGAAAACGTATCCATATTCCTGTGAGTTATGTCTTGCAGGTAGTGGGCAGTGAAGGTTGTCCGACGCTTCCACACACCAGCTTACCACAGAGTAAATGCGTTTGAACTCGAGGAGCGTGCTAATGCCCTTGATGTCATGAGTTCTAGGTCGTCGAGTAGGAGGAGGGTCAGGATTCAGTGCATGGTCGATGACTTTGCAAATCCAGGCAAAGATGGTATTCTTTACGACCCTTCTCTTGATCCTCCCTGTGCTAACTAAAAGCGCTGGAATGCAAGGATGAGCTGCTATAGTGTATTTAAGATATCTCAAACTCATCACTGGGCACATAGTTGATCTGGATTATCGGTTACAGAACGAAGACTTGCAATCCGAAAAGCCCCGGATCTAGAATTCGTGACCGCTGGATTTTGAGTCTTTGCAATAAAACCCGGGACGAACTCGAGTGTCACCTTCCCCTATCCCCTTGAGTGAGCGACGTCGTAGAATAGACCATGAAGTTCACTAACTCTCTTTGATGAAGCTAAAGTGGGTAGGAACACCGTCTCCAAAGTGAGATGATAATCTGTTGCTTGGCATAATGGTTCATAAGGATCACCTTTCAGGAAACGAAGGATGCAAACCACATTCCAAGGACGAGATCTAACTTCCGACTGGGGGGAAGTGATCTTACAGCTTCATATGAGGAAAGATAACTCCAACGAAGAGTAAAGATCGACTCCTTTCAGTCTAAAGGCCATGCTTTAGGCTGAGCGGTTGCTTTTCACTGCCAAGACCGAGAGGAGCTTTTCCTCCCTAAGGTATACAAGGAACTCGCTATTACTGGAATAGTGGCAACGAGGGGAGATACCCCTTCCATGACCCATACCGCTGAAGACTATCCACTTTGCCGGGTAGACTGATGCAGAGGATCTACAGATATACTTCTCGCAACTCATTGCGAAAAGCCTCTCTGAGAGAGGAGATGCTGGATAGTCTCCAGGTGTGAAGTATTAGGGAAGCTACTGCTTTGTGAAAGATGTTCATGTGTGGTTGTCTGAGTAGATCTGGTAGTGGGGGGAGTTCCCTCGGTAGCTCTATCAGGAGCTGCAGAAGGTCTGGAAATCATTTCGCGTGATGCCATAGCAGAGTTCTGAGCATCATGCATAAGTTTTTGGGTGCTCTGGTCTTGTTGAGCACCCTTCTCATCAGACAGAATTGGGGAAAAGCGTACATATCAATGCTGTCCCACCGTTGTTGGAATGCATCTTCCCAGAAAGACTGGGGATCCAGGATTTGGGAGCAATAAAGCAGGAGCCTGAAGTTCAGGGACATAGAGAACAGGTCCACAGTCGGGAAACCCTACAAAGTTGGTTATCAGATGATTCAAAGACCATTCGGAGCCCACTATTTGAGTCGCTTTGCTCAGATTGCCTGTGAGCACATTCCTTTTGCCTGGAATGAAGCACACAGATAGGGACACCAAATGTTCTTCTGTCCAATGTAGTCTCTCTACTACTAGATGGCATAGGGGCTGCGAAAAGGTACAGCCTTGTTTGTTTATGCATGTCATTACTGTGGTGGTGTTGTTCATCAACAAAACAGTGTGATCTGCCAGGTACTGTAGGTAGTGCTCTAGCCTCTGTACCTTTCTTCCACTATCCTGGGGTAGAGTTATCTTGCTTAAGAGTACACTTGGGCACTATTTTATCTTATTTCTCTTCCTCTTGTTTTTTTTTTAAAGTTTTTATAGTTTATTCATGAGATGTATTTCAATTTTGTTACAGTTTGTAAAATTTCTTATTTCAATTGTTCCTTACTTCTCTTGAGTTTGTTTATTTCCTTTCCTCACTGGGCTATATTTGCCTGTTGGAGCCCTTGGGCTCTTAGCATCCTGCTTTTCCAATTATGGTTGTAGCTTAGCTAATAATAATAATAATAATAATAATAATAAAAATAAAAATAATAATAATAAAAATCTATATATTAATACAATATCTATATACAGTATTAATACGATAGCGTGTGTTATTTATTTTGTGTGTCACGCTTTAAAGAAAACAGAAATAGTTTCATGGTATACTCGTGTGTCACGCTTTAAAAAAAACAGAAATAATTTCATGGTATACTCTTACAAATTCACATTGGACTTTGATTACTTAACCAAAGCACATCTTATATAGTTTTCCCAATTTTGTCTTTAGCACCTGACTCTTTTTTTAAATATTAGACAAAAAATTGAGTTCTATCAATTTCTATAACCTAAATTATAAAATTAATCTCGGGCCTTTTCGTTTAACGACTAATCCGTTCTTATTGTAAAAGATTTCTCATAATTCTGATCACCCTTTGCTTCAAATCTTCCTAGACATTACTCAATTTCCCGTCCGCCTATCATATTCAATGACCATTAATAAAGCTCAAGGACAGAATTTCGATACGGTTAGGATCTACCTACCACAATCTTGCTTTATTCATGGACAATTTTATGTAGCCTTCTCAAGAGCAAGGTCTATGAACAGTGTAAGAGTGAAAATTTGTCCTCAGAATAATTCTACTCATGGCCAGAGAAGAGGAACTACCTTCACTAATGGCCAGAGAAGAGGAACTACCTTCAATAGAAATATTGTATATAAAGAAGTTTTGTAAATTGTTTCATGTATTACTCACTTTTTAAAATAAATAAAGAAGTCAAATCTTATCATATTTTATTCAAACATATATAGGTTAGGAACAAGATAATTAGTATTGAAAATATCATTTCGTGTAATTTACACAGGTTTCGCTAGTAATAATAATAATAATAATAATAATAATAATAATAATAATAATAATAATAATAATAATAATAATAATAATAATGAGCTAGAAAGGCTGCTCTCATCTCTAGAAAATTTTTGTGCTGGTACCTTTTGGACTCGAACCATAGCCTGTAGGCCATGTGGTGCAGGATGAGAGCCCCAATTCCAGAGGAAAAATGAGGTCTGTCCCTCTGCAGAAGTTCCCCTCTATCACTCATCACAGAAGATCTGTCCTCTACTCCTGTCCCATGGGAACAAGAGTATCAGGGGAACCAGTACTGGTTCCACCTGGATTTCAGTTGCCACTGAAGAGATCGAACCCTAGATGGACCAGGGATGCTAGGTGACCCACAAGAGACAAGTAAGTTGGGCTGGAAGCTCGTTCTCATCTCAGGATGAGGCTTGTCACCTCCCTCAGCCTGTGTACTCTATCATCTCATGGATAGACTTTCTGAAGATTGGTGCTGATTATCATACCCAGGTATCCGTGTCTTTGAAAGGGATGCAGTGATGACTTCGAGATTTATCACGATCCCCAGATCCTGACAAAACTTGAGTAGCCTGTCTTGGTGTTGAAGAAGGGCAGCCACCGAGTCTGCCAGAATCAGCCAATTGAGGTAACGAAGAAGACAAATTCCGATTCAGTGAGCCGGATAAATCAAGAGTGAACACTATCATGAAGACCTGAGGAGCTGTCGAAAGGCCGAAGCACAGCATTTTGAACTGGTATTGCCAGTTCTTGTGTATGATCCAGGGATACTTCCTTGAAGACGGAATGATTTTGATCTGGAAGTATGCGTCTTTGAGATCCAGGGTGCACATGAAGTCCTGAGGCCTTACTGCCTGAATGACTGTGATTCATCTCCATCTTAAAAGGAGTTTGTAGAACAAACTTGTTCAACGTTGAGAGATTGATAACTGGTCTCCAGCCTCCAAAAGTCTTTTTCACAAGAAAGGGTCAGCTAAAGAAGCCTAGGGACCTGTCTAGGATCTCTTGGAGAGCATCCATTTCCAACATGGTCTGGACGGGCCAGTTCCTTTACGGATCACTTCGCATAGCAGCTTGATGGAACTGGATCCCAAGTCAGTGGAGGGGGAGATTAACTGAAAGAGACGCGATATCCTACACAAATCACGGAGATTGTCCAAGGATCTGCCCTGAGCTGCATCCCCCTCTGCCAGCCGTATTTTAGGCATCCCCCCACTGATGGGCTGGTGAGACGATTATCCTTACCCCCTTTCCCTCCTCTGGAGGGTTTGGAGTCCTTTGGATATTTGGCAGGAAATGGCTGCCGTGACATCTTTTTGGGGAACCCTGCTGTCCTACTGGTCGAGGGTTCGTTGGTCTGCGACTGTTTCTTGGGAGGTGGAGGAGCCTTTCCATACGGTCTGGTTGTCAATGCCCTATGAAGGAGAGAATCCTTAGTGGATTTTCTCCAATGCTGAGCCACCCTGTCAACATCCAATGGCTTGAAGAGAGAGGTTCGTTCCCGAGTAGAGTTCCTGAACCTGGGCACTTCAACTATAGGAACTTGCCTGTGAAACCTTCCAATCACAGCATCTCGTTAAGAATTACATTTGCCCACAGGTTGACAACCTGGTGAGAAATGAACTCCAAGGTCCAAGTCCCTGACAAGAGAAAGGTCTCCATGAACCTCCTTGTACTCTCCTTGGACCAATCCTCGGTTCGTACAACGTGGCCCACTGAACCCAACCACAGATCCAGCCATGAAGCAACCTGCATGGTGTACTTCGGGACCTTCTCGATGTTGATGAGCTCTGGGGCAGAGAAAGTAACTGAAAGCCCAGAAGCCTTTCGAGATAAGGAATCAGAAGGAGAACAATCTCTTTTAGCCTCCTTACAACAAGCACCATACTACTACTACGGAAATAGGTCTCTTTTTATAGTTTATATGTGAAAGGTCTGTATTAATGTTGTTACTGTTCTTATAATATTCTATTTTAATTATTCATTACTTTTCATAAGGTTTACAGTATTTCCTTATCTCCATTCCTCACTGGGCTATTTTACCCTGTTGGAGTCCTTGGGCTTCTAGCATCCTGCTTTTCCAACTAGGGTTGTAGCTTAGCTAATAATAATAATAATAATAATAATAATAATAATAATAATAATAATAATAATAATAATAACAATAATAATAATACTGAGAGGGGCAACCAATCCCCGCAAAAATCACAGGTTGAAGAATACAAGCAACTCGGTGACAAAGAATGAGGTCTACCATGACCCAGCTCATATAGGTACTATGAGGGTGGCCTTCAAGACCGGGCCAAGTATGCACAAGCACACAAGGAAAAGGAAAGGCACAACACAGCATGGACAGTAATCATAGCGAATGTCCATTCCAGGTTATGAACAGAAGTGCTGTGGGCAGTGCTTGCCCACAGCGTGGGTAAACAACTGATAACCACAATGTTAATATAGCATCCCAAGAATTCTTTCTTTCTGGTGTAGTAAAATGATATAGGAGTATAAATGACGAGGATTTGTATTCATTTGAGAACAAGCAAAACTTTACAGTATACGCTTACATTTCAATTAATAAATTTCAAGTATGTGCTGATCCCTTACTCTCCACTACAACAGACCTTATCATTTTAGCTTATTAGTTCTTGCATTTTATTGTCTTTCCTCAATGTATCTCTTGTGAAAAATATAGATAGACAAAAATAAATGAAAATTCTAATAGTAAACATTAAGCATACAAGATTAATCTAGTTGCAATGATACAGTAACAATGAAACAACTTTGATAAAAAAAAAAAAAATTTCCTCAGAGTTCTACGGTAATATCATATTCATGAGAACAGCATGTTGAACACTGAGTAAATTACCCTGTACAATAGTCCTCATTTATGAAAATAGTTTCCACAAAGTTTACGTTAATCATCCCCTCAAATAAATGATTAAGTTTAGAATGTAATGAAAAAAATAATACCTGAACATTAGTCAGCACCAGTTGAGTAGCTAGGTGATGTAAAATACTTTACCAAAACCAAAAATTGAACTTCTGTTATTACTCCCTTTTGTTGAAGATCCTGTATAAAAGAGAAAAGATGTGTTACATAATTGCTAATACGAAAATCATATTTTTTTTAAATCTTTAAAACATGAAACAATCAATCACATATTTGACACTGTACAAAAGAAAAAAAAATATGCAAATTAACAAGAATTACAAAAGAATTAATCTAGCCCGGTAAATATCTTACAAATTTTTTACCACAATATCATCATATAAATTAACTTGTAAAATATTTTCCATCTGTTATTGTGGATATGACAAGCCACCAAAGCATGATGCTTTCAAGCTCAATAAAAATGAGCCACATATTACCTTTTAATTGTCTAATGCACCAAAATTCCTATTTACCATTAAAATGTGTAGTAAAACATATGGTTAATAATTACCATACTCAAAACTGCACAGATGTATGCTGTTTTTAGAATCAAGCTAAAGATTTGACTATCAGAAAATTTAAAAAATGTGCATTGAAACAAAATATATACATACAGATAGACTCACTGCTTTCAAAAACACCCATCTGCAGGATACAATTTGGGAACTACCTAAAACAAACTTTCTGAGTCACACATTTGTGAAAGCCATGAATGCACTGCACTCTGAACAACAGTATATAGAATATTCTCTTGCCCACCCAACGACCAGATTATATCCATTCTTGTGCCTTAATATTTTGTCGTTGCTTGAAGACTTCTACAAACTTAAATAAATAATTTTTTTAGGTCAGAACAACTGACTGGGAAAATTTCACTGCAGCTTTTATGAAACAACAATAGAACTTTGTGCAATACATAAGCAGTTTTACAAACATTTGTAAAATTATGGACCATAATTTATTTTTTTTCACCTTCTCGTAAGGCAAAAGAAAAAAAAAATAGACAAATTCAGGAATAATTTGTATATTTCTTAACTATGCAAACCTTCAGCTATTTACAGTGGAAATGTGTTTCAGCAGTACCTGAATCCAGTCATAAGACTTTTAAGTTTGGTGTAACTACACACTGTTACTTAGCGGAGTGGAGGGAGTTTGACCAGTCACCCTGCTCACCCTCTCTCTAGTAACAATATGACAAATTCGTAGATAATTTGTATTTTTCCTAACGATATAAACCTTTAGCTATTTATTAGGGGTTATTACTTTAAGCGAAGCTGAAAGGACAAGCCATTAAAATTTTAGGATGGTTAACTGCCCATTCTGCTAGTTAGCGGGGGTAGGGCGGGTAGCTTGCTACCGCTCCCACTCACACACATGTGATTTAGCTCACTTTACTTGGATGTAGGACTTCAAGGGAGATAGGGCTGGCAGGCAAGTTTGCATAAATAGCTAAAGGTTTGTATCGTTAGGAAAAATGATATTTTGATTATAAAATAAATTTTTGAATATACTTACCCGGTGAATATATAATATATAATAGCTGACGTCTCGGACGGCTCGACAGAAACACAAAAACTCGCGAGCGATCGCCATGAAGGTTGCGGGTGTGCCCACCAGCGCCGACTATCGGCCAGATACCGCATATACTTGTAAACAGCTCCAGTTCTTCTCATTCCGCTGGGTCTCTATCGGGGAGGAAGGGAGGGCCTTTAATTTATATATTCACCGGGTAAGTATATTCAAAAATTTATTTTATAATCAAAATATCATTTTTAAATATTAAACTTAGCCGGTGAATATATAATAGCTGATTCACACCCATGGTGGTGGGTAGAGACCAGTATTAATACAATAAAGGCGTATATGCTTAGAGTTTTTGACAGTTATATCATAACAAAACCCAAATAAATATAGGTACCTGGTAAGGAAGCTGACTCTGACGATTACTCTGCCTTATTAATCCGCTTTCCTCACGAAGCCCAGCCATCCTCTCAGGATGCTGAAAGACTCCAAGGAGCTGTTATATCCAGGGCGACCACCCATACAACAGGACCTCATCAAAACCCTTAATCTGGGCGCTCTCAAGAAACGACATTTGACCACCCGCCAAATCAAAAAGGATGCGAAAGGCTTCTCAGCCTTCCGTACAACCCAAAACAAGATTAAAAACATTTCAAGAGAAGATTAAAAGGATATTGGGATTAAGGGAATGTAGTGGTAGAACCCTCACCCACTACTGCACTCGCTGCAACGAATGGACCCAGTGTGTAGCAGTCCTCATAAAGAGTCTGGACGTCTTTTAAGTAAAATGAAGCGAACACCGACTTGCTCCTCCAAAAGGTCGCGTCCATAATACTTCGCAAAGATCTGTTTTGCTTAAAGGCCACGGAAGTTGCTATCGCTCTTACTTCGTGCGTCTTGACCTTAAGTAAACAACGATCTTTTTCACTTAAGTGAGAATGAGCCTCTCGGATTAAAAATCTAATAAAATACGATAAAGCATTTTTAGACATAGGCAATGAGGGCTTCTTAACTGAGCACCATAAGGCCTCAGATCCACCTCGTAAAGATCTGGTACGAGCTAAATAAAACTTTAAGAGCTCTAACTGGGCACAGTACTTTTTCAAGCTCGTTGCCTACGATCTCTGATAGGCAAGGTATATCAAAAGATTTAGGCCAAGGACGAGAAGGCAGTTCATTTTTGGCCAAGAAACCAAGCTGAAGCAAACATGTGGCTTTATCTGTAGAAAAGCCGATGTTTTTACTAAAGGCATGGATCTCACTGACCCTTTTAGCCGAAGCCAAGCACACTAAGAAAAGCGTCTTGAGGGTGAGATCCTTCAGGGAGGCTGAATGTAATGGCTCAAACCTGTCGGACATTAGGAACCTTAGGACCACGTCTAAGTTCCATCCAGGAGTTGCCATACGACGCTCCTTAGAGGTCTCGAAGGACTTAAGGAGATCTTGGAGATCTTTATTATTGGACAGATCTAAACCTCTATGTCTGAACACAGAAGCCAACATGCTCCTGTAGCCCTTAATAGTGGGAGCAGAGAGGGAGCGAACATTTCTCAGATGCAGGAGAAAGTCTGCAATTTGGGCTACAGAGGTACTGGAAGAGGAAATGGATGATGACTTGCACCAGTCTCTAAAGACTTCCCACTTCGACTGGTAGACCTTGATGGTAGATGCTCTCCTAGCTCTTGCAATCGCTCTGGCTGCCTCCTTCGAAAATCCTCGAGCTCTTGAGAGTCTTTCGATAGTCTGAAGGCAGTCAGACGAAGCGCGGGGAGGCTTTGATGAAGACTCCTTACGTGGGGCTGCCGTAAGAGATCCATCCTTAAAGGTAGACTCCTTGGAACGTCTACCAGCTATTGAAGTACCTCTGTGAACCACTCTCTCGCGGGCCAGAGGGGAGCAACCAACGTCAACCTTGTCCCTTCGTGAGAGGCGAACTTCTGCAGTACCTTGTTGATGATCTTGAACGGCGGGAATGCGTACGCGTCCAGGTGAGACCAGTCCAGTAAAAAAGCATCTATGTGGGCCGCCTCTGGATCTGGGACTGGAGAGCAATAGGTCGGGAGCCTTTTGGTCAACGAGGTGGCAAAGAGGTCTATGGTGGGTTGGCCCCAAGTCACCCAAAGACTCTTGCACACGTCCTTGTGGAGGGTCCATTCTGTGGGGATCACCTGACCTCTCCGACTGAGACAGTCCGCCAAGACGTTCAAGTCCCCTTGGATGAATCTTGTCAACAGGGAGATGCCTCGATCTTTTGACCAGATGAGGAGGTCCCTTGCGATGACGAACAGTGTGTGGGAGTGAGTGCCTCCTTGCTTGGAGATGTACGCCAAGGCTGTGGTGTTGTCCGAATTGACTTCTACCACTTTGTTTCGTAGAAGACTCTCGAAACTCGTCAAGGCCAAGTGAACCGCCAACAGCTCCTTGCAGTTGATGTGCATGCTCCTCTGATCCGACGTCCAAAGACCCGAACATTCCAGACCGTCCAGAGTCGCTCCCCAACCCAAATCCGACGCGTCTGAGAACAACACGTGGTTTGGGTTCTTGACCGCCAGGGACAGACCTTCTCGCAGACTTAAGTTGCTGTCCCACTAGTTCAGGCACGTTTTTACTGGCTCGGAGATCGGGATTGACACAGCTTCCAAAGTCTTGCTCTTGTTCCAATGGGAGTCTAGATGGAACTGGAGAGGGCGAAGGTGAAGTCTCCCTAATGAGATAAATTGCTCCAGGGATGACAGAGTCCCTAAGAGGCTCATCCAACTTCTCACTGAGCAACGGTCTTTTTTCAGCATGAGGCGGACTTTGAGCAGGGCTTGCTCTATCCTGGTGGCAGACGGAAAAGCCCGAAAAACTAGACTGCGAATCTCCATCCCCAAATAGAGAATCGTCTGGGAGGGATTCAGTTGAGACTTTTCTAAGTTCACCAACAGTCCCAACTCCTTTGCCAGACCCAACGTCCATTGAAGGTCCTGCAGACAGCGATGACAGGACGATGCTCTGAGAAGCCAGTCGTCCAGGTACAGGGAGGCTCGAATTCCCGATAAATGAAGGAATTTTGCCACATTCCTCATGAGCCTCGTAAACACGAGAGGAGCAGGGCTGAGGCCGAAGCACAGTGCTCAGAACTGGTACACCACATTCCTGTAAAAAAACCTCAGATACGGTTGAGAATCTGGGTGTATAGGAATGTGGAAGTACGCATCCTGCAGGTCGAGAGAGACCATCCAGTCTCCCTCTCTGACCGCTGCTAGGACGGACTTCGTGGTCTCCATCGTAAATTTTGTTTTTACAACAAAAACGTTGAGCGCACTGACGTCCAGCACTGGCCTCCAGCCTCCTGTATGCTTTGGGACTAGGAAGAGACGGTTGTAAAATCCCAGTGATTGAAGGTCCGAGACTTTCACCACCGCTCCCTTCTCTAGCAACAGAGAAACCTGCTGATGTAGAGCTTGTCTGCTTGACTCCTCTCGATACCTGGGAGAGAGGTCTAAAGGAACTGTTACTAGAGGAGGTCTGCGTACAAAAGGTATTTTGTACCCCTCCTTGAGCAACAACACAGACTCTTGGTCTGCACCCCTCTTCTCCCAGGCCTGCCAGAAACTGTTCAGTCTGGCCCCTACCGCTGTCTGAGGACGTGGGCAGTCAGACTCTGCCACGGGAGGACTTGGATCCTCTCCTCTTGCCTCTTTTACCGTCGGCACGAGCGCCTCCCCTGCTGGGGGCTCTGCCACGAAAGGGCGGGATAAACCTAGTCGCTGGGGTATCGATCTTGGGTCTTACGACATAAGACGATGAAGGAGCACCCTTACGAGCAGAAGTAGCCATCAGGTCGTGTGTATCCTTCTGCACCAGCAAAGCCGCAATATCCTTGATCAACTGTTGAGGAAACAAGGCAGATGACAAGGGGGCAAGGAGAAGCTCCGACCTTTGACAGGGAGTTACTCCTGCCGAAAGGAACGAGCAAAGAGTCTCCCTCTTCTTCAGGACTCCAGCCGTAAAGGTAGCGGCGAGCTCATTGGAGCCATCACGGATGGCTTTGTCCATGCAGGACATAATAAGCACGGAAACATCTTGGTCGGCCGACGAGATCTTCCTGCTTAATGCTCCTAGAGACCAATCTAAGAAGTTAAAAACTTCGAAGGCCCTGTAAACCCCTTTAAGGAGATGGTCAAGGTCCGAGGAGGACCAATAAACTTTAGAGCGTCTCATGGCCAGGCGACGGGGAGAGTCTACGAGGCTTGAGAAGTCTCCCTGGGCAGAGGCAGGAACTCCCAAGCCGAGAACTTCTCCCGTGTCATACCAGACGCTCGCTCTAGAAGCTAGTTTAAAAGGAGGGAAAGCAAAGGCTGTCTTCCCCAAACTCCTCCTGGTGATCAACCAGTCGCCTAGCAAACGTAAAGCCCTCTTAGAAGAGCGAGAGAGCACTAGCTTAGTAAAAGAAGGCTTCGAAGCAGCTAGGCCTAGCGCAAACTCTGACGGAGGCGAACGAGGAGCAGAAGTTACAAAATGGTCTGGGAAAAGATCCTTAAAAATCATCATGATTTTCTTAAAGTCCATAGAGGGTTGAGCAGCTTTAGGCTCTTCTCCGTCTGATAAAATGCCCAAAGGAATATCAGTAGGCAGAGGATCAGCAACTTCCTCATCTGAAGGAACCTCGTCCGACAATTGTCGAGTCTCATAAAAAGGAGAGACCTGCCGCGGCGGCAAAGCTTGACAGGCAATGTCCACAAGCAAAGGAGCAGCAGTAGCAGTCGAGGAAGTGACGTCATGCCGCTGCTGAAAGGACTGAAAACCTTGCGACTGACCAACAACAACAACAGGAGTTGATGGACGCTCGACGTCACGTCGGAACTGCATTGACTGCTTAGACTGAGCAGTCAAAACAACCTTTGACTGCGGTGCTTGACGCTCAACGTCAAGTCGAGGCAACTGAGCTGGTTGGCGAACGTCCTGAACGTCAACACGAGACTGCGGCAGCGGCTGAACGTCAACCAGCGGCTGAAAGTCAACACGGGACTGCAGCGAGTGAGGATCAATGTCACGTGACTGACGTGACAAACTACCGACATCACGTTTCATAACGTCAAAAGGACGAGTAAAAGCTCGTTTGGGCGGCTGACGGCCAGAGTCTCGATCAGCGTAACGGCGAGGATCATCGTGAACCTGCTCAACGGTATACTCCTCCATAAGGGAGGCAAGCTTAGTCTGCATATCCTGCAGGACAACCCATTTAGGATCAACGGGAGTCGGGACGGGCCGAGACGATGGTAACGTCTGTGTCGGCAAAACATTGCCTTTACTGAGACTCTCGGAGCCCGTGTTACGCTTACGTTTAATAGGCGAACAGTCTTCCAACGACTGCAAAGGGTCAGAGCTGTCCCAATGGCTACAGCCAGGACGCTGGACCTGTCCTGAAGGGACCGACTTCCGCTTCAAGGGTCTAGAAACCTTGCGCCAAGGTTTCTTTTGCGAAAAGCCTTCGGATGACGAGGAGAAAACAGCCTCGCTCGTCTTATGGTAGGGGCGATCTTGACGAGAAACGCCCGATACCAAAGAGGGAACGTCTGTACGTTGGTTAAAGCCTCTCGTCCCCTTAAGTCCTACGACATTACTTCTCCCTGGTGCAGGGGAGCCTGAAAGAGGTCTCGGACTAGGGGAGCGACAAGCACGAACAGACGAACCCTCGGTCGCAACACTAAATACACTTTGCGCACTTATCACTTTATCACTACGATTTTCTGATTTGGCACTCTGACACTTCAATAAATTCACATCTGACATGAGTTGGTTACGGTCCGATGCTAAGGACTCAACTTTCTCGCCTAAAGCTTGAATGGCAAGAAACATATCCCGCATGGACGGTTCATGAGTGGTAGTAGAGGGTTCAGGAACAACTACTACAGGGGAAGGATTAGGTTCAGGGGCATGGGAGGAGGAAAATTCCAACGACCTAGAGGGCTTCTCCTCACCCTATCTCTCTCCAGCTTACGAGAATATTTATCAAATTCAAGCCAGTCGAATTCCGACAAGACCATGCACTCATCACACCGATCTCCTAATTGGCAGGTTTTACCCCGGCAATTAGAACACACGGTATGTGGGTCGAGAGAGGCCTTGGGAAGACGTTTGTTACAATCCCTAGCATTACATTTGCGAAATTTAGGTCCAGGGATAGGAGAAGGGTCAGCCATATTGAACAGTCAAATAAAATCCAAAACAAATCCAAAGTCATCAACAATAAACACTAGCCAAAAAAGGGTTCAAGAGTTTTAATTGAAGAGAAAAACACCCGTCACAGCGAAAGCTCAAAACAACCAAAATGAAGTACTTCACCAAAAAATGACGAAAACTCCAGGTCAACAGCGAGCGGAATCAACTTGTCGATAAGACCGACAGAGAAGAACTGGAGCTGTTTACAAGTATATGCGGTATCTGGCCGATAGTCGGTGCTGGTGGGCACACCCGCAACCTTCATGGCGATCACTCGCGAGTTTTTGTGTTTCTGTCGAGCCGTCCGAGACGTCAGCTATTATATATTATATATTCACCGGCTAAGTTTAATATTTAAAAATACAAATTATCTACGAATTTATCCTTTGTTCCGTAACTGGAATACAAACCTACGCTATTTATTAGGGGCGACTCACCCATTAGGAGGGTGGACGTTCCTGCCAAAATGGCTTTTTGCTTTACCAGGGGGCTCCTTATTTTGAATAGGTCTGTACCAAAAAAAAAAAAAAAAAAAAAAAAAAAAAAAAAAAAAAAAAAAAAAAAAAAAAAAAAGAGGTCCCTGCACCTCGCTAAACCTTGCTCCGCAAGGTCCGTGGCCTACGCAAGCTGTGTGTTGAGATGTTTAGAAGTGTGACTGTCCACATAAAAGTTAGTCAGAGTCTTTGTAGGAAAAACTGATGTAACCAGGACTTTCCCAATACCAATTCGCCAGGGTATGGGGACGCAACAGTATTAGCTTAATACTAAGAACACAAGGAAGCATGGTTTACCTGCAGTGATTTGAGGTCAGCTTATGCAGAGAACCCAGGATGCTGCTTTCCCCAAGAGAGGGAGAATGAAGAAAAGAATAAGAGCCAGTCAAAATTTTTCATATTACACACTAAAACCGGGTAATGGTGCCCTCAACTTTCTGCTACTTGTCCAATAAGGAGCTTAAGGTATTATACCAGCACCACAGGGCCGATAGAGAACCTATTAAGCTTTCTTTGGGTCACGTCTTACAGGTAGTGGGCTGTGAACGTATTCTGACGTTTCCACACTCCAGCCTGTAGAACCTGCGTCACAGAAAAGTTTCTTTTGAATGCCAGAGACGTAGCTATGCCCCTGACATGGTGGGCTTTGTCGCAACGTGGAGGAGGAGGGTCCAGATTCAGGGCATGGCCTATGACCTTGCGAATCCAGGCAGAGATGGTGTCCCTACTCTTGTTCCTCCCCATGCTGATGAAAAGTGCAGACACACGGGGACGGGCTGCGGCCGTTTTCTTGAAGTACAGCCTCAAACTCCTCACTGGGCAAGTAAGAGATGATCAGGGCTATCAGTTACAGAGCGGAGACTCAAAATCCCGAAGGAGTCAAATCGGGGATCTGCTACTCCCGGCTTCTGAGTCTTGGCTACAAACTAAGGGACGAAGCCGAATGTTACCTCTCCTCATCCCCTTGAATGGGCGATGTCTTATGAGAGACCATGAAGTTCACTAACTCGCTTGGCCTTAGCCAAAGCTAGCAGGAACACCGTCTTCCAAGTGAGGTGGCAATCTATTGCCTGGCGTAATGGTTCATAGGGAGGTCTCTTTAGAGACCTGAGAACTCGAACCACGTTCCATGGGGGAGTCTCACTTCAGACTGAGGACAGGTAAGTTCGTAACTCCATATGAGTAAGGAAAGTTCTAGCAATGAGGATATATCCATTCTGTTAAGTCTAAGGGCTAGGCTTAAGGCTGAGCGATATCCTTTAACCGCCAAGACTGAAAGGCGTACTTCTTCATGCACATACACGAGTAACTCCGCTATTAGTGGAACAGTGGAATAGTGGCATCGAGAGGAGAGATGAGATACCCCTTCCACGACACTAACGATAGAAGACTTTGTACTTTGCCTGGTAGACAGCTGCTGATGATTTCTGCAGATATCCAGACATCCTGCTTGCAACTTGTTGCGAAAATCCTCTCTGAGTGAGAAGATGCTGGATAGTCTCCAGGCATGGCTTTGAGAAGATCTTGGCATGTGGTTGTTTGAGTAGATCGTCTCATGGAGGGAGTTCTCTTGGATACTCCGTCAGGAGTTCAAGAAGGTCCGGAAACCATTCCGCATGATGCCATAGCAGAGCTATGAGAGTTATCAAGAGGTTGACCGATACTTTGGCCTTGTTGAGTACTCTCCTCATCAGACCAAACGGGGGAAAGGCGTAAACGCCGATGTTGTCCCACCGTTGGTGGAATGCATCCTGCCAGAGAGCCTTGGGGTCTGGGACAGGGGAGCAGTACAACGGAAGCCTGAATTTCAGGGCCATTGCGAAGAGATCAACAGTTGGAGAACCCGACAAAGTAAGGACTTTATTGGCTACTAGATCATCCAAAGACCACTTGGTACTAACTATCTGAGATCCTCTGCTCAGATTGTTGGCGAGCACATTCCTCTTGCCTGAAATGAAGCTTGCCGACAGTGGTATCGAGTGAATCTCGGCCCATCTCAGTACCTCTTCTGCTAGACAGGATAGGGGCTGCAAAAAGGTACCTCCTTGATTGTTGATGTGAGCAACTACTGTGGTGCTGTTGCTCGTCACCACCACCACTGAGTGGCCCACCAGGAACTGGTGGAACTGTTGAAGGGCCAGAAAGATGGCCTTCATCTCTAAGAGATTTATGTGGAGGTACTCTTTTGACTCTGACCAGAGGCCTGAGGTTGTGTGCTGCCGCACGTGGGCCCCCAACCATTTTTTTAAGTGTCTGAGAACACCATCAAATCTGGGGGTAGGAAAAGAAGATCAACTCTCTTTCGTAGGTTCTCGTCTTCTGACACCCACCATTCAAGGTCCGTCTGTTCCGCTGATCCCATGGGGATCAATATGTCCAGGGAGTCAAAAGCCTGATTCCACCAGGAATTGAGTCGCCACTGGAGAGATCGAAGCCTGAGGCGACCGTTAGGAAATAGACAGGCCAGGGATGAAAGGTGTCCGAGAAGACGTAGCCACGTCTGGGCTGGAAGTTCTTCCCGTCTGAGAAAACGTCTTGCGACCTTTCTCAACCGAATTATCATGTCGTCTGATGGGAAGGCTTTGTGGAGATTGGTGTCTACTATCATGCCTAGGTATACCAGTCTCTGCGTAAGAAGCATGGCAAACTTATCAAAGTTTACCATGATCCCCAGATCTTGTCAAAGCCTCAGAAGTCTGTCTCGGTGTTGAAGAAGGGTTAACACCAAGTCCGCTAGGATTAGCCAGTCATCTAGATAACGGAGGAGACGGATGCCAATCCTGAGTGCCCAAGATGATACTAGGGTGAACTCACTGGTGAAGACTTGAGCTGCTGTGGAAAAACCGAAGCACAGCACCTTGCACTGGTATTTCCTGTTGTCTAGGCTGAATCTTAAGTACTTCCTTGAAGACGGATGGATTGGGATCTGGAAGTACGTGTCCTTTAGGCCCATTGTGCACATTTAGTCCCGTGGTCTTACTGTTTGTCTGACTGTGTATGCTGTCTCCATGCTCAACAGTTTGCTTGACAAACTTGTTCAGAGCTGAGAGGTCAATGACGGGTCTCCAGCCTCCAGACGCCTTTTTCACAAGAAAGAGTCGACTGAAGAAGCCTGGGGACTTGTCGAGGACCTCTTGGAGAGGGCCCTTCTTCAACAGGGTCTAGACTTCTGCCCGGAGGGCTAGTTCGTTTGCTGATCTCATCACAAAGGAGTCTACTGACACTGGATTCCTGATCAGGGGAGGGGAGATGTTGGGAATGGGACGTGATACCCTGAACGAATTATGGAGATTGTCCAGGGCTCCGCACCAAGTTGCTTCCACCTTTCCCAGCAACTTTGTAGGCATCCCCCTCCACTGGTGGACAAGCGGGGCGAATGCCTTTCCTAGCTTTTGCGGCCTCGGTCGCTCCCTCTAGGAAATTTTCCTTCTCTGGAGGACTTGGTGCCTTTCCCTTCTTTGGTCACAAAAGGCTTTTAAAAACCACTGTCTTTGCTGCTCTCTTGTTCGTCACGATCTTCGTTGGCTGGGACTGCTGAGGAGCTGGTGGTTTATAGGGCTTGGATGTCAAACACCTATGGAGGAGGGAGTCCTGGTGGGACTTCCTCCATCTCTCGTCAACATGTCCAACGTCCTTTTGCTCAAACAGAAAGGATCCCTCTAAAGAGGAGTTCCTGAGCCTAGCGATCTTGGTATTCAGGACCTGCTGATGGAATCTCTCTGACACTGCATCTTGACTTTTCAGAATGTTGTTCGCTCATAAGTTCGAGACTTGATGGCCGAGAAACTCGATGGTGCGAGTGCCTGAAAGAAGGAAAGCTTCCATCGCTTTACTGGTGCGTTCCTTAGAGAAATCCTCGGTTCAAACTAGGATTCCCAGGGTCCCCAACCACAGATCAAGCCACGAAGTAGCCTGCATGGCATACTTCGTGACCTTCTCCTGCTTGAGGATCTCAGATGCTGAGAACGAGACCTAATGGCTAGAGAGCCTTTCTAGAGAGACTCCCTTGGCGATCTCTTCCAGAGAGTGATGGAGACAAAGAGCTGGATGAGGCTCGTCCAAAATCTCAAAATATCTCCTCTGTGGGAGGCGAGGAGGTGGAAGAAGCTTGGCGGTAGAGCCGGAACGTTGGGAGAAGGAGAGCTCGGAGGGCTGTTGGGCGATCTTAGCCCGGGCACCCTTTAGCCCTTGAGACTAGGGCAAGGTTGTACTGGTCTAGAGGGCTTCTGAGTGCCAAGAAAACGGTCTATGACTGTGTCTTTGCCCTCTCGTGGGGGGATCTTTGGGTTGGTAAACCTGTTTAGTACACTAATAAGAATCAGAACTTAACAGGAAGCATGTTCTGACTCTTAAAGGCATAACAGGAGTTAGTTTAACCTTAGGGGATGTAACTGCATCTGACACTCCTTTTTTCCTCTTCAGGGGAGAAGCTAAGGTTCCTCGCAATAGATCTGCTGTTGTCGTTGGATGGGAGGTCACTGAAGAGCGAGATGACATGGCAGGCCGGAAGGCTTGCACTACTGTTCTAACCATGGAAATGAACCCAGGCTGCTTGCTGACTGATACACTGTCAGAAAGATCCCCTGAAGGGAAAGGGACCAAAGGTTCCCTGTGAGGAGTCTCTAATGATGTTTGCGGTGGTGGGTCTACCTTTAAAGATCGAATCTTTGGGATCCTGAACCCTTTTATGGAGCCTCCTTTCCCTTTCCCCAATGGCCGCGCTGTAATGCGTTTGAGGGGAGGGGAATGGGGTGACGGTGACCTGTTACAATCTCTATTGTGAAGTTCCTTATGCTTATGGTGTTTTGAAGCCAGGAGAACCTGCTCTGAGGTTTGGCACAAGTGCGCAGGAGAGCACTGGCGCGCTGGTGAGGGCTGGCGAAACAGAGAGCGCTTGCGCGCAGTAAGGCGCTGGTGCGCTGGCGAGTTGGAGCGCGCTAGCACAAAGGAGAGTGCTGGTGCATAGGAGAGTGCTGGCGCTTAGGAGAAAGCTGGTGTGCAGGAGAGCGCTTGCAAGTTGGAGAGCACTGACATGCAGGAGAAGGTCGCTGCTCGTGAGTGCTGCCGTGTAGGAGAGCACAGCTGCGCAGGGGAACGCTGACGAGTTGGAGAGCGCTGTTGCACTGACGAGCAAAAGTGCTCTGGCGAGGTGCCAACCGCTGGTCCTCGAAATGGCAAGAATGCGCTGGAGAGTGCTGGCGATCATGAGAAGGCTGGGGCATTTGAAGGTGCTGACGAGCAGGCGAGTGCTAATGCACCGAAGGGTGCTGATGTGCTGGATAGCAATGACACTCTGGTGAGCGTTGAAGTGCTGGAGGGCGCTGATGTGATGCTGGTGAAGGTGCACTGAAGGGCGCTGGCGAGCTGGAGAGCATTGGTGTTCAGCTAAACACTTTGGAGGTGCAATATGAGCAGGCAGATGATGAACAGGACACAGGAAGGGTGAAAGCAGGTCAGCAGGTTGGTATGAAGGCAGGTCAGCAGGTTGGTAGGAAGGATGGTCTGGAACTGGGATGTGCCCTTTAAAAGAGCGAACATCCTCCGAATAGGGATTGCAAACGATCCACAGAAGAGTCCACGGCCGAAGTCTGAGGACTAGCGGCTGCGTCATCAGAAGGTCCAGGAACAGAAGGTCCAGGAACGGAAGGTCGAGGGCCTGAAGACGACTGAAGCGGAGGCTCCTCTGCGGGAGACGGCTGCGAAGATGAGCCTGAAAAGCCGAAGAGACACCTTTTCACCGATGGTGAAGGGCCACCTCTAAGGTGAAGCGGAGGGCGAGCTCTGCGTCGAAGACGCCCTCTCAGGGCCGGGGATCAGCAAGCTGACTTCTAGAAGCAGCAGTACACCACAGAGGAGTCTCTATAAGTGAACTCCCCAAGGAGAAGAAACACTCGCAGGAGAGACAGAAGAAAGACTAAGTTCCCCTCGAAGGAAGAACCGGAATGGGGGAACAGATTGGCAGCAACAGCTGGAGAATCTGAAGGTGTAGGGGCGTCTGCAGCAGCCACAGAAGACATCTCAGACACTACAACGTCGATGCACGACAGAGGATCTAACTCCGAAGTTGACGATAGCTGCGTACTAGCACCACGAATGAAGAAGCACAGCAAGGAGTCCTTGGAGGGCGGACCTGGAAGCCCCAAGGATGACCACACCAGAAAAAAAGAAGACAGAGATAAGGCCTCACCCGGGAGGAGAGGTGGGGTCGTTTTACTAGGGGAAGCAACACCATCTATTGAAGACCGGGGTTGGCGATAAATTAAAGGATCAACGCTACTACTCAACGGTCTCCCGGAAGAAACCGAATGAGCAGGAGCTTCGGAGGACGGTCGGAAACCGGAAGAAGAGGTCTTGGGTTTTTCCCCTTTCAAAGAAACCTTTGAAAGAGAAATATCCCGCTTTGACTTCTTCTTCTGCTGTCGCCCAAACCTTTCCCACTGGGAGGCAGACCACTCCCGACGCTCACTACACCTGTTGTTACTATTGCACCGTTGACCTCTGTAGAGGGGACAAAGGGTGTGGCGATCGGTGTCCACAGCTGATATGAAGGTTCTGCAGGGCCGACCTTCAAGTCCAGGGCAAGTACGCATGGTCGCAGAAGTCAACACACACACACTAATCAGAGAGAAAGCACAAACAAAAGTAATTAATGGCAGTCCAAAAATAGGCGAAGGATGAAGAACGGCAATGACCGTACACCATCCGAGCTAAAAGCAAAGTGAGCTAAATCACCGGTGTGTGAGCCAGAGCGGTAGCAAACTACCCCTTACCCCCCCTAACTTGTGGAATGGGTAGTTAATCCTCGCTAAAATTTTAATGGCTCATCCTCTCAGCTTCGCTAAAAGAAATAGCCCCTAATAAATAACGTAGGTTTGTATTCCAGTAACGGAACAAATAGCATTTTGATACTGCACAGGACTTCTTGGGGGAAGATGAGGGTGGGACCAGTATGTGTAAAAAGCTCAAGGTTTGTATACAATAGTTACGAAAAATAAACATTATTTCCAAAAATGACAAATATGGAAGTAATTTGTATTTTTCCTAACATACAAACCTTTAGCTATTTAATATGGATGGGATTATCCTTTCGGCAAAGCTGAAACTAGCCATAAGACGTTTTAGCGAGGTGGAACTACCCTACTGCTAACTAGGCGGTAGGAGGGGTAGTCGAGGTAATCAGCCCTCTCACACACACCTGTGGATTCTGATCACTTTTGATTGCAGGCAGGACAATTTGATTAAATAGCTAAAGGTTTGTACGTTAGGAAAGATACAAATTACTTCCAGATTTGTTATTTTTCCTTCACTAACAAACCTTACACTATTTAATATGGATGACTCACCCATTAGGAGGGCGGAAGTCCTGACTAACTGGTTGGTCTTTGACCATTAGTTTTCTCGTATGCTCTGCATGTAAGAGAGAAACCTGGCACCTCACTAAACTAGACGTGCAAAGCATGGTTAGCGGGTTGATCAATTTTAGTCAATGATTGATGCTAGCAGTGCGACTAGTCTATGAAACACCTTTTCAGAAGCGTACGAATCTAAGAAGTAACCAAGGATGGTATCCAATCCCACCCCGCTAAGGGGTATGGGGACGCTATAAGTATATTAACCTAAACTAGGTTACACTAGGGAAATGGTTATACTTGCAGACAGTGGAGCTCAGCCTTCCAGAGTATAACTGGAGCTGTTGTATCATAGAGTGGGGTGGAGGAAGATGAAAGAACGAGAGAGCCAGTCATTCTTTATCATTCATCCCAAGCTTATCCTTGGTTAACTCTGCCCTCAACATCTACTACTTGTCCATCAAGGAGATCGAGGTGTTGTAAACCATTTATTTTGTAGCCAAAACAGGGGTAATGGTGAATGTCTGCATGCTACTGTGGGTCACTTCTTGCAGGAAAGTGGGGATGTGAATTCAGAATCGCTTTCATCCTTGCCAGTGGCATGGCCTGCATCAAAAAGTAACTGTTTGTGAAAGTTACGGGCGAATTCCACCCTAAATCGTAATGAGCTCTGGGTCACCTCTATAAGGAGGAGAAGGAGAAGGATTCAATGACTGGTATATAACTCTGTGGGTCCCAGTCACGAACAATTTCCTGATTGGCCTCCTTTGACCCTCCTAGTGTTGGGGAAGCGTGCCGAACCTTTGGGGTGAGCTATTGTATCTTTCTCGAGGTATAACTTCAATTTAATCACTAGCATAATAGTCATTGATCACGATACGGAAGAATCCAGTCCAGAGTGCTTGAATCTGAGGTTCAAGCTGTCTGGAAAAAAGATGGATGTTACTTGGTTCTTCACCGTGAGTGAGAGACATTAAGGGCGACCCATAGGGTGTACCTTTTCTCTTGGTCGATGGTAACACCAGGAGAGACCTGTCCTCTGGATCAGGTGAATTTCTGATGTGTAGGGATCCTGGGTCATTAAGGGGCACCCCTGGGACCAAAGAGAGCAACCCATGCCCCATAGAGGGACTTTATTACCCGACTACGGGTAGGTAGGCTCAAACTCTGAAGAGTGATGATTGAAGACAAGGAAGAAAGGCATATTCTTCCAGTCAGGAGATGTTCGAGGAACGAGCAATGGACTCCCGTCCCCTAAGTCTAGGAGCGGCCTTCCTCTCGATTGCAATTTTGAGGGTTTATTACCAGAATTACACCCACGAGAAAAGAGAGAAGCCTTACACGACCCTCACCCCGCAGCATCTAGTCGTAAAGGAAGTCCTCAATGGGTTCTCCGATGTTGTAGACTCATCACTGGACGTGATAGGTCTGTTAGGCAAGATGAGTCTGGTGTGCTAGCCGAGTTTCTTAATGAGTTAAGACTGCCGAAGAGACCTGCTCGGTGGTGGTGTGAAGTAATTTTCCCTAAAATAAAAAGGGAGCCTAATAGGTGAACGCAGTTTTTCTTCCTCAGGAAGAAGATCAATGCCTGTCATTGTTATCCATGCTGCTTCCCATAGGAAGGCCTCTGAACAGAGGGCAAAGGAGAAAGTATCCCGTAGAAGGGGTTGATTGATCAAATTTCAAAACCCATTGACAGGATCACCCTAAGGGGAGACCATTTAGGAGCAGGAAGTGTTTCCAGTGAACGGGAAAACAGATGAATCACTGCCGTCACTCTAGTAAAATCTTCTCGAGAAAAATAGATGCCTTTCTAGGACATTAAGAGATGGTACTACTCGGGCTCGGACCATAGTCCTGAGGACAGGTGGTACCGTATGTGTTCCCCCCTTTTCTTTGATGCTTCCATGGGAAACGTCAAATCTGGGAAAACCAAGGAAATTGACTCCCTGGATGAGATTCTCAACCTCCTTATCAGGACAGCCTCTTGCTTGAATCTCGTAGAGAACCAAAGGAAAGGAAGATCCATGGTGGCGAAGGACCTGGGATCTGGCTGTTCCTAAAGAGGTTGGATTCGACGGAGACCGATGCAGTCTTGTTGAAACTGTGGGAGTTTCTGCTGGCTGATGACCATGTCTATGGATACTCGTATTCGCTATGACAGTCGGGTCTCTCTTGAGATTACTCCAATCCTCAGATTGTGGTTAACTCGAGGAGATGTCTCGGAGGACCTCAAGACTCTTAGGTTCAGCCAGTCGTCCGAAGTCTTCAGAAACGAGGCTGATCCTGAGGGGGAAGGTTGACCTTAGGGTAAAAACCCCGAAAAGGGGACTAGGAGTATCAGTCCTAGTGGTCAATCTTGTACAGGAAGCCAGGGGCTAACTGTTTGTATGATCGCAAGCCTTCCCCTTGCATGACAGGGATAGATGATTAAATTCATTCCCAGATGAGAGGCTAAAAGTGGAGACTTCTGAAAGAAGTGACCGTAGAAGCTCAGCAGTATCTTGATGAACTGTATCTTCTTACGAGACCAAATGTTCAGATTGTGAAGATAAAGATTGACCGCTACCCAACTCATAAAGGAGGATGGAAGAGACAAATGAGTATCTCTTGTGGCTTGGATGAGGACTCTGTCCTTGGCAAAAAACATGACCCAAGCATTTTGAGCTGTAGGAGGGTTTTTTCCATTACTGAAAAAACCTCACTCAGTGTGAGAAAGGAAGATATCCTTTCGAACAACTGCGGCCAAAGGGAGGGCTCCGGTTACAGAAGAGCCATTGACCGAGTTCACAAAAAGACTAAGTATCGTGAAGCGTTGGGCAAGTGTTTCTCCAGGAAAGGATTTTGTGAATAGAGGTTGAAGGTGCTCACACGAAGGTCCGAGGGTGTATAGGCCGACGGAGACCGTGAGAACACAAGATGCCAACAACCTCTGTTGTTCTAGAAGGTTACCCATCCCAGGGTTGACCAGAATTCTAGAAATTAACTAAGTTACCTCAGATGTTGCGTTAGACTGCACTGAATTAAATTCTCTAAGAACGACAGAATGAGGGGGGTGGTGACCCCATGAGGTAGTGCCTCCTAATGCAGGGGGGGGGGGGGGAAATATTCAAAGAATTTGCGTACACAACCACGTCCGAGATCCAATTTGCTGCAGGAGACTGCATAACTAGCACAGTTGCTATCCATGCAAAGATAATCCTATACTATAGGTGAAACAAGGGAGGATTTAGCAGCTGAAGCAGCAACCTGGTCCTTGAGGCACATGGCCCATAAACTATTCTGTAGTAGGAACGAAGTGTAGGTGAAGAACGTACGTTCATGGGGGTTGAACGACCATGAACATGCCGAATTCATTAAAGAAACCTGGCTACATGAATGCGGGTTCTTCGAAGTTCGCAGAAGATGAAAATTTCAAAAACCAAAGAAACCCTGTTTGTGAGAAACGAACTAAATCCAAAAGGTGAGGGGTATTAATCGCTAAGATTAGCGCTCGCGCATTACCCCAGTCATTGTTGGGGTTGTGCTGGGTTAGGTTCCCAGAACAAAATCTGCATTGAACTTCTTCAACTCTACAGGGGAGGGCTACCAAAGAAGTATAAGCCTAACACAGGAGTGAAAAAATTACCCATGTCCTCTAGATGGGAGTACTCTCTAAAGAGAGACTCTCGGGACCAGCTCCTTCAGCTCTACGTGGGAGGGCTACCGAAATAGCTTAAGACCAAGAGAGGTGAGAAGACGATCTATGCCGTCTAGATTAGAGTACTCTCCGAAGAGAGACTCTTGGGAAGCCCATGCGTCAGTGAAGTACCGGTAAGGGTCTCCGACAGAAGGGATCTTTCCGGAAGTGTCTTTACCTGGGAAGGCAAAGTATCCAAGGTTAACCATTAGATGCTGGAATTAGTTGCTGGTTCCTACAGCAACCTTGAGGAGAGCTGACTAGTGACGATCCTGAGCAGGCTTAATGATGATCATGAGCTGGTAAACAGCTAATGGTGAGCCTGCGAGCGACAAGCAAGTGAACATCAAGTTGACGAACGGTGAGCTGTCGGGTAAATAGATGGCGAACAACGAGTTGTCGAACGTCCATGGCGAACGGCGCAATCTTTAAGAAGCTGGAGATCTTTTAGCCGTTGAATCGGTGCTTGGCAAGCTGACGA
Source organism: Palaemon carinicauda (assembly GCF_036898095.1). Lineage (NCBI taxonomy): Eukaryota > Metazoa > Arthropoda > Malacostraca > Decapoda > Palaemonidae > Palaemon > Palaemon carinicauda. Next base: position 52,722,764 of record NC_090735.1, read on the forward strand.
CCAGGGAGGCGGCGATCGGCGAGCTGACAATCGGCAAGTTGGCAACTGGTTAGCTGGCGATCGGAGAGTGGCAAATAGGAGAGTTATCTAAAGGTCTAGCTGTGAGCTGGAGATTGGTGAGCTGTAGGTAGGTTTAAAGGCTTCAAGAACATTTGAGATACTTCCTCAGTGGCCTCACAAGCAATAGTAACAGCTGATATGGGTTATCAGTTACAGAACGGAGACACTCAATCAGGAACGGCCCAAATCTAGGATCTGCTACAGCCAGATTTGGAGTCTTAGCTACAAACCCCAGGACAAAGCCAAGTGTCACTTGCCTCTATCCCCTCAAATGGGCAATATCGCAGTACAGACCATGTAGCTCACTGACCTTTGCAAGTCTGGCTTCTGATTGAGAGCATGTGTGCTCAAAACTTTGTATGAGGAGAGACAATTCCGTCTAAGAAATGCTAACGCCATTTAGTCTCAAGGTCGAGTGGTAGACTTTCACTGCCAAGACTGAGCAGAGATTTTCCTCCAAGAGGTACAGTAAGAATTCTGCTATCACTGGGATAGTGGCACTGAGAGGAGCAATATCCCTTCCCGACACCAACCACAAAAGACAGACCACTTCGCTTGGTAGATGGCAGAAGACAACTCCCTGGGGTAACCTGTCATTCCCCTCGCAACTGGTTGTGAAATGCCTCGCTCTATGAAGAGTTGCTGGATAACCTCCAGGCAGGAAGCTGTAGCGAAGCTACTGCTTTGTGTAAGACCTTTACATGTGATTTCATGAGTGAATCCGGGAGTGGAACTAGCTCCATCGGTGACTCCGTGAGCAAGGTAGGGTCTAGGAGCTATTGCATTTGCTGGCACCGCGGAGCTATCAGGATCATTAACCAATCTGTCGATGCCCTTCTAGAAAAAGACTCAACAGAAAGAAGTACTTTCAATACTTAGATGAAAGATCCGGAGATGTTGGGGAGGAACTGTCTGGAATGAAGGAGGAGTCTACTCGAGGGCAGACTACCTATGTCTGGTTACGGGAAGGTAAGAGGGTCATGAATAACCTGACTCCCTCCCAAGGAATACAACCATCGAATTAGGAAGATATCTAATGATTTATTAGAATGAGGTTCCAAATTGTATGATGGTACGTAGTCCTTACTATCCCTCATGGGTGTGCATCCGGCCATGGGAGTAACACATACAACTAGCGAAGTGAACTGCCTTTGTTGGCGGCAGTAACAGCTTGTTTGCCTGCATGCAGTTGTGTGTCTCTGACTCTGGATAAGTGCTCAAAAACGGGCCTGAGCATCATAAACATGTTTCTATGTATGAGCACCCTCACGGAGCTCATGAAGTTACTTGCAGGAATAAAGTGTGTGTGATTAGGCGCAACATTATGGGCTCAAAGGAATTGATCGTTGACGATTCGTAGCACTGTGAACATGTTTGTGAGCATGCGTAAAACCCAAAAAAAGTACATACAACTAGCAAAGCAATCAGACCTTCGTCAGTAGTAGGTGTTTGCCCACCCACCTTGTGTGTGGGACAAGCGTCCCTGTAAGCGAATACTTGCTTGCTATCATTCATAAACCTAAGCACAATATGACTCTATCACTTTGGGAATAGAGGTTAAGGAAACTAAAATTGAAGGGTTGTCTCACTAGACTGTTGTACCCTGAGGGCGAGAAGGGGTGAGGAGAGATTGCAACTGGTCAGAGGCCGACACCAGGCGAGTGTTCCAATGAGCTCTCTATTACATAAGGAAGAGAAGCCAGAGATGGTAGCCCCAAAAGATTGTGTCTTATGAGACTCATTGCTTTCTGAACAACAGTGGAATGTGGCGGCTGCAAACAGTCAGAAAGCATTCCTATCTGCAGCAATAACCTTGCAGGATTATGCCTACCCAGACTAACTGTGCTCCCAAAACTCGTTACGCCCCGGAGCACAATGGTGGCAAGCGGCAGCTGCAAGCAGTCGGTAGGCATTCCTATTTACGGCAATAACTCCTGAGGGTTTTGTCTTGGGCAAGCGCACATGCGTAACTGCAGTAACTCGTACCTGCCCTTTATCATGGGGGCATTATCGAGCATCTGTAGTTGCGTAGAATTCATCAGAGGAATGTTTGCCTGAGCTTTGCCTGAGCACCTAGCTACGCTTAGTGATGGGTGGTCTCTCTCTTATGAAAAAAAATAGTCCCACATGCATGAGTTTATCTGCCCAAGTACGCAGAGAACACAAACACTAGCCAAGTTCCCAGAGGAGGTTGGCAAGGAAAGTCTTGCGAACTCATAGCTTGTTGAGGCGAGCACTGGCGAGCACAACAGAGAAGCTGAAGCTTTGTGCACTGGCGTGTAGGAACCCACCAACTCACTATGAGCACTATGGTGAGCAATCTGGGTTGCATGCATACCTTCGTCAGGCAGAGGAGGTCTCCCAACCACATCGCTAGCACTCAGTGGATGAGTACGCAACACTGTGCATGACTTCTCTGCGAGACTGAGTCTGCTAACATAAGTTAATACGTCATGAAGCTTGGTACTTATGAATTCCTATCAGAGGAGGTATTTGCTAACAAAGAGAAGAATAAGGCTGGGATGAACTAGCCTGCAAGACTTGCAGATGGGAGAGGTAGCGACCACAAGTGGCCAACAGACAGCAATGACCCAGGAAGGGAAATTACTCGAGACACTTTGTGCCCTGAGGATACAATGGGAGAGGCAGAGACCGTACACATCATCATCTTGTACCCCGAGGGTACAACAATGAAGGGTGGGAGCTGCGAGCAGCAACCTAACCCCATCATTGTCTAGCTCCAAGACGCTATGCTCTGAAGAGCAATAGCAAGGCATCGATGAATTGAGCACACGCTTGTGAAAGGCCACTGTGGGGGGGGGGGACAACTCTGATGAGGGGCACCTTTCCCATGAACGAGATAATTATCCAACACTGCCAGGAGGGGCAAAGAGTCTTCTCAAGAATGGGATGGCTGCCATACAATTACAGTTGGCGAAGGGAGTCCTTCCTGGGCATGCTAAGGCTGACCAACACCTGGAGGCGAACCTCCAAGCAGCACACACTGCTTACCATCAATGAGCTTAAGCTCTAGAATCTAGAGTCTAGATGTAGGTCTGGGTTCACTAAAAAAGGGATTCCCAGACTGGAAACTTCGAGGGGAACTAGTCTGCAACTGCTCTCATTCCTACGCCGGAACAACAGGAACAAAGGCGAGTAGAAGCAGAATGTGTTGAAACAAAGGGCACAAGAACTCTATTGGTGCATTACCTCTAGTCTTGAAGGGGACAACCATGGTCAAGCTCCGCTGAGGTTGAGAGCGCTCCTGGTTTGTCTCTAACTGTATTACTCTCAAAAGTCATTCCATAGATGAGGAGACCCGAACTCCTCCCCCCCAAAGAAGGTAGAACTGGCAACGAAAGAGGGTCCCCTGGTGGAGGATGATGCCGCTTCGCTAGAAGCGACGGTGTACACACCTAAGGTAAGTCCAGGGCCAGATGAACATTTTTCTACTTATTCATCCTCTACGGAGTCAAATTCAGTTTATTACAGGTTAACGGGGAGAGAGACGGAATGTCTATTCACTCACGAGCCAATATAACGTGGAGTATTGTTACTAGTGCGAGTGTGAACGAGGTGGCAAGTACCACCTGCTAACTAGCGGTGGATAGTTACACCTCACTTAAAAATCTTAAGGCTGGTTTCAACTGTCACAGAAATATATCTCCAATGTAAATAGCGAAAAGGTTTGTATATATTATAGTGTATAGAATATGAAGGGGATGCAAGAAATACCTTACATAGTCACCAATAAAATGAAGAGTAGTGTACTGTTGTATTTACAAGTTATAACTTAAATATCTAAGGATTAAATAAGTACGATCATATTCTGAGTTAATTGTTGTGCTTGGGAAGGTGATGATGTCTGATTGCACATGCAAGCTTGGCAGTGCTTTCTACTGTATATATGCAATCATTACCTACTGTAGTTTTCCACTAACACTGCCTAAATTCTCTTGCCTTCTTACATGGGATGTTATGTGACTCCTCCCAAATTTCACTACTAGATCATTCAGTTTAACATTGGCTGTCTATTTTGTAAAAACTCCTTTTGCCAAGTATATTCATTTGAAAGATTTTGCTTGCAGCTACCTACATCAAATAGGAAAAAATCCCTTTAAATGACAAATGGGACCCTGCATAAGCAAACAAATATTTACAATCTAAGATTTTTTAACAGGAAGACATTTGTGTTCTGCTCTGAGGAGCTGATCAGTGCCAGAATGTAATTTCAGTAATAGATAATCTCACAATTGCACTATGATTAGAAAGTTAAAAAAGGTGAGACAGCAAGATGAATAAAAACAAGAACAGACGTAGGCCTAAATAGAATGTTGAAAAGTGGGAGCTCCTATGGGGGTGTAAGTAATGCCTACATTGCAATGAGAAAGGAAAATGACAGCACTAACCATACAAAGGGGATTGGGTTAAGTGGGGGGATGCTCAAAGCTTTCTTTTAGACGGGTCTCTGGATTCAAGTTCTTGTCTGGTTAAGACCCAATACTAAGGTAAGATAAGGTAAGGTTAGGACACATCCCAACATTTTACACTTTGGACCCACAGGCTCTTTAGGTTAAGATAGGCGAGATTACATTAGGACCAGGTACCCAGTATTATGTAACATGGTTTAAGTAAGATTTGGATGAATGTGTATTGTGCTATAGATAAATTGTACACAAAAACATTATTGCAGTTGCTAATCTTTAAATGCAATTTAAATTATTTCAACAAATGCAACTTTCTGTTTTCACCATCCCATAAAACACTGTTTTGGGTTAAGCTTAACTACATACAGTATACTATATGGTAATAGGGAAACAAAAAGGTTTTATCACCCACAATGAATGACTACAGTAAAACAAAAATAAGCACTCTGAAAAACATACAGTTGACGTATTTGGGAATGAAAGCATGTTAATAGAATCAAAACTGAACAGGAACTTAATTTCTTACTAACACAGAATTTGCAATAAGAAATGGTAGAGTGCTGGCCATTTTTTAGGGTTTCGTCAAGAATTTATGGTAAGTGAATTTTAAGTCAAGTAACTAAACTATGAACAGTACAGCTGTATCACACACTGTTATCATTTAGGAAGGTGGTGATGTAGTATCGTGCAATAGTCATCAAGCACTTTTTGGGCTCTTTCCTGTTTCACCTCTGACGTAATTATCACATTATAATTTCAATAAAATAAAATTACTGAAATTTAAAAGCTGAAGTACTCGGATATTTCCCAAGTCCGGTCAACTTTTAAATCCTCCTCCTAAAGTAACTGGGTGGCTGCCGTGTGAATCATTAGTATTAGAGGGGTGCTTAATCAATTTAGGTAATTTATAATAATTATAACACCACTTACTGAACTGCTACAAGGAACAATTATTTACAAAATATTTAAAATAAGGGGAACTACATGGTCTTATTAAGGTTTACCAAGGGCTTAGTATTTTGGCATAGTACAGTAGGTCACGAGTAACGACCTAGGGTACTATGCCAAAATACTAAACTTATTTAGTATTTTGCGTCAATAGACGTAAGAGATGATGATGATGACAGTAGGTTGTACTGTATTAGGAAAAGTGGGTCGAGGTCACGTGTGTACGTGTGTGTGTGTGTGTGCGTGAAGCCTACCCCACGAAGTGAGGCGGACACAGTCCTCTAAATTATGTTAGTTGGGTTAGGTTAGGTTACAGCATATAAATGACTGGTAATCCTATACAATAGTTCTGCCAGCAAGTTATCAAATTTAAGTACTTTCACTAAAAAGATTGAAGTCCAAGATTTCGTTTGATATATAAATCTAAGGGGAGCTAGGTCTAGATGTGGTTTAAAAATAAAAATTAAATTTGACCCACCTGAAAAAACTAAGTCCCTCGACTTCATAACTCTCTCAAATTCCTCTTCTCTACATAGCAAGATGTCAGCTAAACGTCATAGTTTTTAACCAATGATAATTATCCACATTTTACTTGGGACTAGCATTTTAACAAAATGTGACTTGAATACCCAATCAGGTCACAGTTTTACTAGGAAACTGACACTTTTCACACAATTTCCACTGTTAATTTTTCAGTCTCTTGAGAGCCATGGAGGCATGTGAACCTTCAACTTCTGGGGCAATTTCTCATTTAACATCTACTTTGACCTCAATTTCAGTGGATACTCTCCCAAGTTCTTGTTTCAATTGTTATCTAAATTATAAAGATTTTGTTTAGGATTATTGTGGTAACATCGAAAGAATAATATACTACTAAGATCACAGTGTTATCAAAAGTGAAAAAAGGTGTATTTTTTATGCATCCATTTTCAAGGGAACTTGGTTTGAAAAGTCTCATTTAGATATAGAATCTAATTTGTTACTTGTATGCAATTAAATTGGTGTTAATTTAGTTTTAAATTTGTTAAAAATTAATTCAAAATTTCTCACAAAACTAAAAATGATTGGTGCTCATTCACTCGTGAGGTTATTGTGCACTGGGTATTGAGTCGGAAAGGTGCAGCTCACCTTAAACCTCCAACCTAACTAAATACACAATGGGATTTAGGCTATTTTATATCTAATAGGGTTGTGTAAGGGAGGGGTAGCAGAAGGGGAAGGGGGACGAAGCAACCCCCGCTAGGTAAGGATACGGCTACTAGGTTAGGTTAGGTGATTTGTTTAGCTTAGATGGTGACCTTGTTTATTGCTAATTCTACATGTGCCATTATTTGCATGTTAAAACGCATTCTTCAATTCATTCCCCACCCAGAAACCTCAGTTTCCCACTGGGGGTCCCCCAAGATTGGAAAGGTTAACAATTAGGGTAAAAATACTGTTCCTCCTCTTCAAAAAAAAAAAAAAAAAAAAAAAAAAAAAAAAAAAAAAAAAAAAAAAAGTCAGCTTTAGATAAAGAACCAAGTAATTCACCAGGAAAAAAAATATCAAAATTATTAGTGGCGGAGCTATTGAATAGAATTACCAAATGACCTGGTATATATTACCACTAACACTATCAGGATATAGAATTAAACAAGTAGTCATAATTAGAGAGTAGGATAATGGATAACATTGGTTACATACCTCCAAACAATAAGGTAAAGACACAGTGCCCTAGGAGGCGGCACAGGGGAAGTCACCCAGTAAGTAAAGACACATGCTAGGTTAGGCTAGTTGGGGAACCTTTAGCAAGCTCGTACTCCTGCATCTAAAATTACAAATGGCAGCCACATTCTAATACTAAGGGAAAGTGGAAAATTAAAGAAAAATCTATTATGAGGAAGTTGATCACTTGCATCTAAAGTTACTTATATGTGAGAGATTTGCCAAGAAATGTCAAGAGGATGTGAATACATTTAATTTCATGTCAGTTCCATGTTGTTTAGTGAGGAAATCAGGCTAGTTTTTTGTTATAATTCTATATTTTTTTTTTCAATTTCATCTTGTTTCCCACGAGGCGAATTATTTAAAATTATGAAAAATTAATGGAGGAAAACAATAGCTTTGAATAATTTGGCAGTATATGGAGAGAGTGGTCTGGTAAACAAATACCAAAGTAAGACATGAAACATGTTGAAGGAACGCAACAACGGCACTTGGGTATTGCCTGTAGTGCATCTCGTGAGGTGCAGTGATGGCATTGCGCACCAACGGGAAGAGATAAGAGAGGGCATTAACCGCCTCGTTCGTTGCGTAGAGGTAGGAGTGCCACATACAGAGTTGGCAAAGATCAAGGCTACTTGTAGGCTACCAGCGATTCACGCTAAAAACTGGACTTGTATAGCATATACATATTTCAATGACTAAATGAGGAATTGTAAATAAATAATCTGAACTACAGTGATTTGATTTCGCTTCAAACACGGAAACGCGATATTCCAGGTTCAAATACACATTGACAGCAATGAAAAAAAAAAAAAAACGAGGCTGTCTAGCTCTATTATGGCATTTTTTTACCACATTTTTTTCTATTGAGACCAAATGACGGTTGATCCAACTCGTGTCCAATTTTTCTATTCAAATGGCATATTAGCCCTATACGTAAACACACTTACCTAATATCATATTTTTCACTTTGGCCTGATTACAACAAAAAGATGGGTAACCACAGCCACTATGGCAACAGCGTCAAGGAATCCGCAGTCACAGTCCCTCCGCACTCCGCAGTCTGGCTCAGTGTTGCCACATTTATTTCTGCGAAAGATGAGGATCTGCTGAAATTTTTTTGTAGATATCTGTAGGCGCTAAAAAGATTATCTGGAAACCATATGTTGTCAAGATTAATATGGAATTTGAAATACATAATATGATAAACATAAATAATTTAAAGGTTTAATAAAAAGAAAAAATGAAAGCTGCTTTTTACTGTATTTCTATGTCATTTAAGATTAGCCAAATATTCCCTTTTCTATAAAAAAAAAACAAATGTATAGGTATATGTAATTACGGCCCTCAGCAGCTGTGTCCGAAGAAGGAAGTTCAAGAAATTTCCGAGTGACTATCTACCAAAATTGATGATTGATGGAAAACGAAACCTGGCATTGTATAATGATTAGGCTATATCGCATTTTGAAGTGGAAAACATAAGCTTTTCACCGGATACATTCAAAATACAGGTAAAACAAATTTTGCACTTTTATTATCCTAAGTAGCCGCAACTAAATTGGCAAAATGGCGATACACTCTATACCAGACTTAAATGCACTGTAGTATTTCTTATATCTTATAGAAATGAAACTATAACAAAGAGATTGGTTCACCAAACTTTCACTGGGCTCCACAAAGCACTAGGAGAGTTGGAAGACCCAAGCCTAGATGGTTGAGGACTATGAAGGTTGAAGTCGGAGATGATGAATGGAGAAGTATTGAATGAATAGCTCAAGATAGAGACAACTGGCTTATAATCTAACCGAGGCCCTTGCGTCTAAATGCGTAGGAGATGGTGATTTCTTATATTACTAATCACAATGTAAATTTCATGAAAATGTCCTCTATAACACAACTGTACTCACTTTCTACCCCAATCTCGTAAAGACATTTTACAGATGTAATGAAACCTCAGTCTATAAGCAGTGTTGCTAACTGTGTTAGCCATAAATGAGCTCGATTGAGGACTGAGATGCGCTAGAAATATGATAGGAGGAGTTTTCTCCTTGTATAAGGATTTTGGTGATTATATACTTCGCATGGAAGATGAACTATTATCAACAAAGTCAAGGGTAACAATGCAATTATTGCGAATGTTGGATACGAGTTTGTTATACGAATGATACGGCTGACATACAGTGCAATTACGTAGGCCTTCACTTATTGCCTTGTATAAGAATTGAAGAATTCCCACAAAGGATCAAACTTTATTAACTCCGAACATGAGGAATATACTCTATTATGAAAACTAATTTGTAATGAAAAATAAACAGTGATATTTTCAGTAAAACTACTTTAAATATTACAAAACTAGTAGCACGAAATCATAGTGTCGAGTAACAACTATGGTTTCAGAAATTTCATGGAGAGAGAGAGAGAGAGAGAGAGAGAGAGAGAGAGAGAGAGAGAGAGAGAGAGAGAGAGAGATGCAATAGAAAATGCACCAAACCAAATAAATTTGCGCTAAGAATTGGGCTATGAGCAAAATACAAAATATATGCGGTTTGTGAAGCCAATTCACTAGAAAGAGTGCTTTTCATGCAAAGTTGGCAACATTGCCTATAGGCATACCCAAAGACAGTATAGGAAGACAGGAGAGCCTACTTATGAAAAAGAAAGAAAAAAAAAACCGCAGCGCCATCTATTGCCGACGTGCCCTATTAATTAGCTAAAAATAACTCTACAGGGTTTTGGTATTTGGTATTTCGGAAAGTTCATATTCAATAATTGGTCCAATATTATCCGTCTAATGATTTTCCATAGATCTATATTAAATAATATTGATCATTAGAATACCTACATTTTTTTCCTTGCTTATTTATCTTGTTGATTGTTCATTTACAAAACGAAAGTTAAGCTTAGGCTGTGCATTTCATGTATATATAATATTGCTAACATAACTTACATAATATGTGAAAGATATGCATCCGAAATAGGATATGTGCCTATTATGGTAGAAGAAAAGTGGTGGATGGTCTTATATTGTCTTAGGCTTATTGGGTCACATTTACCTCATACAATATAGAGATGATTGTCAGAAAAAAAGATTCTTTTATTTTTTTCGACATTTAATGGAATTTTTATTTCTAAAGGTACGAGTTTCCACTTGCATTAGCAAAATAAAGGCATCTCGAAATGGCCTTAGCATAGGCCCCATTTTGATGTATAATCTCGGACTTTGATAAAATACTCATTCTGCAAGTTATAATCGTATACACATTTAATATATAACTTTACGTTAAATTTGCATCGATAAATGCGAGGAAAATGCACCATTAAATGATAGTTTACTGTTGAAGGGTAATATATTCAACATATGTGTCTTGTTTTACATATGGCGACGGACTGCTGCAATTGTTTTGAAGACTTGAGTTAGTGATACCAGATTGTTAGGTCCCAAATTCCCCTGAGAAGGATAGAAATACAACATAATCATGAGCTTAAATAAAAAAAAAAAAACCATGGCAACGTTTTATTCAATGCCAAATTTTGTTTTATTCATAGTGTAGCATATATCTGTATCATGCCTGATAAAAAAACATCCATCATAGTTTGAACAGAACGCTGGTGAAATTTGTTCATCTGGCAACACTGACTTAAGTAAGTAAGCAGCAGACGACAAGCGCAGCGTCACCTGTTGCGGATGCGCCCTACTCAAACGGCCAAATGCTCACAGAAATCCAAGAGACGTTCATGTCTTCCTTTTACTGTCCTTGGCGTACTAGAGAGAACCACCGCGCCAAAATTTTATGCACCTCTAGTTTTAACAAAATTGTACAGTGAAGACAGTTTGTACCGCAAGTTGTAAATGTGTAGACGTTTGGGATGACTCCCCTTAAATGTGACTCTCATATTCACTTGAAACTAGTTTGAATTCTAAGTGTTGCCGATTACCAGAATCGTTCAATTGAAGATACCTCCGTAGTATTGCTCATGTTTATTTTCTAATTTTACTATTATTTAAATTTTAATTATTTTCTATATATATACTTACCGTGAACCTATGTTTAGGAGACACCTTTGAGTGCCTGCTCCCCGACCAGAGTTTTACCTTCAACAGGACGATACCCTCCCAACCCCCTTCTCAGGTCGACATCAACCATTCCACACTGGTTCAAGAAAACACGTTCTTATCAGTAGGGTCTACCGCGGGGAAGGATTGGGGCCAATTAAACTATTGGTCTGTGGTATGTAAGGAAAAATACAATTTTCTTAGAAATTGTCATTTGTTCCGACACGAATCCTTGCCATGGACCAGTGTAAAGGAGCCTCAGTATTAGGAGGCGGGGAATAGACCCCTGTAGGAGAGGTATGAGGCCCGCGGAGAGGGGTAAGGCCTGTCAGGGAAAAGTGTAACAAATAAATGTAAATAAAAATAGGGTAGTCAGAGAACACTCACCGAGATATTTTCTTCTTTCCCAAAGCAGTCCATGGCAGGTAGAAGGGATAGGATAGGGATTTGAGACGTTCTACCCCTCGATGTTCCATATGGATTGTGTCGTGTGTGGGCCGCCCTTAGATCCTCTGTTAGGCGACCATGACGGGACCGAGCTTGAACCCCTTTTGAGACCTGAAGGAACAATCCTTAAGGTAGTGGGCCGTGAAGGTCAACTGCCTCGTCCATACGCCTGCTCTCAGCGCCTGGCCAACTGCCATGTTCCTTTCGAAGGCCAGCGAGGTGCCGATGCCCCTGATGTCACGAGGCTTGGCAGACCTTTGGGAGGGTTCACCCTTTGCCAAGTACGCCCTGCGGATCGTCTACCAGAGCCAGAAGAAGATTGTGTTCTTAGAGACCACCCTCTTCACTATCTCTGTAGTCATGAACAGGGTGGAGGGTGGAGGTCCTTGAGAGATATTTCCACACCGTCCTCATCGGGCACAACAGCAGGTCCTCTGGGTCATTTGTCCTGGGGATGGCGGGGATGGAAAACTCATTGAACTGAGGGTCAGCTACTGCTGTGTTCTGTCTTTGCCATGAAGAAGGGGATGAGTTTGAAAACCAGCTCCTTCCACCCATGTGAGTCGGAGACATCCGCTGAAAGCCTATAGAGTTAGCTTACTCTTTTGGACGTGGCCGGGGCGAGAAGGAACACCTTCTTCAGGGCGAGCGCCCTGTCCGTAATTTGCCGCAGAGGTTCAAATGGAGGCTTCTTCAGGGTGACAAGGACCTTGATGATGTCACATGTGGGTGCCTTGAGAGCACTAGGGGGGGGGGCATGCCTGCTCAAACCCCTTTATCAGCATTGAGAGCCACTTGGACACTTGAAGGAACCTAAGTTCAACCCCTTGAGGAAGAAGATCTGACCCAGGGTCACCTGGAATCCCTTCACTGCCAGAACTGACATACCCTGATCAAGGCGTAGATGGACCAGGAAGTTTGCGATAACTAGGATTGAAGTATTGAGGGGCTTTATGCCTTCCTTTGTGCATCATTTGCCGAAAGCCGCCCATTTTGCCTGATATATGGCTTTCGAGGATTGTCTGAAGTTACCCGTCATCTGAGTGGCTGCCCCTCTGGAGTACCCATCCCTTCTTTGCAAAGACTTAATAGTCTCCATGCATGAAGGGAGAGGTTTGGGAGGCTTTTGTGGAACCTCCGAAAGTGCGGTTGTCTTAGCAAATCTTGTCCCAGCGGTAGGGGCCATGAAGATTCCACAGCTAAGGACTTCAAATCTGAGAACTCCTCCTTTTCGGGCCACCACGCAGCCATCAATGTCATCCTTGCTTGTCTTGTCCCTCGAAGATGGTTTATGGTCTGCCGTAGGAGACCGAGTGGGGGAAAGGCGTACACATCGAGGCCGTACCACAGGTGTTGGAACGCGTCCTTCAGACCTGCTGCTGGGTCCGGCACTGGAGAGCAAAAGAGTGGCAGCATTGCGTTCAGCCTCATCACGAAGAGGTCCATACAGGGGTGGGCCCCACTTTCCTATCACTGTCTTTGCCACTTCCGGATGTAAGGACCACTCTGCGACCACTTCTGCTGAGCCCGTCTGCGATGACATTCCTCTTCTCCAGAATATATCTAGCCGTCGGGAAGATGGCATTGCCCTCGGCCCATGACAGGATCTCCACCGACAAGTCGTGAATCAAACGGGAGTGCAGACCGCCCTTTTTCTTGATGTAGGCGACGACGGTGACATTGTCGCTCATCAGGGTTACTCTGCATTGCCAGAAGTTCGAGCTCGTTTAAGTGGAGGGTCTTCTCCTTTCAGAGACCAATGACCTGCAACCGTTCGGTCCTGCGGATGAGCTCCCCACCCCTCCTTGTATGCGAACATGAACAGAAGGACCTCCTCCTCCGGAGGGTCCAGTAATGAGACCCCTGCTAGTGTGTTCCTTGGGTCTCTCCTACCCGAGGGATGGGGAGAGACAGACGAATCATACGTTTGACAATACTGCTCAGCGTGACAGGAAAGAAATATATATATATATATATATATATATATATATATATATATATATGTATATATATATATATATATATATATATATATATATATATATATATATATATATATATATATATATATATATATATATATATATATATATATATATATATATATATATATATATATATGTACAGGGTGTCCCAAAATGCATACACTCTTTGGATTGCTACTTGTTCAATTTATTGATATTAACGTGGAAAACAGATTCACAGGAGAGAAACAATGCAAATTTAAAGATTCTGAGAGTTCACAGTGGAAAAGTAAGGATACATGGGTCAATTTGAGAATGTTCAAAAAAAAAAATATCAGCTCACATAAAGTGTTCAAACTGGTTGTCGTTCTGCTCAATACACTTTTGTATCTTGAAAATGTGGAACTACAAACTGTTAGTAGCATTTCTCACGGTATCTGAGCACATTCTTCTTTGATTGGCTCTAAGTTCGTCAATTGTTTTAGGTTTTGTGCTGCGCACGCTTCAAAATGCGATTGACGCTCTATTTTGGGATACCTGCTTCACGTGACAGTTGACGAACAAATTTTCATGGGAAATTCTGAACATTAGCAATAACATCTTGCTCTTTAGTTGGGCTTGTCGATGTTCTTTTTCGTCTTGAATGTCTTTTTCTCATGCACTTAATGGTCCCATGATTCTCAAAGTTATCTACGATTCCTGAAATGGTGACGCGTGTTGGGGCATCTCTGTGGAACTCACTCGTAAATCATCTTTGCACTTCAGCTTTATTTTCACATTTCCAGAATGTTTTCGGAACAAATTTGTTTTGCTCAAACGTAATCCCAGTATCCGCCATTCTTACTCCAAAATCAAATCTGAAATAGCCAAAAAAGTTTATTAGCTATTCAAAGTCAAAGAGTGTATACATTATTTTGGAACACTGTATGTGTGCATATATATATATATATATATATATATATATATATATATGTGTGTGTGTGTATATATATATATATATATATTTGTATATATATATATATATATATATATATATATATATATATATATATATATGTATGTATATGTATATATATACATACAGTATATATATATGTATATATGTGTATATACACACACACTCACACATATATATATATATATATATATATATATATATATATATATATATAAATATGTATATATATGTATATATATATATTATATATATATATATATATATATATATATATATATATATATATATATATATATATAGCCAGAAATCTGCTCTTTATCATATAGAGGGGATGTATGTATGTATGTATGTATGTATGTATATGCATATATAAAATAAATTAAGACAACCGTAACTAATAAATGAAGCTCCTCAAGTTTAAAACAACATAATCCCGAAGGTTTTGCAAGAAACTATGCCAGACAAACAGAATTTTGAGACTCAAAAATATTAAAAAAGACAAAAATAAGGTAATGCTGATTTTAATGTTACCCATAAACAATATATATCCATCACTATACAAAGCTACATGATTAAACAATACATCCAAGAAGAAAACGCGTATAGGCCTATAGATATAAAATTCATCGTGTATCTTTGCTTATATTCAGTTATCAATGTGTACCTTACCATTATCAACTAAATTCACCGTCGTTAGGTACTCGTGCATCCAGTGCTCTGTTCGAAATTTTATATTTGACATGGTATTTTTATGGTAGTTGTTTTAACGAGACTTGTCCCAAGGGTACAGAAAATCGGTAACCAAAATAGTCCTAGTGTGTTTTTTTGCCTTACTCTGCTGTCTTTGTAGGCTATAACATACACTGAGGTCACAAATCATGGGTTCATCCTTATGCAGTTAACCATTGACTCGAGCTAATTAGGCTACTATTTGTCATAAGTACATAGGTTCGTTAACAATCTCTAGAGGTTTATCCATAACCTTTATTTGTTGTCTGCATTTTCATTCAACGTTATCCTAGTTTTACTCATTATCTATTTTCAGTCCTACATTTCTCCTTTCTCTATTCAAATCTCCTATCGTCTTTTGCAATTCCTCTCTCATCTATTAAAACCTTCTATCGTCTTTTCTAATTCCTCCCATGATTCACTGAACAAAGCTGAGTTATCTATAAATCTTAAGTTATTAAGGTATTCCCCATTAATGTTTATTCCTACCTTTCACCCATCTAAAGTCTTAAAAACTTCTAGGCATGCCATGAATAATTTAGCAGGGATAGGTTCTCACTGTCTTACTCCTTTGTTAATGTGTGTGTGTGTGTGTGTGTGTGTGTGTGTGTCTGTCTGTCTGAACTATAACCACGAAAGAAAAATTGAGACGACTCGACTGAAGTTAGTAATTTCATCTTATTGGTAACATTATCAACAGACAAACGGCCAAACTTCAACATGGAAATTGCGATAAGCAAAGCAGGTTAAATCAGCCTTTTTCTCTCGGGTGGTTTCTGGGATGGTGCATGTCTGCGCGTATGTTTGTGTGTACGCATTTGAATATATAAAAGAATAAACTGTACGCAGCAAATTTTCTTTCTATAATCTTCAAAAGATCTCTGATATTTTGAAATACTTGAATTTTTCTTATTTATTTCACTTTCTTATAACCTTTAAAATGTCATTGTTAAATTAAATAATCACAATTACAGTTGAGCGCTTATAAAATAAAGCATTGCAAAGCTATATCTTGATAAAGATATAGTATAGTATTGTCGAAATGCTGTTGTAGTGATAGAATGAAGGAAAGTGTCTTTAGCCATATAATTTGACTAAACTACGTAAATACGAGGATTCAAAAAAAAAAAAAAAAAAAAAAAAAAAAAAAAAAAAAAAAAAACACCACTAAGGCAATGGTCTTTAAATGTATGTATGTATGTATGTATGTATTGTGAAGAATTTTCTTCACTACTCTTCTTTCATTCGTAGTTTTTGGTCCTAATAATATTGTAGCCACCCCTTAAACGTTCTCTCCTACATCAAGTTTTCTTTACCAAAACATGGGGAGAACTAGTTTAAATCAACTAAACTTGTTGACAGTAGCGTACGCCATGCTCGTGACGTCACAGCGTAGATACGCACGGCAAAAGCCTTAGCGGGCGTAAGGTGGTTCTTTCCTTAAACTACGTGGGTAGAGATAAATTACTTAACTGATTAAAATATATTTCTTAATGCAGCTGACTTTAATGCATCTTCTCTTTCTCAATACCAATTAAGGTTTGTTAATTTTAAGATGTTTGCCCATCGCCCCAGCCCATTGCTAATTGATCATTAACTAATTAATTTTTAGCAAGCCAGAATAGGTAGGATTATTGTGTATATGGACTCCATTAGAGCAGCAAGATTTCTCTAAAGTATTTGTACAAAATCCTGCCTCCTTGCAACAATATATTGCCCTGTCCTAAAGTCCCGATATGGTACCTTAACTGGGTTACCTTGCGCATCATGACCCTCATCTGTCTTGAAAAGTGAAGCCAGGTGAGCCAAGGCCGTCTCTGGGTGAGCCCTCTCAACCTTAACCTTACCCCATTCGTTCGGAAGCCGGAGTGACCGACTGCCAGCCTGTCAGTGGATCGGTACACCTCTGGCTCACAACCCCCCCCCCCCCCTCCTTCCCAAAACTCGACTCACAGAGGAGTCCTGCCGATTGGAGAGACGATATTCCAAGGAGCCTGGTAAACCATTAGTGCCAAAAGTGAAGATTCTAGGGGTGAGCCAGTCAAGAGTGCAACTGTGCAACGATCCGGTCAACAGGCAATTGAAGACAAAGACTGTCTTCCAAGGAGTGCAGGTACCAAAACGTGGCCACTTAGTTTTCCCCTATTTTTTAGTTTAGATTAACTTTTAACTTGATTAGGTTAACTGGCTATTACATATTTCGGACTGTGTGCGGTGGGTTTGTGTGTATATATTTTTTCCATATAATTTTTTGCTTTCGAGACTAGCAGAGTCTCTGGGTTACATAGGCCACGTGTCCGACCTAAGTTCAGTTATTGCAGAAGACCACGAGTCTAATCAATCATATTTCTTATTTAATTTGCATTTCTGTTGTTACTTTGTGTTTGTTAAGATGTCCGTTTCATTTAATGTAAATTTGTAAAATAAATCAATATTAGGTTAATTAAACCTTGTTGTATTTCTACTCCTCCATTTATTTCATTGTGACTATTATGAATAGAGTATTTAATCTTGGGACAATATACCCGATAGTTTAAAAGGAGTAAGTAACTTAAAAAAGGGTGTGTCAGCGAGCGACTTATTATTGAATATCTGCTTCCAAGGTAAAGATCCATATCTTTAAACATAACTTTACTTTACATCACTGCTCCCATTTTTGTTATTGTCTCTAATTACTTAACGTAAGATTCCTGTCCAGCATCTCACTGGTGTCACTGGGATGGAGCCGAAACAGAGCCTAAGAGTGAAAATGACTATAGACCTGACAAAGCTAGAGTAGGCCATTAAATTACTTTTATTTTCACGTGTGGAGTTCTCCGGCCTCTGGACAGTACAATTACCCTTTTTGTATTTAAGAGTGAGGGTTAGTGAACTACGGCAGTAAAGTTATTTGCAGGGTGTTTGTGCCTCGAGTGTAAGTGCTCCTTATCCTCCCCTGTTGATCTTTGAGTAACTGACGTAGGGAGATTTTCCTGGAGTAACTAAGTCCCACTCAAACATTGAATTAATTAATTATAATAAAGTATTCTCCACATGTATGTATGTATGCATGTATGTATGTATGTATATATATATATATATATATATATATATATATATATATATATATATATATATATATACATATATATATGGGAGCGTGTGTAGATACCCAGCTATCTAGATACAATCATAAATTTAGACAACGACTAAGAAAAGGAGAAGCATTCACAAACACGAGTAATATAAAGAAGAGTGAAAAGCATATAAAAAATAAGAAGAAATTCAGTCCCAAATTCACTATCACAAAGTGAAATGAGAATTTGATTACGATCACGATTTGAGTCAGAAGATCCCGGATGTTTGCCGTGGAGATAACTTGCAGAATGTGTTTCCATCACCCTTGCGAGATGGCGGCTCCATTACTGCTGATATTGAAACTCATTAGCACAAGAAGTAGGGCTTAGCTCTTCCTAAAGAAAGTGCCAATGGAATTGGCATGATTCAACCGAATCATTTTAGACAACTGTAATTTTCTTCTAGTATGGCATACTCTTGATTACGATGATCTACACCATTGAAAATCTGCCGTAAAAAAAAAAAAAAAAAAAAAAAAAAAAAACGGTAAGAATCCTGGAATAAATATTACCAGGCATTACTGTTTTAAAAGCGGATATATTGACGTAAAGAACTGATATTACGTTCTACAACCTGTAAAATATAATTACAAAAAAAGATAAAATTACGGTCGCCTGTATTTTATAGAAATAGGTCTGAGAGCAATATATTTTTACGTAGAATTACTGATTAAAATTACGCTTTTCAACCGTGTAGATGTTAATTAGTGTGAATGAATACTGTGAATTCGAAGAGCATGAATGGCTACTGATTTAAATTTAGTTAATCACAGTAGTACTTGCTCTTTAAATAGCATTTAGGATATAAGCACTTTTCTTTAGTTGACCACCTTATATCTATTTGATTGTCAGAACTTGGAATAACATTACTCAAGAGGATCCGTACATTCCTGCAAAATGCACGCGACGAAAGACATAAAGATTTCATTCAACACAAATAAGAAAGTTCATTTCTCTATACTAAACTTGGAACTAGAAGTATTACTTATTTCTAAATTGGTAAGAAGGTAAGCATGGTCATGCAGGATTAATGGCACACGTAACATATTTTTACTTCTTTTGTTTCTTTACCACTTACGAGAAACGCTCTCTATAAATGGCAATTGAAGTCCAAATGAAAATTCTATTTGAAAATACTAAATACTCGTTTCTTTACAATTCGTATTTGCTTCAAAAGTTCCTTACTATTTCAAGGCTCGAGTCCCTTTCCTACCAATCATTCCTCTTAAAGGTTTAAAGGACGCTCATGAATGGCAGAGGCAAGGGACAGTGACATTGCCCTATCAAGCACAATTCCCTAGAAACTGACTATACACACACACACACACACACACACACACACACACATATATATATATATATATATATATATATATATATATATATATACATATATATATATATATATATATATATATATATATATATATATATATATATATATATATATATATATATATATATGAATGATCAGCGCCCAAGTCCCCTCTCCACCCAAGCTAGGACCAAGAAGGGCCAGGCAATGGCTGCTGATTTCTCAGCAGATAGACCTATAGGCTCCACCAAAGCCCTCATCTTTAGCGCACAAGAATGGTGAGGTTGCAGCGACCAAAGAAACTTATGAGTTTGAGCGGGACTCGAACCACAGTCTGGCGTTCACCAGTCAGAGACGTTACAACATCGGCCACCACAACCGTCTAATAAATTATATCTTTCAAGTTGCTGCTTGGAATTGGTGGAAAGAATGTCATAAAAAAATGACCACAAATAGATGTTAACATAAACGATGTACGGACGTTAGCGAATAGTTTTACACATTAGATAGAAAAACTCTTCTTTGTTTTTCATTGTATCAATTTTCGGACAATAAAATGCCTCTCCAGTTATGAGAAAATTTCATTGCATTATCATTACTTATTCGCTAGATCTTCAGATTTGCTCAAGTTCAGAATGAAAAAAAAAAAGAAAATTGACAATGTTAAATATTTCTCAGTAAAAGAAATGAATATACATACTGCCATTACAGAATTCATACGCAGTTTTAATTTTACTGGAAATTTTTGATTCTTAGACCATTTAAACCTTTATGATATTTCAAGAATAAATTTGAAAAAAAATCCTATCAAAATTCGAATTTTCTTAAATGAATATGGTTCTAACATACTTTTCTTATCTATATAAAAACGATTAACACTATAATGCTTTGCCGAGAAATTACAAGTATTCTGACTATTGAACTACAAGTCCTTATTTTTATTTTATCAGTCTAAACGATTAAAGCAAGGACAAAATATGCTAGAAAATTATGTGATGAAAATTTCGTCGCAATACGACGAGTAATTTTGATGTTATCATTAAAATGACAATAAATGCAAACCCGGATCCTGAATACAGATCTTGAATCCGGATCTGGATCCTGATCATCTCCAAAATTTGATGGTGTCGTTTATGGACTAAAATCTATCTGTGATGGACATTTCGTCAAAATCCGTCAATTTATTTAGATGTTATTCTTAAACTGGCGAAAAATGCAAATCTAGATTTAAAATCCAGATCCGGATCATTTCCAAAATTTTATTGGGTCGTCCATGACCCAAGATCTATCTGTGGTGAAAATTTCGTCACAATCCGTCGAGTAGTTTTGACTTTATCTCTAAATTGGTGAAAATGCAAAATCGGATCTAGAATCCGGATCTGGAAACCCGGATCAGCTCCAAAATATAATGGGGTCGTCCATGACCCAAGATCTATCTGTGGTGAAAATTTCGTCACAATCCGTCGAGTAGTTTTGACTTTATCTCTAAAATGGTGAAAATACAAATTCGAAACTAGAATCCGGATCCGGAAACCCGGATCAGCTCCAAAATGTAATGGGGTCGTCCATGACCCAAGATCTATCTGTGGTGAAAATTTCGTCACAATCCGTCGAGTAGTTTTGACTTTATCTTTAAAATGGTGAAAATACAAATTCGGAACTAGAATCCGGATCCGGAAACCCGGATCAGCTCCAAAATATAATGGGGTCGTCCATGACCCAAGATCTATCTGTGGTGAAAATTTCGTCACAATCCGTCAAGTAGTTTTGACTTTATCTTTAAAATGGTGAAAATGCAAATTCGGATCTAGAATCCGGATCCGCAAACCCAGATCAGCTCCAAAATGTAAAGGGGTCGTCCATGACCCAAGATCTATCTGTGGTGAAAATTTCGTCACAATCCGTCGAGTAGTTTTGACTTTATCTCTAAATTGGTGAAAATGCAAATTCGGATCTAGAATCCGGATCCGGAAACACGGATCAGCTCCAAAATGTAATGGGGTCGTCCATGACCCAAGATCTATCTGTGGTGAAAATTTCGTCACAATCCGTCGAGTGGTTTTGACTTTATCTTTAAAATAGTGAAAATACAAATTCGGAACTAGAATCCGGATCTGGAAACCCGGATCAGCTCCAAAATGTAATGGGGTCGTCCATGACCCAAGATCTATCTGTGATGAAAATTTCGTCACAATCCGTCGAGTAGTTTTGACTTTATCTTTAAAATGGTGAAAATGCAAATTCAGATCTAGAATCCGGATCCGGAAACCCGGATCAGCTCCAAAATGTAATAGGGTCGTCCATGATCTAAGATCTATCTGTGGGGGAAATTTTCGTCAAAATTAGTAGCGTAGTTTTGACGTCCGCCTGTCCAAAGACACACAGACAGACAAATAAATAGACTCGATCGCATAATCTCCTTGGTGGAGGTAATGAACGGGGTGCCTAATCTCCGCAGTTTGTTTTCCATTTATTAATTTAACAATTAATATTACTAAATGTCTGCTCGTTATCAGCTCCCTCGTTCTAATCAGAAACTAAAGCCTATTGAAATCATTTATACTGATCCATTGAACGCAAAATGTCCCAAACTTCGCAGAGAAGGTCTTAGATTTTTAGCCAAATAGTGTATGCGACCCATCAATAATGACGGCTAAATATTTAGTTATACATGCACACCCACGCACATACGTATGACCATTCATCTCACCGCTACCCAACAGACGGGGATAGTCAGAGTAGTTATATTCTGAGCGTAAACGGTATATATATATATATATATATATATATATATATATATATATATATATATATATATATATATATATATATATATATATATATATATACACTGTATATCTATATATTTATGTATAAGCGGACACTTGCTCTCTATTATTTAGGAGAGAGAGAGAGAGAGAGAGAGAGAGAGAGAGAGAGAGAGAGAGAGAGAGAGAGAGAGAGAGAGAGAGAGAGCTTTCAGATCTAATAAGCAACCTTTGCAGTGCCCATTCATTTTTAATCAAGATAAAGAGAAAGTTATATTCGCATCGCAACCGAGTCAGATAACAGAAAAAGATCGGGTCGGGAGAGTGAAAAAACGAGTCCGTCATCGTTGTTGTGAAATAGAGACGAGTTCGAAAGCTCCAAAAACCCCGGGAGTGAAAAGGCAATTTTCATTTCAGGTTCAACTTTGACAGGTGCCATGGCCAGATAGATATTCCAGAAACACTGGCTCATATGTATATTTTTTTTCCTTCAGGTAAAACACCGTTCCTTTCTTTCAGGCAAATGGAGGCAACACCAGAACAGTTCACGCACACACAACATGGTGAAAGGATCTGCATATCGCCATGATCAGTAAAACTGTACTAGTCAGGGTCACCTATACTAGGTTGGTTTGGTGTGAGCGATCAGATGAAAATCTTCCACCATCACCAATCCGCACTGGGCAGTGTGGTGATGAAAAATGGCCAAACACCAGATATGAATTGAAATGACTGAGGCCTTTGTCTTGCAATAGACTAGAAACGGCTGTATATATATATATATATATATATATATATATATATATATATATATATATATATATATGTATATATATATATATATGTGTGTGTGTGTGTGTTTGTATGCATACATTATATAAACTCTTAAAGTGGACTATAAACCACCAAAAGCTGTAGTGCATCAATAGTATGATTTTTTTATTGTTTGATAAAAAAGTGGGTTGAATTTTTAGATGACATGAGGGTTTGTCGATTGTACGTCACTGATTCTTAACCACCACTGTGTGGTGACATTTAGTTGCCTCCCTTTGAAACGACCATACGTTGGAAAACCTCCTCTTTTATTTATCTTAGAATTCGGCGCTGATATCCGTTTTTGAAGTTATTTTTAATAGTAAATGACAGACAGGTCGGCGGCGAAGTTTAGTCATTGCAATGGACAAGTGTGACCTGCAGTCTAAATTTAAATTTTGACTTGACTGTCATAGGACAAGTTCTGAGAGAGATGGATATTTATGGCTTTTCAAAGAAACCTGTAGTTAGTGGATATTTGATTTCTTAGCT
The DNA here is from genome assembly GCF_036898095.1 of Palaemon carinicauda. Classification (NCBI taxonomy): domain Eukaryota; kingdom Metazoa; phylum Arthropoda; class Malacostraca; order Decapoda; family Palaemonidae; genus Palaemon; species Palaemon carinicauda. Next base: position 52,746,559 of record NC_090735.1, read on the forward strand.
CGATATCTATCCTAAACTCCCTCTCTGATTTGTAGGTATAGAAATAATTAAGGATTATTGGTGTCAGTGATTTGGTTGTTGTGAAGCTATTTAAATGGCAATTATTCAATCAAGGATTCTTATCAATGACCAAGATATTCAATGATCCGACACCTCTCCACGTTCTGGTGAACGGCCGGTCGGGGGTAGGGGGGTGAGCAACAATAGTTAAGCAAAAATGGAGAAATGAGATATCTGGAAAGCTGCTTCTTCCGTTTGGAAATAAACCGTTACTAAAACCTTCCATGTCGGTCAGGGGTTCCCAAACTGGGTTACATGTACCCCAAGTGGTACTTTTTTCCTCTTCAGGTGATACATTGGATCTGAGAGAATAGCCAGTAAAGTGCAATAGATGATGTAATCTGAATTGAGATTGAATAATAAAATTGTATTAAAATATCAATTTAAGTGTTTCTGTTTTCCATCCTCCATTTTAGGGGTACACAGGTACAGAAGAACAAAAAGGTTGGGAATCCCTGATATACAGTAGACAGTAGTCTTGTAAGTTGTGTCCCTCGTCACATGCTTATATTATGACGTCAGGCTGTTCAACAGGAAAGCTTTAATCTGACGTTATCGATCTTACATTTCATAAGCTATACATCTTAGCCCCTGAAGATGTACATGTTTTTATCATGTACACAGCACATGGTTCACATAAATCGCTCAAATGAACAAGTGTTTGTGAACGCTTCACATCGACGTTTGGCAGATGCTAGGTATTCGAACTTCCCCTTTAGAATAATGCATTTTGCAATACCTCCCTGGATCTCTTGTGTCTCTCGCTGTTCCTCTCGTTATAGAATTATCCTCCGTGTTTTTAGGATGAAAATGCATGAACAGTTTATGATCATCCGGCAGTCAATTGGATTATGGGAGCTTGAAATACTTTTAGTCTCGTTTAAAAGTAAATATTTCTATGGTACAAATAGTGGACGATATGAAAATGCTTTTAATCTAGTTGCATTTTTTTATGTGGGAACGAAAACAAATTCTTTTAAACTGGTCTTTCAAAATTTGCTCATCTATATTATGAAGGTTCACGGAGAAAAGGAGAGAATGAGAGAAAATAAATAGGACGACAGTGTAGTCTCAGTTTCTCGGGCCCGGGTTCGATTCCCCATCCGACCAGAAGCCATTATCTTTGAGTTGATTCCCCCTTGGGTTTCTGATCCCGAGGTACGGAGAGATTCCAGATATTAGGAGTATAATATATGGCTTATTTGAATATATATATATTCATATATATATATATATATATATATATATATATATATATATATATATATATATATATATATATATATATATATTGTGTGTGTCAACACTTTTGTGTGTAAGCAGGTAGGCACGTTACATGTTAATGCGACTAGATGAAAAATAACCGTAACGAAAATTCCTCAAAATAAGATGAATATTAAGGGTACCTGACACTTGCACGCATTCGTGGCACGCACTGGCACGCATTGATGCGCGAACTCGCGTGAACGAGTCGTAAAAATGTCGTGAACAGTGCTGGAACTCGCGTGCCAGAGCGTACCAATGCATGCCATGCGTGCCCAGAACTATGAAATGTTTAAACTTTGTGGCACGCATTGGCACGCACAAAATAGTCGTGAAATAGTCGTGAACGATGCGCCAACTGGAGTGAACTGGAGTGAATAGTGCGGGAACTGGCGTGAACTGGAGTGAACGATGCGGGAAGTGGCGTGAACTTTATAATGAAGAGAAACAAAAAGGAAACGAAAAAATTAATGAAAAGGAAAGAAAAATAAAACTAATAAATTTTTATATTTGCTGTTTTAATGTGAAAAAAAAATGATATCTTATTTCAAACTATTTCTATAACTTTATAATGAAGAGAAACAAAAAGGAAACGAAAAAATTAATGAAAAGGAAAGAAAAATAAACCTAATAAATTTTTATATTTGCTGTTTTAATGTGAAAAGAAATGATATCTTATTTCAAACTATTTCTATAACTTTATAATGAAGAGAAACAAAAAGGAAACGAAAAAATTAATGAAAAGGAGAGAAAAATAAACCTAATAAATTTTTATATTTGCTGTTTTAATGTGAAAAAAAAATGATATCTTATTTCAAACTATTTTTATAACTTTATAATGAAGAGAAACAAAAAGGAAACGAAAAAATTAATGAAAAGGAAAGAAAAATAAACCTAATAAATTTTTATATTTGCTGTTTTAATGTGAAAAAAAAATATATCTTATTTCAAACTATTTCTATAACTTTATAATGAAGAGAAACAAAAAGGAAACGAAAAAATTAATGAAAAGGAAAGAAAAATAAACCTAATAAATTTTTATATTTGCTGTTTTAATGTGAAAAAAATGATATCTTATTTCAAACTATTTCTATAACTTTATAATGAAGAGAAACAAAAAGGAAACGAAAAAATTAATGAAAAGGGAAGAAAAATATAGACCTAATAATTGTTTATATTGGCTGTTTGAATGTAAAAATAAAATGATGTCTTATTTAATGCACACACTTATTTTCCTCTATTACCAATCAAGACCCAAAACTTTTGTTTTAAATAAAAATGAACTGAAAAATAAACCCAAGAAATTTTTAAGTTTGCTGTTTGAATGTAAAAATAAAATGATGTTTTATTTCATCAACATACTTACAGTATTCTTATTCATTACCTTAAAAAGAAGAGCAAAACAAATTTTTTCTGTTTGCTGTTTTAATGTAAAAATAAAATGATTTCTTATTTCAACACACTTTTTTCTCTATTACCTTAAAATCAACAGCCTAAAAACTTTTCATGTTTGCTGCTTTTAATGTTAAAATAAAATGCTTACTTAATACTTGTACATATTTTATGTCTGCTATTTATATGTAAATCAAATGCTTTCTTATTGAAACAAAAATAAAGGGCAACAAAAAATACAAACGAAAAAGATACGTTTCTTCTCCTCAATGCAATGGTGTGTCTGATAGAAAGCATTGTTGTCTCTTCCGAAGCCAATCCAAGAATGTCCTCGGGTTGGAGAAGCCCCGTTTTTATATGGAGTGGCCAATTCGTGAACTGGCGTGAACTGGCGTGAACGATGCGGAAACGATGCGGAATGATGCGCGAACTCGCGAGAACGTGTCGTGAACTTCTCGTGAACTACTCGTGCCAATTCGTGCCATGGCGTGAACGTCGCGTGAACAATGCGCGAACTGGAGTGAACTGGTCGTGAACAGTGCGGGAAATGTGACACGCACTGGCACGCTGCGCGCAAGTGTCAGGTAGGCTTTAGACAAACGGCCAGATGGAGACAGGGACACGAAGGATAAATTCAAATAAAATCATTATTTCTCTATTAGTGCGAAAAAGTTAAGCCATAAAGATTAGATTTTAACTAAGTATTTGCATAAGCCCCCCCCCCTCCCACCCCATTAATTATGCATAATGCATTCTATTCCTTGGTTTCGTCTTGTATATTTTTCTGATGAAAATACAAATTTACATTATTTGTGTCCTTGGTGGAAAGCGAACGCTAAAAAGTTAACAACAGCTTATCTCAACTTAAGTTACCTTGTAAATCTAATTCACTGGGGAACATCGAGGAAAAAATGCATATATTAATTCCGATAAAAGTAAATAAATGAAGACAAGTTAAAGAAACATTTTTGAAATGATTTCCAATCAGAGTAATTAAACAGAGAAAAGTTAAAAAAAGACTAATTAGTTACGCACAACAACATTTATGTAAAGAAGAATGAATAAACAAAAGAAAAATATGACAATAGATTAATTGCTAAGACACGTTATAGATATTTGTGCAAGCGAGGCGATAGGAGGTGACTGAGAGACTAGTCGAATGTAACACAACTAACTTTATTTGGACGGAGCATGAGTTTGTATACCACCCGTTCCGATCAAGAACGGCACAAAATTCCAAACACAATAATGCAGGAAAATACAGGCATGAAAAAAAAAAACCGCTATAGTGTACGAGCGTGTATGATGCACGAGCGGTACATATCCAAGTAGTAAACTGCTTTGGCTCTCAGGAAAATGTTGCAAAAAAAAAAAAAAAGGTTTCATGAAATCGGCAGACAACGTTGTAAAAAAGTCTCAGACTCTGAAGCAACACTCACAAAAAATCAAATGCGTACTTGCATTCTTGCGAAATGGAGGCTCCATTATTATCAATATTAATATTCTCATTATTTAACGAATACAAGTAAAACCACGGCTTTTCACAAAAAAATGATAAGCCAACATGAACTACTGACTACGGTAGTGCCATAGCCTCTGTACCATGGTCTAGAGTTTTCTTGCTTGAGGGTACAATCGGGAACACCATTCTATCTTATTTCTCTTCCTCTTGTTTTATTTTTTTTGAAGTTTTTATAGTTTATATATGAAACATTTATTTCAATGCTGTTACTGTTTTTAAAATATTCTACTTTAATTGTTCATTAATTCTTTTATAGTTTATTCATTTCCTTTCCTCACTGGGCTATTTTTCCCTGTTGGAGCCCTTGAGCTTATAGCATCTTGCTTTTCCAACTAGGGCTGTAGCTTAGCTAATAATAATAATAATAATAATAATAATAATGATAATAATGATAATAATAATACAGGTGAGTGTTTGATTAATCTGGCCATATGCTAGCACGGCCTCTTACCTTAAGGTTAAGGGTATTCAAAGGCATATGGGGAATAGCAGGTACCTCTCGATTCCTCCAATATGAATAACATGATTATTTGGGGTTTCTGCATTGCTTAGACATTTCTACGATAATATTTAATTCCTTTTTACTTTGTAACAATATGTATTATTAATATCATCTTCTACTGCAACGAAAGAAAACAAAATGCAAATTCGTTCTAAATTTATACACATGAAGCTGGAAAAAACAATGATAATTTTTTTCTTATTTTGTTTGAACAATAGAAATGTTCTATTCTCATTTTGCTATTTTCACATTCCTTTTTGTTTATTTAATTCTACATTATGATTGATTGACCTTTGTATAAGTAATAGATCTCATCATATACCTTTCCGGACGTTACTTTTTTGTTTATTTGTTTTGTCTCTCTCTACAATTCTAAATAAGATTAGAACTAAATAGAGTTACTGGAAATGGAAACATCAGCTCTTCTTTTCCACTAGGTTTCATTTCCCCAAATATACTGTGCGGACATTGGTAACACAAGAGTCAGCCTTGCTTAACGTCCCCTCCTCACCTGTGCTATATGTGATAATACTCCACATTCTTTTGCATTTGAGGTTTCGAGATACTTTCTTGATAAGAGGACCATTTCATTCGTAATAGAGAAAAATTTACATTCTTTAAATCAAACCCAGATACCTGCAATCATTTTTGTTCAAGCCCTACATCAGGGCAACAACAGGTCTCAAGCAAATATAAACCTTTAAAAATCATGAAAATTAAGATAAAATTATACTCTTTAATACATTTAAAGATTTCATAATCACCTGGAAATAGGTTATTTCTTCTCAAAAATAATCAAATTGAACTTTTTATTGTGTAAATGATATTTATCATTCGATTCCAAAAATTCATTGAAATAATTACGTATATTTGTTATCCGACTGCATTCTGCATAGATTGGACTATTAAGTACAAGGAACAATAATTTTTCAGTTTAAGAAGCTTTTGGTGACCTTCTCTAAAGATAATACAATATGAATAATCTGTTTGAATAAACTCGATCTATAAGAACCATGGGTATCTATACTAATATTAAACTATTTTAAAAAATCATTCTTTTGAAAGGAAAATTTTAAACAAAAAGAAGGTTGATCAAGTTAGATATTGTAAAGTTCAAGGTGTTTGACGTGAATAACAGTATTATTTTTATTATTAATATTATTGTTATTATTATTATTATTATTATTATTATTATTATTATTATTATTATTATTATTATTATTAGCTAATCTACAACCCTAGTTTGAAAAGCAGGAGGCTTAAAGACCTAGAGAAACAGATATGATAGCGTCCATGAGTGTACCCTCAAGACAACTCTAACCCAAAATAGTGAAGGGCCATGGTACAGAAGCTATGGTACTACCCAAGACTAAAGGACAATGGTTTGATTTTAGAGTTTTCTCCTCCTAGAAAAACTTCTTTGCGTGAATTCAGTAGTTTGGGTCACATGAAGACCAGATAATTCACCAAATAACGTTCATAAGAATGTCAAGAGCTTCAAAGGCAATAGTTGTAAATTCTAACGTTTGAGCTGTTTATAAGGCGCAATCTCATTCTGGGACAAAGTAATTATTGCTTTCGCTGTTCAGTTAACAGTAAATCTGCAAGAGGTATTTTGAAAGGGATAATTTTTCAACACGACGCCTGTTCCACTTGGGGTAACTTCAACACATTCGCCTACAGTTGCGACTAGAACGACAGCTGTTGTATCAACAGCGACGGGTATATATATATATATATATATATATATATATATATATATATATATATATATATATATATACATACACACACACACACACACACATATATATATATATATATATATATATATATATATATATATATATATATACATATGTATATATAAATGTAGTATGCATATAGGTAAATCAAATCTATACATTTATAGATTTATATATATATATATATATATATATATTTATCAAATAAACAATTTATATTAATACGTTAAAGTCTGGATTCTCTTAACGACCTCGGGATCACAGCCCCAGGCGAAATCACTAAACAACTATAGTATCTGACCGGTCGGGTTTCGAACCCTGGTCCAAGATACTTGTGTGACATTGACCATACCACTCAGCTGAGTGGTATGGTCAATGTTACACAAGTATCCTGGACCAGGGTTCGAAACCCGGCCTGTCAGATACTATAGTCTTTGAGTGATTTCGCCTGGGGCTCTAATCCCGAGTTCGTTATGAGAATTCAGACTTTAATGTGTTAATATACATGGCTTATTTGAAATATGAAAAACACGTTTAAATGTGTAAAATTCATCATATATATATATATACACACACATACACACACACACACACATATATATATATATATATATATATATATATATATATATATACGGTATACATGCAAATTAATATGTATAGTATATATAAATATATAGATGTATATATACTGTATATGCTTAAAGAAAGAAATATAAACATAAATATACATATATATATATATATACATATATATATATATATATATATATATATATATATATATATATATATATATATATCAATAAGTCAATATATATACATACATATGTATACATACACACATATATATACTGTTTCATACACATAAATAATATGTATGCACACTTGCAAAGAGAGAGAGGAGGCAAGGAGAAACACATCCCTACTCTCCAATCATTAAAAAAATTTAAAAACTAAAAATAAATTGAAATAACCCTAATGACTCATATCTTCAAATGTTTCACATTTTAATCACTGCAAATCCTCGAAATTCTACACAACTCTGCGGTATAACTACCCAGTTATCAAAACCGAATACGAAATGATATACTGTATGTGGCTACAGGGGTAAATCATTGCAACGGCTCTGAATAAACTTTGAACTGTGTGGTAACCAGGTGTTCAACAGACCCTTCCCTCGTTCCTCATTTTCTACATTATTTGGTGAAATAAGATGAACTTTCGTGTAGGAATAATTTACGTAAATGCATGGAAACTTTACCATGAGAACATGATAAAATGCAAGAATACAAACTATCATAAGATAAATGGGTATAGCAATAACGTTTATTCGTAATTGTTCAAAATCGAATTTGAAGAAAATAGCCAATAAGGTGAACACGAAAAAAAAGTCATGAATAATGGTAATGATTTAATAAATATTGATCATAGTAATTAGAATTTAGCTGATATGCAGTGATTTGAATAATCTTTATCAAATAATGCTTTCATTTTCTATCATGTTGTACTGCACTTTCGTATAAAACATTAAGCACAGATAATTATAAGAATAAGCAAAAATAGTATGCCACATAAGCATACTCGCTACACTGACACATATGCTCTACATGACCACACGTTTATTCTTTTTAGCCCCCGCCAACGAAATTGGAAGGTTATGTTTTACCACCTGTTTGTGTGTCTGTTTGTGTGTGTGTTTGTTTGTGATCAGCTTCCTAGCGTCAATTTTAATCGTAGAGTAATGAAGCTTCAAGGGATTAACTGTCATGTAAAAAGCTGGAAATGATTAAATTTTGGAAGTTCAAGGTCAAAGGTGAAGGTTACGGTCAAGCAAAATGTCCAATTCACACAATCAGCCACAAGTTTGGACATTGTTGTCACAGAGACTTCAAACTTGGTTCATATTTGAGTGTATGAAAATCCACGCATATTAATACATGCTAAAGTCGAAGGTCAAGGTCGAGTCAAAAGTCAAGGTCAAATTCCAGCAATCAACCATACGGCCACAATTTTAATATTAAAGTAATAAAACTAGCAGGGATTTTAAATTGTTATGTAAAGAACTGGAAATGATTAATTGATTCTGGGAAAGGCACGCTGGCGGAGGTCTGCACTCTCAGAGATCTTTTCTAGTTTATGTAATGCATAAAGTGTGAAATGAAACCGACCAGCAATTACCTGACTCCCTCACTGTTTTTAATATTCAAGCCACGTTCTGTTTCGCTGTGGCTTATTCCAAACTCCTAAGGTCTGTATAAATCTCAGATAAAAACCGTACGCTCAACTTCATTATCTCTAACTATCGTAACGTCTAAAGTTTTGACCTTAAAATTTAACTAATAAAGAAATAAATGGGACCCCATAGATGGCCACAAAGATCATTTTCAACGTGCTTTTTTAAACTCACACTGAAAGGAGAGGTGAGTTGGTATTACAAATGCCCTGTGCTGTGCCGCATACCTTTTGGTTTCCCATGCCTTCATTTTTGAAATTTGCCATACTTGTACATATACTTATACATATACATATACATATACACATACTTATACACATACTTATACACATACTTCTACATAAAGCTTCTAAGACATATGCTATATACTTATATTTTTTTTTTTTTTTTACATTATGGTAGGATTCTTTCAAGTACCCTTTTCTTGCAATCAACTGATTTGCTCATACATTTTGGTGTTGTAACGTATTCTAGTTTCCTCCAGCATATTCTAATTTTTCAACCCTCAAACAATTCTCAAAAGCGATATATTTTCTCACATCAAATAGTTGAAAGCAGAAGTGACATAAAGACAGTCAGAGAGCAAAAGGATATTTACGGACTCCAGATTATGGTAACACGGCGTATTTTACTGATTCTTCGTCATTATTAAATAAAATACCATTGGTGTTACAAGTCTGATGAAAGAGAATCAATAAAATAAAAAAAAATCTCTGATCATTAAAAACCTAAAGGAGACAGAGAGAAAGAATAGACATTTTGATATATGAAGATCTTAACACAAATGAAAGACAGTATAAAACAGAATCTCAGAGAGAGAGAGAGAGAGAGAGAGGAGAGAGAGAGAGAGAGAGAGAGAGAGAGAGAGAGAGAGGAATATACATTTTCACATATGGAGATCATAACACAAATGAAAGACAGTAAGAAACAGAATCTCAGAGAGAGAGAGAGAGAGAGAGAGAGAGAGAGAGAGAGAGAGAGAGAGAGAGAGAGAGAGAGAGAGAGAGAGAGAGAGAGAATATACATTTTCACATATGGAGATCTTAACACAAATGAAAGACAGTATACATTTTCACATATGGAGATCTTAACACAAATGAAAGACAGTATGAAACAGAATCTCAGAGAGAGAGAGAGAGAGAGAGAGAGAGAGAGAGAGAGAGAGAGAGGAGAGAGAGAAGAGAGAGAGAGAGAGAGGAAACAGCGTAAATCCGGACAGGAAACGGTGTCAGAAAGATAGAGGGGAAAACGGAACAAGGGTGAAGGGATAATTGAAAAGGAACCACGAAATGTTGGAGAGAAAGTAAGAGAAGTAGAAATCGAGGGATGTGAAGGCAAAGGACATAAAACTATATAAAACATTGAAATCAAGATGAAAACGATTCGTTAGGAAGGTCCACTTTCGACTATTTCTCTTAGATTTAGTTAAACAGTATGGAAATTGTAAATGTCTTTTCTTCATTTCATATATATACACAGACACACACACACACTCACCCCCCCCCCCACACACACACACACACACATATATATATATATATATATATATATATATATATCTATATGTAAATATATATATATATATATATATATATATATATATACTCTATATATATATATATATATATATATATATATATATATATATATATATAATATATATACATCTATATATATATAGTATATATATATATATATATATATATATATATATATATATATATATATATATATAAAACCTTGGCGTCCTCAATTGATGTAGTGGCAAAAATAATTTATGAAATTGAATCAATTAAAAAATTTCGATATGAATAGAATATAGTTTGATTATTCCTACGACTCTTGACATTATTCGCACCAAACGTCGTTTAATCACAGACTATATGGATCTCAAGAGCTTAGAATTTTAACCACCTGACAAACGTCGTTTTGTAGCGAACGCTTCATGAATTTTAAAATAACTCGATAAAAGAATCTATAAAATTTCATATTTTTCGTACCATTGACATTTTGCTTAAAGAACAAAAGGAGAGTATTAATATATACAGGCTTGGTACAGAGTCATACGCATATTCATAGCCTTGTAAGTTATATTAGACAAAAGTAAGGACTTCATAAAAAAAAAAAAAAAACATTAAAAAATATCCATCACATATGGACAAAATCTTACAGGAGTTAAAATTACAGTAAATAGATAACACCACACATGCACATGCATGCATACGTAACGACGTACGCAGAAACACACACATATATACATTCATACACACAAAAACACACACACACACACACACATATATATATATATATATATATATATATATATATATATATATATATATATATATATATATATATAAATATACAGTATATATATACACACACATATTATTTGCTAAGCTAAAACACTAGTTTGAAAAGTATGCTATAAGCCAAAGAGCTGCAATAGGGAAAAATAGCTATGTGAGGAAAGGAAATAAGGAAATAAATAAACGATCTGAGAAATAATGAACAATTAAAATAGAAGAAAAAATTAAAAACAGTAACATCATCAAAACAGATATTTCATATATAAACTATGAAAAGATTTATGTCAGCCTGTTCAACATAAAAACATTGGCAAAAAATTTGAACTTTTGAAGTTCAATCTTTTATTTAACAGATGAATGGAGTAAATAAAAATGGGGACCTTCTTTACAGTAAAAGGAAAATCGTTCTTTTTCTATTTTATTTTAATCGTCAATTACCCGATTAGGAAAATCATTCCAAAACTTGGTCACAGCTGAAACAAAACTTCTAGAATACTGTGTAGTATTAAGCCTCATGATGGAGAAGGCCTGACTATCAGAATTAACTGCATGCCTAGTATACGAACAGGATGGAACTGTCCAGGAAGATCTAAATGTAAATGATGATCAGAATTATGAAAAATCTTATGCAACATGCATAACGAACTTATTGAACGACGGTGCCAGAGATTAATATCTAGATCAGAAATGAGAAATTAAATACACCTTAAGTTCCTTCCCACCAAATAAAGATGAAATCAGTAGATGAAGACCAGACAGGAGAACAATACTCGAAACAAGGTAGAATGAAAGAATTAAAACACTTCAGAATAGATTGATCGCCGGAAATCTTGAAAGACTTTCTCAATAACCCAACTTTTTGTGCAATGTATGAAGACACAGACCTAATGTGTTTTCTAAAAAGTAAATTTTCTGTCGAGAATCACACCTAAAATTTTAAAAGAGTCATACAGAGTTAAAGAAACATCGTCAATGCTGAGATGCGGATGATGAAGAACCACTGTCATTGACCTTCTTACTATAATACTTTGAATTTTGCTAGGATTCAACTTCATGCCCCATAATTTGCATCATGCAATATTTTTAACTAGATCACAATTAAGGGATTCAGCAACCCCAGACCTATATTTAAGAGATGGAATTGATGCAGAGAGTGTAGCATCATCTGCATATGCAACAAGTTTGTTTTCTAGGCCAAACCACATGTTATGTGTATATAGTATGAAAAATAATGGGCCAAGAACACTACCCTGAGGAACACCAGGTATCACATTACTATATTGGTGTCCATAAACAACAATTCTTTGCGATCTATTG